>NW_005365111.1:754028-779188 GCF_000412655.1 Myotis brandtii | reverse complement strand
AAAGTTTTTTAATCCATTCATCTGCTGATGGGCACTTAGGCTGATTCCAAATCTTAGCTATTGTAAATTGTGCTGCTATGAACATAGGGATGTATAATTGGATTTTTTGTTGTGTGTGTGTGTGTGTGTGTGTGTGTGTGTGTGTGTAGTTTTAAATATTAATTTTGTAACCCATTCTAGGACTATTTTTTATTTTTAAAATTTTTATTGATTTTCAGAAAGGAAGTGAGAGGGATAGAGAGACAGAAACATTGATGAGAAATGTCATTAATCGGCTATCTCTTGACCACCCCCTATTGGGGATCAAGCCCACAACCCAAGCATGTGCCCTGACTGGGAATTGAACCAGTGTCCTGGGTAGACGCTCAACCACTGAGTCACACTAGCCAGGCTGGTGTTTAGTTTTATAAGTTCTTTGTAAATTTGGATAGTAACCCCTTATCTGATGTATCATTGCTGAATATGTTCTCCTATTCAATAGGTTGTCTTTTCATTTTGTTGATGGTTTCCTTTGTTGTGCAAAACTTTTTAGGTTGATATAGTCCCATATGTTTATTTTTTCCCTTGTCTGGGGAAATATCAGAAAAATATTGCTATGAGAAATGTTTGAGATTTTACTGCCTATGTTTTCTTCTGGGATTTTTATGATTTTGAGTATAACAGGTTAGTCCTTAAACTATCTTGAGTTTATTCTTGTGTATGGTGTAAGAAGGTGGTGCAATATCCAAAAATCAATAAATGTGATGCAGCACATAAACAAAATGCAGGATAATAATCACGTGATTATACCAACAGAGGCAGAAAAAATCATATGATCATAACCAGCACCCATTTATGATAAAAACTCAGCAAATTTAGAATAGAGAGAATATACCTCAATGTAATAAAGGCCATATATGACATCCACAGCCAACATCATACGCAATGGGCAAAAACCACAGCATTTCCTTTAAGATCAAGAACAAGACAGGGATATCAGCTTTCAACACTCATTCACTTGGTGTCTTAAGAGGCAGGGAAATCTATAATCCTCTGTCACAGCTCTAACAAAGATAATGGATCTGCCTGTTGTGAAACCACCCTTTCTAAGAATTCTAATAATCAGGGCAATTACTGGAAGTTAGTCTATATTTTATTTAAAATATTTGGTCAAAAGTCTAATTACAATCCAACTCATGGATTTTGCAAGACATTTTCATCTAGTTTGGTTCACATGTATCATAGGTGAGTGATGAAGCAGATGGATCAATATACAGAGAACCAAGTATTGGTTCTAGCTCAAGTCCTGCCAGTGCCTTACTGTGTGGCCTTAAGCAAGTTGCTTTATTTCTCTGGATTTCAATATTATAATCTATAATAAGAGGAAAAGATTGAAATAGAAAATCTTTAATTTCCTTCCTAGCAATACAATGATTTGACTACACACTTAGGCACCTTAGAAGAATTATATATCATGAAGTGATAAATAATGGGACCATAATATAGAAATTAGCCAGAGGGAATCTTTTGGAAATATAGTCTATATCTTGAAGGGAACCCATTAACTTTTGCCAAAGATCATTATACTCTTTTCAGAATAATTTTACCATGAGATCCTCAACTTTTAGCCCATATGCAAGTGTTTTGCAAGTAAATTCATTCTTTTTTCAAATGATAAAATCAGACAACAAACAAAGGGAATAATTCTGAAATCTAATTTCCACAATGACAATGTCACTCAAACAGTATTTCTCAATCTTTTAAAACCAAACTTTTCTTTGAAAAACATAAAAATATTTCACAAGAACTCCTAGAAAAACCTACTCCATCAGATTAAAGTTTTCCAAGTACAGCCAAAAATATTTCTTAGACCTGTATTTTCATCAGTTTGTATTTTAGGGAGATTATTTTGATTTCCAGATATATTTTGTATAATAAGAAATATATTTTTAAAGTAACATATGCTTCCAACCCTTAAACTTTAAGAATTATTGCTTTAGTACTCCTGGCCATCTCTCATAATTCTACTTTTTGGGGCATTTGCTAAACCCAGAAAAGTACAGAATTCAACCAAAGGCCCATGGATTTTACTTTTTGTACAAGTAAAGCTGAAATGAACTAACATTTATTTAATGTCTACTGTGTACCAGACATGAACATTGTTACTTTTTTATAAATGAGGAAACTGAAGCCCAGAGATATGAAGTGAGTTGTTTCAGGCTAGAGAGCTGATAACTGCATCAAGATATGGCCCCAGATTTTCCCAAAGGACATAATTCTTTCTACACCCAAAATGCTGCCCCAACTGCCAAAATGATACCTAAATTAAGCTTTTCAAAAATTATTTTATAAATCTGGTAAAGTTACATGCAAGAAAGTTTAATTCAAATTTTGAGGTATTAGTTTGTAAATAGTCTAATTATCTTAATTCATTTCAAGGATAAAAACGATTTTTATTTCTTTGAATTTATAGAAGAATGTATAGGCTACATATGTTTGTGGGTTATTTAGAGTTGATTTTAATTAATTCAAGAAACAGTAGAGTTCCGAATTTCAGTTGCTCTTCTTTACTTTCGGTTGTGAGTGATTGAATGAAGGACACCATGTTCATGGGGGTCAGACTGCCTTGAGTAATTCATGTGAGATTTTTTTTGGTTCAAAGAAGAAAAATATTTTAAAGCAATTTAGGTTCCAAAATGGCCTGTAAAGGTTGTCCCCTAGGGAGTGAGCAGGGCCCCCCATCAACAACCTTTCCCTATTTAATTTTCCTTTTTCCAAAAAATGATAAGCCCACATATTGGCACTATCATCAAAGAAAATAAGATAAGCAAATTTGATAAACATGTTTACTTGGTGGTATTAGTAACATAATAAGGAATGAAAAGAGGGGGAAATGATAGGGTAAAGCTTTGCAAAGTTGTACTAGAAAAAGAGCATTCACCTTGATGCCAAAGGTCCAGGTTCTACCCTCCTTACTCTGTCACTTGATAACCTTATGTCTTCAGGTAAATTAAGTCACTTTTTGGAGCCTCAGTTTCCTGATTTTAAAATGGAGAGAGGCGTTGGAGGGCTGGTGAAAAAGTGAATGGATTAAGAAGTAAAATTGGTAGTTACAAAATTGTCACAGATGTATAAATTAAAGCATAAGAAATGTAGTGAACAATTTTGTGATAACTAAGTATGGTGCCAGTTGGGTACTGGAAATATTGATGGGATACTTTGTACTAGTAAAGTATATGATTGTCTAACTGGTATAATCTACATCTAAAACCTTGTTCTAATGTTAGGGACAAGGGGAATGATAAATAAATTTAGGGCATGGCCCCCTACTTCACAAGCTCACAGCCCACTATGGAGAGATGCATAAATAGTTAACAATATAAGAGTTATCATAAGGCAGACTATTTGTTATGTTAGGGATATTTACTGAATGACTATGTGCCACTCATCCTGCTAGGTTCTACAGACTTAAAGATGAGCAAGACATGGTCTCTGCCTTCAAAATTATCATAGATGAGTCAGAAATACAGAGATATAAATGGGAAAATATAATATAATGCAGTGAGTGTATTGTTAAAAGCAATTCCTGTGGTGGACATGGTAGGCCAGATTTGCACTTTTGATACATCATTTTGGTAGCAGAGTAGAGACAGATTTTAGGAAGGAAATACTTGAGTCAGATAGATCAGTTAATTAGTGTTTTAATCTAAAGAGAGAAGAAAGAGAAAGAAGGTGAGAGAGAGGAGGGATATCAGTTTACAAGTGTTTTAATAATCCAGAGAGATGGAGAATTGAGAGGGAGAGGAAGAAAGAGAAAACATGGCTGATTGAATGAAAGAGAAGAGGAAGTCTGGAATTATTCAATGGTTTCTGGGTCTTGTAACTGGATAGATGGTGGTGGATGTATAAAAGATCAGGTAGTATAATGAGTTTTATTTTGGACATATTAATTTAGAGATCCCAGGGAGATATTCAAATAGAAAATCTCAGCTGGAATTTGGGAATATAGGTTTAATATCATGGGCATAAAGACATGAGAGACATCAAGATATAGCTCACAATTGAAACCATGAAAGTGAATGATGTTACTCAGTATAAGAGTGCTGAATAAAAAGAGATGATGAAGACCTAGGGATGACAAACATTTAAAGGATGTACAGATATAAAAGAAAGCATGAGGTAAGAAAAGGTAAACAATCAGTGTAAAGAACTCTTGTGAGTTTATTTAAGAAGAGAAAGAAAGTGTCAAAAAGCTAGAATAAGATGCACAGACCAGATGAAAATTATTTTGGGTGTTAGAGACACATTATGACAAAGATACGACTGGGAGTAGAGTAGAGCATGATGATCTATGAGTAAAATGGAATAATTAATTATAAATAAAATGGATTGAAAGCATGGGAATTTATCTTAAGCAACAGGAAAAGCAGCTGTATTGGGAAGTAAGAAGAATGTAGCTGTAGACTATGTGCTGGGAGGGGACAATAAAAATTGAGTTCCTTCTCACTCAACAACCTCAATTTTATCTAATTTAAGAAGTACCCTCTGCAAAGAAAGATGGGAGATGGGAAAACAGGAGAAAAGATGAAGCTTTAGTAGAGTCATGAAGGTGCTGAATGGCTACTATGGGAACAGGAGAAGATACTAATCAGAGGTGTGTAAAAAAAGGCTGGAACAAAAAGAAAACACACAAAACTTAGCTGGAGATCATAAATTTCTAGTTTGGGCATTCCAAATAGAGCCTGATATTTTTAATGGGTTATTTAGCAATTTAGATAGTAAAAAAGTGGATTATGAACTTGATCTTGGCCTTGCCAAGCTGGTGCAGCAGAAGAATGGTGAACAAGGAAGTTAAGGGTTCTTGTGTGAGAATATTTAAATTGACCACTTAATCTAGGCTGGGCAGAGGAGGAAGTAAAATGTGGGAGGGTGCTAGGTCATAGCTGCAAAAATGAAGAGATTTAGAAATTTAACGTCTCTGGGAGTGTATGGTACAAATTAGTATGCTGAAATTTGCTGTGCAGCTCAGTGATTATAATGTTAGAGAAAGAAAACCATTTGAAAATTAAGAAATTAATGAAGTTTGGCAGTGAGAACAAATTTATAAAGCTTGGAAGAAGGAAGGGGCTAATTAGGTCAGATTGTCAGGGCAGTTGAATGTTATAAGCTGCTGATCTGAAAGAGGGTGCTTCTTAAATCAGATAAAATTGAGGTTGTTGAGTGAGAAGGAACTCAATTTTTATTGTCCCCTGAGTCACTTCAAAATCCATACAAGCAGAAATAGATTTTCAGGCTCCAAAATAATCCAGCTGCAGTTGGTGCACCCCTTTTTTTTATCTCCTCCAGTCTGTACTTAGTAACAAACAGATGACAGGAGCTAGCATAGGTCAGTGCCACAAACTTGTTTAAGGAGTTTTGTAGGAGATCAAATCATTGCATCTTGGCAAACGGTTTTCCCTGTTGGTCAGCCTTACATATGTGGCCTCTTTAACACTAGAAGTTCATGCAATAATATACATTGTACACCTCATAGAGGCTTTACTTGAATTTTTATCTTCATTCAGTAAGCTCTCTGCTAATGTTCTATTTTTCTTTGCTTCTCATATTTTATGTGATAGTAATTTGAATGAACTCTTTTAACCTCCTGGAAGACCTCCCTTGAGATGAAGTAGTTGTCACTTGAACTATGTCGGGGGCCATTATCACAATCATCAGTAGGTTCTATAAGAAAAGCCTCAGAAATTTTCTCTCCATCTCCTCAAGGTTGCTGATGATCTCAAGGACAGGTTCTCCCTCTCAGCTCTGTCATTCAGTATCTTGATTGTTCTTATTGATTTTTTAAAATATATTTTATTGATTTTTTACAGAGAGGAAGGGAGAGAGATAGAGAGTTAGAAACATCGATGAGAGAGAAACATCGATCAGCCGCCCCCCGCACACCCCCCACTGGGGATGTGCCCGCAACCCAGGCACATGCCCTTGACCGGAATCGAACCTGGGACCCTTCAGTCCGCAGGCCGACGCTCCATCCACTGAGCCAAACCGGTTTCGGCTCTTATTGATTTTTGATGCAGTTTCCTCTTCCATTTCTTCATTGGAGTTATCCTCTTCTTGTCTTCAAATTCATCTTTTTTTTCTTACTTGAGTTGATTGGTTGGACTATTACAGAATATAATCATATTTAGTACAGTCTTGTCCCTGTTAGAATGCTCCTTGTGAAATTCTCTCTCCTTTTCTTGGTTATCAATGTGGGTACCTACTTCACCTTGATCTTCCCTCCCATCCTCTTTTCCATTGGAAATGTTTGGATCATGCTCTTGGTTTCCTTGATCACTCAGGTCTTTTCCAAGTTTGCTGCTCTTGCTAAACTGAAGATGTGTATCATTTACAGGCTGTTCTTGGTTTTCCTCTGTCTTTGTGATACTTTCTTGTTGATCAGAATCTACAACGGAACTAAAATCAGGAGCAAGAGAATCAATGTTCTCTAGGAGTTTTTTTCTTTTGAGGCTCACTCATATCTTGGTCCAATGTACCTTCAACTGGTCTATAATCCAAATTCTCACTTAAGCCACTTTCACTTTCCTCTTGATCCTGTAATCCCAGCTCTTGGTTGTAACTCTGGTCCTGATCTGCTGACAGGTCATGGTTTTCCTCTTTTGACTGTCGTACCAAAGTTTTTCAGCTTTATGTTTAAGATGGTCTCATATGGATACTATAGTTTACTTTTAATTTTCTGCATCTTAAAACCTTAAAATGAGCACCATAATGTTGTCAGGCATTACTAACATTTCAGCCTGCTGGATGGAACTCAAGTAATCATTTGATTGGGAATGATCAGATAGGAAACTTGCATTTTTCCTGTGCTCCATTGGAGGGAGGGTGGAGTGGAACAGTGTCCCGTGAGGAGAGACTGGGATTTGTGGCTCAGGGGAGAGAGCTGAAATGACAGCCGCCAGGGTCCCTTTGCTTAGTCTCTCTCCCACACTGCAGACTCCATTTTTCTTGGGTGGAGCACTCAGTCATGACTTTTATAAGTTGTAAAGGATGGGTGATGACAATAACCCATTAGAACATAAATTTTTAGGAAAGCAGAAATGTATTTGTTGACATATCAGGGTTTGTACTTTTGCATAATGCTTCCAAATGAGGACTTTAAACTATCCTGTATGTAATTCAATTCAATTATACTACTTTTTATTGAGTGCTTACTAAGTAGCAGCCTATGTCTTGCCTATATGGTGATGAACTGAACAGATCTTGTTATGGCACTTAATGGAACCAACAGCACAGTTGGTGAAATAGCCAATAAACATGTAAAAAATCTAAATTACAATTGATGCTATGAAGAGAAAGAAGAGAGAATAAGAATATATATAATTATGTGTAGAACTACCAAGATCGGACTGACAGTAAAAGTCTCTCTGACTAGAAAACTGAAATTAAAAGGAGTTGAACATCTGAAGAACTACAGGAAGATAATTCCTGATAGGAGTATTATGTGCAGAGAGGACTTAGTCAGGAACAAAATCTTGGCTTGTTCTAAAAAGTTAAAGTTAAAACACAGAGGATGAGGAAGAGAATGGCATGAGGTGATGTCAAAGGGAACAAGAGCCATATTAGGTATGGCATTAAGGCCACGGTGAGAAGTTTCCCTTAATGAAACAGAGAATCAGTGAAGGGTTTTAGGCAGGAGAATTATAAAACATTTCAAAAAAAAATCACTTGGGTCACAAAGTGGAAAGGATAAGAAGAGGTCAAACAATGACATAGTCCTGCCATCAAGAAGTGCAAAATTTAATTAAACACATCTTAACAGAATCTCAATTAGTGTGGTAATTACCACGATAAAGGTAAGAGAGTATGGAAACAAGCAAGAGTTCCAATTCTAATACACCATCACTTAAAATATTCATTTTTTCACTTTAGTGCAACTTATTTAACCTCCCTTAGTCTCAGTTTCCTCATTTGTAATATGGAAATAATCATAGGGCTTCTATGAGGATTAATTATATAATATGTGAAAAGTGCTTAGGTTATAAATAAATGGCAGCCCTCAATAAATAGTAGTCATAATTAGTGTTAGTGTTAGTGTTAGATACAGTATGGGGAATGAACTACACAGGTCAAAACTGGGATACAGAGAGTTCACTAAGGCATCTGTCACAATAGTCAAGAGGAATGATGACTGTGGCCTGGATTAGGATGGCTATAAAGTACACATGGAATAGATATTCATTTAAGAGCTTTTTAGGAGGGAAAAATCACTTGGTTTCTGATTGGGTGTGGGCAAAATGTAGTGGTAGGAGTTGTTTAAATTCTCAATTTCCAGCTTGATTGTCTGGGAGGAGAGTCATGCACATACGGAGAAAGAGAACTCAGACTTAGGAGTGAGTCACCAATCTCACACTTCATCCTAAAACAGGAAACAACAAAATACATCTAGATTGAAGAGGAGAGAGATTGGCAACACAATGGCCAAAGTCAAACCAGAAATATTCAACAATAGAACCAGCATCAAAGATAGAAAGATAGAGGCAGAGGCAGAGACATAGAGAAGACACATACTCCAACTTTAGCCCTTCCATTCAGCATTTTCTTGTTGATGGTTTAGTCTGTTCTTCTCTCTTAAATTTCAGAAATTTCACATATTATCCAAAGCAAGTTAGATGTTTCTTCTCTAAGAGTTTATATGTCTGCCTTGCCACAAACAAATTTCGCCAGCATATCCGTACCATGGGGATTTTACATTTAATTGTCACCAAAAATATTTTTTGGGGAAAAAAAAAACCTTCCCACTTCCCTTTCAGTCTGAAGAAGAGAAGAGATTTTGGAAATCAGGCCATGCAAATCTCTAAACTCACAATAAACTATTACTTGCAGAGGTAGAAGAACCCACAGAAAAAAAATAAGGTGTAAACTTGACCTCTAGCTTGCTGTTCAGGCCTGATAGAGCTCCATTATTTAACACAAAAGTATCAACAGAATATGCCCCTTTAGTAAGTGAAACTTAGTACACCAGTGAAACAGAACCAAATACCCATATCTGTAAAAGCAGAAGTGGAGGTGTGATTTGGGTGTGTGCAAACTGTCCTTATTTTTTTTTAATTGAAATGCATTTGATATATTTTCCTTTGCTCTCTTCACAGCCTCTTCATAGATGATAGATGAGAGTAGAAACAGTGCTAATACTAAAGTCAAAGTGGGTGGTGAGGAGAGATTGGCTTAATGTGTGGGGACAAGGGTTTAGTTATTTCCTGATAGCCTAACTAGAGTAATCTTAGTGTTATAAGATAATAAGGTTCTCTATGTTATTAAAAAGGTTCTGCCATAATGTACCCTTCAAGTGTCACAATGAACCCCATTCTATTATCTAGTACCTCCTGAGAAGTAAGAGGCAAGTGGTGTAGTGGAAATAGGATACTGTAGACTTTGGATCAAGTCAGGTGTGATAGTAAATTTCATTTTTACCATTTTCCAGTTTTGTTACCTCAGGAATTTACTGAACCTTTCTGAACTTCAGTTTCCTCATCTGCACGATGACAATAATAATAGTACTCACCTCTGAGGACAGTTGTGAGCATTTAATTAGATAATGCATATAAAAAAAATCCATTGCAGGTTCTGTGGTACATCACCGATAATCAAACTATGATAATGACTAGTATTTCCTGTCTTTTACCTGTGAGAATTCCTCAATCCTTTTTTGTAAGTCATGCATTCAGAAGACTGCATGATTTTGTAGAACATATCAAAGATAGTCCAAATTGAAAGAATGGAATACTAGTATGAGGGGCAGAAAAAACGGAAAGCGCTGTTTAGAGTAATGGTAGCTCATAATGTGGGCTCTCTTTTATCTGTCAATTAATCACTTGGGATCCTGTTCTTTTAGCCTATTTCCTGGAGCAGGACTTAAAAAATATAGAAAGTCAACCTGCTACTTACAAGGAGAATCTAAAAGCAGGCATCTTCTGTTTTTGTTTTGTTTTTATGAAATTTTAAATTTATTTTTCAATTATAATTAATATTTCATATTGTTTTATATAAGTTTCAGGTGTCTAGCATAGTGGTTAGACATTTAAAAATTTGTAAAGTGATCCCCCTAATAAGTCTAGTACACTCTTAACATCATACATGGTTATAACAATACTAGAGGCCTGGTGCACAGATTCATGCACATTGAAAGAAAATTAATTAGAAGGTGGCTGGCAGGGTCCCTCCGGCAGGTGGGGTCCCTCAGCCTGGCCTGCGGGGATTGGACAGAAACCAGCAGTCCAACATCCTCTAAGGGTTCCCAGAGTGCGAGAGGGCACTCTGCAAAGTTGCTGTCACTCGGCAGCTCCTGCATTGAGCATCTGTCCCTTGGTGGTCAGTGTGCATCATACTTACTGGCTGGTCAGCCAGTGGTTTGGTGGCTTAGCCTTTTATATATAGAGGCTATTGATTATAGTCCCTATGCTGTATTTTACACCCCATGATTATTTATAACTTACCCTAAAAATTTCACCAAAACACTATAGAACTGATAAATGAACTCAGTAAAGTAGCAGGATAGTTGCATTTTGTACTCTAGTAATAAACTATAAAAAAGAGAGATTAGGACAGCAATCCCACTTACAATTGCATAAAAATAAAATAAATAAAAATCTGCCCAGCCAGTGTGGCTCAGTGGTTGAGCATCGACCCATGAACCAGGAGGTCATGGTTTTCGATTCCTAGTCAAGGCACATGCCTGGGTTGTGGGCTCAATCCCCTGTAGGGGGGCATGCAGGAGGCAGCCAATCAATTAATTTCTCTCATCATTGATATTTACATATCTCTCTCCCTGAAATCAATAAAAGCAGATTAAAAAATAAAATACCTAAGAATAAATTTAACCAAGGAAGTAAAAGTCATATACTCAGAAAATTATAAGACAATGAATAAAAAAATACAAATAAATGGAAGCATATATTATGCTGATGGATAGGAAAAATTAACACTGTTAAACTGGTCATACTAGCCAAAGCAATCTATAGATTTAAAGTAATCTCTATCAAAATAAAAATGGAATTTTTCACATAAATACAACAAATAATTCTAAAATGTATATGCAACCACAAAAGATGCTGAATAGCCACAACAATCTTGAGAAAGAAGAACAAAGTTGGAGTTATCATGCTACCTGATATCAAACTATGCTACAAGGCTATAGTAATCAAAACAGCATGGTACTGGCATAAAAACAGGCATATAGATAAATGAAACAGAATAGACAGCCCAGAAATAAATTCACATATATATGGTCAATTAATATATGAAAAAGGAGGCAAGAATATATAATGGGATTAAGGCAGGAATAACTATGTATTGTATCAGATTTATTGCAATGATCACTTAGTGAGTTATATAATGTCTAATCTCTGGACAGTATATCTGAAACTAATATGATATTGTTTATCAACTGTAATTGAAAAACAAAAAAATGATTTAAGTAAACATTAAAAATGAAAAAGAAAAATAGTGTTAGGAAAACTGAACAGATACATGAAAAAAATAAAACTAAACCACCTGCTTATACTATATACAAGAATAAACTCAAATGAAATAAAACCTTACATGTAAGACTCCAAACAATAAAACTCTTAGATAAAAAACATAGGCAGTAAACTCTCTGACATTGCTCTTAGTAATATTCTTTCTGATATATCCCTTCGGCAAGGGAAACAAAAGAGAAACAATAAACAAATGTGACTACAGCAAACTAAAAAATTTTGCACAGTAAAAGAGACCATTAACAAAAATTAAATTTCAACCTATTGTATGCAAGAATACATTAACCAATTATACTTCCAATAAGGGGTTAATATAACAATTGATAAAAATACTCACACAACCCAACACCTAAAAAACAAACAATCCAATTAGAAAATGTCCAGAGGACCTGAATAGACATCTTTCCAAAGAGGACATAGAGATGACCAATAGACATATGAAAAGTTGCTCAATATCACTAATCATCAAAGGAAAGCAAATTAAAACCACAATGAGACACCACCTCACACCTATAAGAATGCCTATCATCAATAAAACAACAAACAAGTGTTGTGAAGGATGCGGAGAAAAGGGAATCCTCATGGACTATTGGTGGGAATGTAGATTGGTGTAGCCACTATGGAAAACAGTATGGAGAATCCTTTAAAAATTAAAAATAGAACTGTCTTATGACCCAACGATTCCACTTCTGGGTATATCCAAAGAAACCCAAAACACTAATTCAAAATAACAGACTGATAGTTGCTAGAGGGGAAGGGGTTTAGGTGACTGGGTTAAATAGGTGAAGGGATTAAGAAGTACAAATGGTTAATTACAAAATAGTCATAGGCAAACAAACAAACAAAAAACAAAATAGTCATGGGGTTGTAAAGTACAGCATAGAGAATATAAGTCAATAATATTGCAGTAACTATGTGTGGTGGCAGAATTATCAGGGTCAAACCAGAAAGGTTTTGTACAGCAAAGGAAACCATCAATAAAATGAAAAGACAACCTACCAACTGGGAGAAGATATTTGCCAATGATAAATCTGATAAGGGGTTAATATCCAAAATTTATAAAAACTCATACAACTCAAAACCAAAACAAACAATCTATTTAAAAAGTGGGCAGAGGCCCTGGCTGGTTTGCTCAGTGGATAGAGCGTCAGCCTGCAGACATAAGGGTCCCTGGTTTGATTCCAATCAAGGGCACATACATTGGTTGCAGGCTCCTCCCTGGCCCGGGCCCTGATCAAGGCTTGTGCAGGAGGCAGCCAATCAATGTGTTTCTCTCACATCGATGTTTCTATCTTTCCCTCTCTCTTCTATTCTTTCTAAAAATCAATGGAAAAATATCCTCAGGCGAGGGTTTAAAAAAAAAAGTGGGCAGAGGACCTGAATACCTGAATAGACATTTGTCCACTCCCTTTTTATAAACTTAAAGTGATCAAAACAACATAAAAATAATAACAACAAAAACCCTTACTTCACCCAAGGAATAACCTCACTGCATTATTTCTTCCACTTCTAGCTCTAACTGTAATAAACATTCTTGCAAATTGGAAAATTTGTAAAATTTGTCTTTGAAAGAAAAAGAAATGATGAAGAGAAGAATGTGTATAAATGTTAGGCACATTTTCCTCCTATTTGAATTCCCAGATCTCTGTTCAGTGGCTTTGTGGCTTTAATGACCTGAGCCTTGCTTCTTCTACCACTATTATGTGCAGAATGAATTAAATGATTTTCAAAGTTCCTCTCCAGTCTAAAATTTTACAAGAGAGATAAAGTAAAATAATAATTTTGCTGCTTTTTAGCCATTCTTATTTGCAGACAGCCTGCATAAACCCAATAAATCCACAGCCAGACCTTGAGAAGTCCTAAATATTCTATATTTCCCAGGCCCTAAACATGATACATAATAGAAACCATACTAAATCATAAAATAAGATTAAAGAAGTCCAAAGGTCTTCTACTCCTTATGATGATTACTTCAATGAAAAGTAACAACAACATTAACTTTTAAATTGTTTCCAAGAAATGATTTTGGTGGCCTGTTTTGCTGGTGCCCTAATCAATGTTTACTCTGACTGTTGGATAATCTGTCATGTCCATGATGTTACACCAGTACAGAATTACACAATTACTCTCTTCTCTTCCAGACCACATAAGGGGAAAGATCCCAGTTCAGCTTCTAAATTCATATACTATTACTTAATTTTTAATGTAAATTTCAAATTGGACCTAAGTCTAGAGAAAGACATAAAGTGCATGAGAACCACAAGCTATTGTGATAGAATAATGAGGAGATAACATCCCTAACCACTGAAAAATCAGCCAGGATACTGGAAATGCAGGCTAAGAGAAGCAGGGCCATTTTCCAAGTATTGTGGTGTCAAGATAGAAAGTCAGAGTCCGAAGGGCAAGGTAGCAGACAAAGGAGAGGCAAAGGGACATAAAAGGTGAGGCTAGATTTCTATCATTACAAATGAGAATGACTGAGCAGTATTCACTTTAACCAAGGCTTTTGCAAGATAAATTTGGACACAAAAGAAACTCAAATGTCACACCCATTTTGCTGTGGTGAGAACAGTAGACTGACTATTTCAGAATATCTTTGCCTGCAAAAGACAACTTTCAATATCTGGGAAAGAAGTTTGGGGGTAATTCCATGTTTCTCTAACTAATTCATTGGGTGACTTTAGATCAATAGTATATTTTCCTTGAGCATTTATTTATTCATCTGCAAACAGGTCCCTTCTAATTATAATATTTTATGTCTTTTCAAATGTGAAAATAAATCTGGGTGTTGGCTAAAGAACTGGTTAACCACTAAACTTTTTTTTCTTTGGTTTGGGCAGGGATCATAACTCTACGACTTACTTTAATGAATATACTGAAATATTCAAGATGCATGACAACAGTACTAGCGATGCTGTGACCAAGTGCAATGTCACTAATTTGACATTTCAGTACACTCTCTATGCAACCACCTACATCCTCATATTCATCCCTGGTCTTCTGGTTAACAGTGCAGCCTTGTGGGTTCTGTGCCGCTTCATCAGCAAGAAAAATAAAGCCATCATTTTCATGATCAACCTCTCTGTGGCTGACCTTGCTCATGTGCTCTCCTTACCCCTCCGGATTTACTACTACATCAGCCACCACTGGCCTTTCCAGAAGACCCTTTGCCTGCTGTGCTTCTACCTGAAATATCTCAACATGTACGCCAGCATTTGCTTCCTGACCTGCATCAGCCTTCAGAGATGCTTCTTTCTCCTGAAGCCCTTCAGGGCCAGAGATTGGAAGCGTAGGTATGATGTGGGCATCAGTGCTGTCATCTGGGTCATCGTGGGCACTGCCTGTTTGCCATTTCCAATTCTGAGAGGTACTGGCTTAGCCAACAATACTGAATCCTGCTTTGCTGATCTTGGATACAAGAAAATGAATCCAATGGCTTTGGTTGGGATGATTACAGTTGCTGAACTGGCAGGATTTGTGATCCCAGTCATCATCATCGCATGGTGTACCTGGAAAACCACCATATCCTTGAGACAGCCACCAATGGCTTTCCAGGGAATCAGTGAGAGGCAGAAAGCATTGCGTATGGTTTTCATGTGTGCTGCAGTCTTTTTCATATGCTTCACTCCCTATCATATTAACTTTATTTTTTACACCATGGTAAAAGAAACTATCATTAGCAGTTGTTCCATTGTCAAAAGCACACAGTATTTTCACCCTTTTTGTCTATGCCTTGCAAGTCTTTGCTGCCTTTTGGATCCAATTCTCTATTATTTCATGGCCTCAGAGTTTCGTGACCAACTCTCCCGCCATGGCAGTTCTATGACCCGTTCTCGCCTCATGAGCAGGGAGAGTGGTTCATCAATGATTGGCTAAAAATAAAATAACTTTTCAATTATGACTTTGTTTCTGTTTCCTGTTTTGTTATGTGCAATGACCACCAGAGGGCAGACGCTCAATGCAGGAGTTGCCGAGTTGCAGTGAATTGGCAGTGGCAGTTCTCTGGTGACACACCCCAGAACCAGAGAGGATGGAGCCCAATTCCTTGCAGGGCTGTGCAATTCCACCTTTGGCCTTGGGTTATGTTGCTTCTGTGGCACTGTCTGCCCCGAATCTGGTTTACTGTACACTTGCCTTTGCGTTCCACACCCTGTACGACAGCAACTTTGCAGAGTGCCCTCTCGTACTCTGGGACCCCTATCTATCTATCTATATATATATATATATAAAAGGCTAAGTGACCGACTGTATGTCTGACGTGCACTGGCAATTTAAAAATATTTCATCTACTTAATTTCCTTTCAATGTGCATGAATCCATGCACCAGGCCACTAGTTTAAAATAAAAGGCAGGTAAATAGGAAGCAGTCAGATCCTATATGTCCTTGTTAAAATGTATTCTGGGTTAGTTCTAATTTTTGAGCCACCATGATTCAAGTAATTTTGCTGCTTGTCTTAAGTTTTGTTTTTATGCATCTAGTATAACATTTACATGCCAGGAACAAAAGCTACAATATTAAACCAGTAACACTGATTAGGAACAGAAAATGTCTAACACTAGACAAGGAAGTGTCCAAGGGGAACAAGCCAACTGAAAAACCCTTTACATGTATTCTCATAATTTTTTATTAAGCTAGTTATATGTTTTTCTTCATCCACTGTCACTTGTACTTTATGATATGTTTGATCAGATGAATGAAGAGTTTCTACTATTTTATTATCTAGAAGCTCTAATTTTTCTTCTGGGTATAGTTTCATCCATTCCTATATTTAGACATTACTCATCTAAAATACTCATCTAGATTAGATCCATATATTATTCTCCTAGGGGAATTATTAGGGAGGTGTTCTTGGTTATAATAAATATAGCCAGAAAAAAATGTACCAAAGCTTATATTGATAGTAGAAGAAGTCCAGTGTATGCCCAACAAAGCATTCATTCATTATCATAGCTAATAATCAGAATATTAATTTAGTAGGTGGGAAAGATTTATAGGTACCTAAGTTAAAATATCTCATGTCTAATAAAGGGAGGGTCTGGGGAGACATATTATTTCCACTAGGAAACCTTAAAGAGGATAATAAAAATCACTTTATATACATTCAATCAATAACAATTAGGTGATAAAAGAACAAAGTTAGAGCAGCATTAATTTGTGAGCATATAGGCCTTGTTGAAGTCTTAGAATAGCTGTCTGCCTTCTTCGTGGCTGGTAGCTTCTCATCTTTGAGATGAAGGCCAGTGTCAGAAATAAGGGCAGATGTCCATTCGTGGTTAGATACCTGATAAGGTAAAGTCCCTTTAACACTGTTGGAGAGGTACTTTAATTAATAGCTTTCCTAATGGACAAAAATCTCCCAGTTGTAAATTGTGGTCTTTGAATCTTTGTCTTTTGGGAATACTGTGAAATGAATGTTACTAATTTATCAGTTCCTTTAATGCAGAATGTCTGATTTTTAGTTCCTTATATTTGAGAAACAAAAGATTTAAAAATCAGCAATATTTTAAACAGAGTCATAAGAATAAAAATTATTCTCAATTCATTTAGTCCCATAACTATTTTTGTTTATCCTGATAATTTGCCAGTATTTTTAAAAATGAATTTAGTTGTTCCTTAGAGTTCTATAAATCTCCATCTAGATAAAATATATGACCTGCTTAGAAGCCTGCAACTTGAAGTCAGGGTCCTTTTCATGGATTTTTCTAAAGACATAACATATGCATCAGAATAAAACAATTTCTTTCTATGAATGACAAAACTTAAAGTGGCATAGTTATAGATTTTATTGTAATTGATTTAAAAACTTTGTTTTTCTATAAGATATAACATTCCAAGACAATAATTTCTTGGTAAGTAATAATTACTGTAAAATGGCATGAAAATAATATAAAGTCTATATATATATTTAGATTCAATACATAATTTCAGCATATAGAGAACAAATAACATGTAAAATTTTAAAACGTTACACATGGCTTATTGGAAGTGTGCATTGAGCATTGGAAATAATTCATAAACTCCCAATATGGAGCACAAATATCCAAAGTATCACTGCTGGGCTCCCTCCACAGGAAACCATCACTTTTGGCTTCCCTGGTGTCGCTGACTGGACACCTGCTACCTCTGAGTTTCCAGTTTGAACTTGGCTCTGAATCTTTGCAAGTTCCTTTCTGGAGAAGACTGAAATTTCTATAACATCCATTTTAACAAAATATATGTATACAAATAGAATAGAGTTATTATTAATTTTTATTTTGCAAATTTCCCATGTAATTGCAAGTATATTAAATAGGGCCTAATTTAGTTTAAAAACATTTATTTTTTTTAAGTAGAGAGAATAAATCCTTGAGGCATTCCAGGACCCATTGGAATGACTCAAAGTCATCTCTTAGTTAAAAAATTATCTTAAAATTTAAACTTTGGGGAGGTTGTCAGAGATACTTAACCAAAAGATTATACCATAAACTCTTTGTAAATCTAGGTAAAAACATATTTTAAGGTAATAACTATAAGACATTAATCAAACTTAAGCCAGTTTTAATATCAAATATTTTGTTCAGACCACAGAATTTTGCTTAATTTATAGTATTTAATCATTTTTTAATTATGACAATAAAATATTTTATCCAAGTAATGCCATCTGGAGGCTAAAAATTTACCACACATAATATACAGACAAATACATATTACATAAAGAACATATACATGAAGACCAGACAAATACATCAAATTACGAATTTTTCCAGAGAAAACACAAGATTTTTAAAAAATATATTTTTATTGATTTCAGAGAGGGTGAGGGAGAGAGAGATAGAAACATCAATGATGAGAGAGAATCATTGATTGGCTGCCTCTGACACACCCCCTGCTGGGGATCAAGCCCACAACCCAGGAACGTGCCCTTGACCTGAATCTCTCCTTATCAGGTGAATTGGGCCCGATTTGACCAGTAAAATATATGTTTCCCCATAACATGCCCTAGTTGAAAGAGGACAGGTTCTGATTTTAAAATAGCCATTGGTTGCTTGGACACCCCTACCATTTGCACAGAAGCTTTACTCTGAGGGAGAGGGAAACTTAGTTGGGTAGCATTAATAACAGATAAAGTAGCCCCAGTATGTACAAGGGCTTTAGTAATTCCCCTTTTCTGATAATTTCAATTTATCCTAAAGTATTAGTAAGGAGAAAGGGAAACACCTTCTCACTTGTGTCTGTGGGCAGGCAGCTGGGAAGGGAGAATTCAGATATTCTACTGCTGGGGCTGTGTGTCCTTGTTTGGATAAGAGCGTGCCCAGCGGGGGCTCACAGAGGCACCCAAGAGTGCCTCTCCATATTTTCACTTGTGTTCATTTTCTCTTTGTAAATCCCATTTAGTTTTCTGCAATCTTTCTTATGGTGACCTGGCTTTTTACAACTAAAACAGAACACTCTACATAGCAGACCTTATTTAATAAGTCTGTTGCCTCGCTCTCAGAAAGCAGTAGGTGTAATAATTGGAGTAGATCAGAATAGCCAATTTCCAAATCAATATATGCTTCATATATATTCATTCACTTAAATTTTAGAGTCAACATTTTTCTAATTTTTACATGCAAAGATATTAATTTAGGTACCCAAAGACAACTGCATTTTGGCCATTTTTTAAGTTGATATTTTCTAGTTAAATCTTCCCATATCTGTAAAGCACTTGCAAGTAAAGGCTTCCTATTAGGAGTATCAAATGAGGGCTGGAGTTTGGAAGTTTTGGGCCTTGGAGGCACATTTCCCATGTTAATTTTTTAAATTTTATTTTTTTGGACGTCTGAAGTCTGATTTGTCATT
This sequence comes from Myotis brandtii, assembly GCF_000412655.1. NCBI lineage: Eukaryota > Metazoa > Chordata > Mammalia > Chiroptera > Vespertilionidae > Myotis > Myotis brandtii. The sequence continues at coordinate 759,856 of NW_005365111.1, read as the reverse complement.
GCCAGAGGCTTAGATTAAAAGCGTAGGCAAAATAGGTGAAGGGAGTTGAAAGGTATAAATTTTCAGTTATAAAATAAATAAGTAGAGGAGCAAAGATGGCAGCTAACAGGATGGAGGTGAAGGAGAGGGTGTGAGTGAGTGAGGGGGTGAAAGAAGAGTGTGTGGTGTGTGTGTGTGAGTGAGAGACAGTTAAATCTGGCAGAAGTAGCAGGGTTTGGCAGGCCTGGCTCTCCTGGACAGGGAGCACCTACCACGGCTGCGGGCACTCCTAGGCTGCAGGGCTCAGGCATGGAGCCCATGACATCTTGAAGGGGAGAGCGGCTTCTTCTAAGAGCTCATCAGCACCACCACCCTGACTGACCTTGGACACTGCCTGCACCCCTGCAACCACTCCAGTCAAAATCCTGCTGCCCCACCCACAGACCTGCAGAACCTAGGACGTCCACCTCCAAGGGTGCACGGCTCCTGCAGCAGTAAGTGTGACTTCCCTCTCCCCAGCTGCCAACTTCTGGATACCTCAGTTGCACCTTCCCAGAGTGCAGGCTTTCTGAGACCACCACCCCACAGGTCACTCTTGGGTGCCTCTGTGAGCCCCCACTGGGCATGCTCTTATCCAAACAAGGATGCACAGCCCCAGCAGTAGAATATCTGGATTCTCCCTTCCCAGCTGCTTGCCCACAGACACCATGGTTGCACAGCTTCAGCACAAGGGCCCCTTTTAGTGAGTGAGTGTGCCACCTAGGCAAAGGGGCCCCAGTGCCTCTGTGAGTCACCACTGGGTGTGCACGAATCCAACTAGGGAGCAAAGGCCCTGGCAGCAAAAACTGAGTCTTCCCACTCCACAGCTGCCGACCTCCGGACACCACAGTCGCGCTTTTCCAGCATGCATGTTTCCTGAGCCCACTGCCCCACAGATAGTTCTTGGGTGCTGCTGTGAGCCCCCATTGGGCAAGCACCCCCCATTGGGAACGCTCTTATCCAAACAAGGACGCACGGCCCTGGCAATAGAAGATATGAATTCTCCCTTCTCAGCTGCCTGTCCACAGACACCGTGGTCATGCAACTTCAGCACAAGGGCCCCTCTCAGTGTGTGAGTATGCCACCTTGGCAAAGGGCCCCTGGTGCCTCTGTGAGCCCCAGCTGGGTGTGCTCATATCCAAACAAGGACACATGGCCCCCGCAACAGAAACTTGGTTTTCCACCTTCCCCCCTGCTTGTACACAGACACTGCGGTCACACAGCTTCAGTGGGAGGGCCCCTCTGAGTACGCCACCCTGGCAAATGGCTCCCAGGTGCCGCTGTGAGCTGCCAATGGGTGTGCATGAATCCAAAAAAGGGTGCAAGGCTGCAGAAGCAGAAACTGAGTCTTCCTCCTCCACAGCTGCTGGCTGCCAGACACTGCAGTTGTGCTTTTCTGTTGCGCAGGCCACCTGAGCCCCACCACCATGACAGACATCTCCTGGGTGCCTTGTGAGCCCCCACTGGGCACATGTGAATTCAACCAAGGGCACAAGACAGCAAAAATTGGGACTTCCCCTCCTCGGCTGCTGGCCCCCAGACATTGCAGTTGCTCCTTTCAAGCATGCAGGCCTACTGAGCCCACTGCCCCCATAGGGGGCTCTTGGGTGCCTCCTTGAGACCCCGCTGGGTGTGCTTGTATCCAAGCAAGAGCACATGACCCCCACAGTAGAAATATGGACTTCCCCCTTCCTGGCTGCCTATGCACAGACACTGTAGTTGCGAGGTTTCAGCATGCAGACCCCCTGAGGCTGCCGCCACAGCAGGCAACTCCTGGGTGCCTCTGTAAGCTGCCACTAGGTGCACTCATATCCAACCAAGGGCACAAGGCCTTGGCAGCAGAAACTCATGCTTCCCCCTCTTCAGCTGCCGGCCTCCAGTCACTGCAGTTGCACCAATCCAGCGCACAAGCCCGCTGAACCCACTGCCCTGGCAGGTGGCCCGTGGGTGCTTCTCTGAGCCACCACAAGGCACAACCCCAGCTGCTGACATACTGCTCCTGGGAACCTCTGTAAGCAGCCTCTGGGCGCATGTATCCAACCAAGGATGCACATCCCCCAAAGCAGAAACTGGGACTTCTCCCTCCACTGGGCTGGTGGCATACCACAATCACTTGGATCCAGCATGAGCACACACCCCTTGCAAACAACTCCAGGGACTCTCTGTGAGCTGCCATGAGTCATGTGCCTCTCCAACCAAGGGTACATGGCTCTCTCAACAGGATCCATGACATCCTCCCCCAGGCTACCTACCTCTGGACAGCTTGGTGAGTTACTGAGGACTTGCCTCCCTGGACAAGGTCACATTGTTTCAGCCATAGTCTCTGAGATTCCCACATTCCCAGCTGCTAGATCTTGAACCCCCTCATGATTCAAAGAAGAAAATCACTTTTGCCAGAGTCCCACTGCCTCAAGCACAGAGTATGAGATACCTGCCTCCACTGTCATGGGCTCTGGAACCCTCACAGTGAGTTGCAGAGTGACACTAATTCAGCAAGAGTCACACCACACTGGCCAAAGTCACAGTACTTGAGCATCAGGCCCCGAGACTCCTTCTTCCAAGGTTGTGAACTCTGGGATCCCACAGTGAGCACATACTATTGAGACCTCAGACAACCTTTTCCACAACAGCTAGAACCATGATCACATAAAAACAGCTTGCACAATGAAGCCAGGGGTGAGTCACATTGCCAATCTGTGACAATACTTCATCCACAAATAAGAAACTAACATTCAAGATCCAACTACATCAAGAGAACCCTAATAGCTCAAGTAGGGAGCTCCGCTAGATCACCAAGCCCAGGAAACCTGAGAGATCACACCAGTAGCACCACCCACAAAAGAACCTGGGTAGCAAAGCAGTTGGATCTAGGACACAGAAACAATTAAAACTTTACAGCAAAAAATGGGGAGACAAAAAAGCAATCCCCAAAGGAAAGAAAAAGAGGAATCACCAGAAAGGGAATTAAATGAAATGGAGGCAAGTCACATGACAGAGAAAGAATTCAGAGTATTGGTTTTAAGGATTCTCAAATGGCTGGATGACAAATACACACAACTCAATGAGAATTATAAGGAGCTGAATGAGAATGTCACCAACATGAAAAGGAACCAAAAGGAAAGGAAGAGGGACATAGCTGCAATAAACACAATGGAAGGCTTAAACAGTAGACTAGAAGAGGCTGAGGACCGTATCAGCGAAATAGAAGACAAGGTCGGAAAAAACACACAAACACAGCAGCAACTGGAAAGAAAACTTAAAAAGCTTGAGGAGAGCCTAAGGGAGCTTTGGGACAACACAAAACAAAACAAAATCTGCATAATAGTACTACCAAAAGGAGAGGAAGCGGAGCAAGAAATAAAAAACCTGTTTGAAGAAAAAATGACAGAAAACTTCCCTGATGTTGGCAAGAAAAAAAAAAAAAACACCCAAGTCCAAGAAGCACATACAGGTCCAAACAAGTTGAACCTAAAAAGACCAACATCAAGACACATCATAATTAAATTGGCAAACATCAATGACAAAGTTAGAATCTTAAAGGCTGCCAGAAGAGACAGAAAGTTACCTACAATTGATCTCCCATTAGAATATCAACTGATTTCTCAACAGAAACACACCAGGTCATAAGTTAATGGACTACAATATAGAAAGTGATGCAAAGAAAGGGACTAAATCCAAGAATAATATACCCAGCAAGGCTATCATTCAAAATTGAAGGTGGAATCAGGAGCTTCACAAATAAAAAAGGGCTAAGAGAGTTTATTACCATGAAGCCAGCAGTGCAAGAAATACTAAAGGGACTTCTGTAAGAAGAAACAAAAAGGCAAGAAGGGACACAAACATAAAGAATTAAAATGGTGACAAACTAGTACTTATCAATAGTAACATTAAATGTAAATGGATTAAATGCTACCATAAAAAGACATGAGGTAGCTGAATGGATAAGAAAACATGACCCATATATTTTCTGTCTGCAAGAGACCCACCTCAGAACAAAGGATTCACACAGACTGACAGCGAAAGGATGGAAAAATTTTTTACAGGCAAATGGAAATGAGAAGAAAGCTGGGGTTTCAATACTTATATCTTACAAAAGAGACCTCTAAGGGCATAACAAGAGATAAGGAAGGCCACTTCATAATACTAAAGAGAGCAATTCAACAAGAGGATATAACTCTGGTAAATATATATGTACCCAATACAGGAGCACCCAAATACATAAAACAACTTCAGGAAGATAACAAGAGAGAGATTAAAAGCAATACAATCATAGTAGGGGACTTTAATACCCAATTGACACAACTGGATAAATCCTCTAAACAAAAAATTAGCAAAGAAACAACAATCCTAAATTACTCACTAGATCAGATGGATTTAATTGACATGTTAAGAGCATTTCACCCCAAAGCTACAGAATATACATACTTCTCAAGTGCACATGGGACATTTTAAAGATGGACCACATATTAGGACACAGGCAAAGTCTCTTCAAATTCAAGAAGATAGAAATCATAACAAGCATCTTCTCAGGTCACAATGGCCTAAAATTAGAAATCAACTGCAATGAAAACAATAAAAAAAATCAAACATTTGGAAGCTAAATAGTATGCTTTTAAACAATTATTGAGTTACCAAAGAGATCAAAGAAGAAACAAAAAGAATCCAGGAAACAAATGAGAATGAGAACACAACAATACAAAATCTATGGGACAAAATAAAAGCAATCCTAAGAGGGACGTTCATAGCTCTACAGGCCTATGTAAAAAAATAAGAAAAAAATGGTAATAAATTATCTCACCTTGAAACTTAAAGAATTAGAAAGAGAGCAGCAAGAAAATCCCACAGTAACCAGAAGTAAGGAAATAACAAAGATCAGAGCAGAAATAAACGACATAGAGACCAAAAAAAAAATGAAACCAAGAGCTGGTTCTTTGAAAGGATAAACAAGATTGATGAACTTATATCCAGGCTCACCAAGAAGCAAATATAGGGGACACAAATAAAATCAGAAATGAAAGAGGTGAAATACAACTGACCCCACATATATACAAAGATTTGTAAAAAAAAAAAAATACTAAGAATAACTTTACTCCAACAAACAGGACAACCTTGACAAAATGGACATATTCCTAGAAATATACTAGCTTCCAAAACTCAACCAGAAAGAATAAAAAACCTGAATAGGCCAATAATTACTGATGAAATTGAAACAGTCATCAAAAAGTTTCCAGCAAACAAAAGCCCTGGTCTGGATGGCTTCTCAGAGGAGTTTTACCAAACATTCAAAGAAGAACTAAAACCAATCATTCTCTGACTATTCAAAAAAATTCAAGAGGAAGGCACACTTCCAAGCTCTTTCTATGAATTCAGCATTACCCTAATCTAAAAACCAGATAAAGACACTACAAAGAAAGGGAATTACAGGCCAATATTCCTGATGAACATAGATGCTTAAATCCTCAACAAAATTTTAGCAAAACAGATCCAGCATTACATTAGAAAGATCACACACCATGACCAGGTAGGAATTATTCTGGGAATGCAAATCAATAAACATGATATATCACATAAACATATTGAGAGACAAAAATCACATAACCATATCAATTGATGCAGAAAAGGCATGATAAAGTTTAATACTCTTTTCTGATAAAAACACTCAGCATGACCTAACCGGTTTGGCTCTGTGGATACAGCATCAGCCTGCAGACTGAAGGGTCCCGGGTTCGATTCCGGTCAAGGGCATGTACCTTGGTTGCGGGCACATCCCCAGTGGGTGGCGTGCAGGAGGCAGCTGATCGATGTTTCTC
>NW_005365111.1:745370-753796 GCF_000412655.1 Myotis brandtii | reverse complement strand
GGAATAGAGGGATCATACCTCAACATAATAAAAGCCTCATATGACAAACCTACAGCCAATATCATACTCAATGGGCAAAACAAAAACAATTTTCCCTAAGATTAGGAATCAGACAGGGATGCCCACTTTCACCACTCCTTTTCGACATAATACTGAAAGTGCTAGCCACAGTGATCAGACAAGAAGAAGAAATAAAATGTATTCAAATTGGAAAAGAAGAAGTAAAATTGTCATTATTCACAAATGACATGATATTATACATAGAAAACCCTAAAGACGCCATCAAAAAATTCTTAGACTTAATAAATGAATTTGGCCATGGAGCAGGATAAAAATTAATTCCAAGAAATCCATGGCATTTTTATACACCAATAGTGAACTAACAGAAAGAGAAATTTTAAAAAAAATCCCATTTACCATTGCACCAAAAAATTAAGATGCCTAGGAATAAACTTAACTAAGCAGGTAAAACACATATACTCAGAAAATTACAGGACACTGAAAAAAGAGATAGAGGAAGATATAAACAGATGGAAGAACATACCGTGTTCATGGATTGGTAGAAGCAACATCATTAAAATGTCAATACTACCTAAAGCAATCTACACATTCAATACACTCCCCATTAAAATACCAACAGCATATTTCACAGACCTAGAAAGAACTCTCCAAAAATTCACCTGGAATAAAATAGGGCACTGAATAGCTGCAGCAATCCTGACAAAGAAGAACAAAGTAGGAGGGTTTTCAATACCAGATATCAAGCTGTATTACAAAGCCACTGTTCTCAAACTGCTTGGTATTGGCACAAGAACAGACAAATAGACCAATGGAATAGAATAGAGAACCCAGAAATTGACCCAAACCACTATGCTCAATTAATATTTGACAAAGGAGGCAAGAACATACAATGGAGTCACGACAGTCTCTTCAATAAATGGTTGGGAAAATTGGATAGATACATGCAATAAAATGAAAGTAGACAACCAACTTACACCAGACACAAAAACAAACTCATAATGGATAAAGGACTTAAACGTAAGACGGGAAACCATAAAAATCTTATAGGAATCTACAGGCAGCAAAATCTCAGACATATGCCGAAGAAATTTCTTCACTGACACAGCTCCTAGGGCAATGGACACCAAAGAGAAAATAAACAAATGGGACTATATCACAATAAAAAGCTTCTGCACAGCAAAAGAAACCATCAACAAAACATCAAGAAAGCTCACTGCATGGGAGAACATATTTGCCAATGTTATCACCCATAAGGGTTTAATCTCCAACATTTACAGGGAACTCATACAACTTAAGAAAAGGAAGATAAACAACCCAATGAAAAAATGGACAATGGACCTAAATAGATACTTTTCTAAAGAGGACATAAGGAAGGCCAAGAGACATATGAAAACATGCGCAAAGTCACTAATCATCTGAGAGATGCAAATCAAAATGATGATGCGGTACCATCTCACACCTGTCAGAATGGCTATCAGCAACAAATCAACAAATGACAAGTGCTGGTGAGGATGTGGGAAAAAAAAAGAACCCTTGTGCACTGCTGGTGGGAATGCAGACTGGTGCAACCACTGTGAACAGTATGGAGTTTCCTCAAAAAACTAAACATGGAACTCCCATTTGACCCACTGTTCCCACTTCTAGGAATATATCCCAATAAACTAGAAACACCAATCAGAAAGGATATATGCACCCCTATGTTCATAGCAGCACAATTTACAATAGCTAAGATTTGGAAACAGCCGAAGTGCCCATCAACAGTAGGTGGATTAAAAAACTGTGGTTCATCTACACAATGGAACACTACCCTGCTGTAAAAAGGAAGGATCTCCTACCATTTGCAACGGCATGGATGAAACTGGAGAGCACTAAGCTATGTGAAATGAGTCATTCAGAGAGAGATTAATATTACATGATATCACTCATTTGTGGATTATAATGAACAACATAAACTGATGACCAAAAACAGTTCCAGAGACAGAGAAGCATTGATTAGATGCTCAAACCACAAAAGGAAGGTAAGGGAGAGTGGGGGTTAGTGGGAGAGAACAACCAAAGGATTTGTATGAATGCATATAAGCCTAACCAATGGACACAGACACCAGGCGGTGAGGGCATGACCGGGGGGGGGGCGGGGCAGTGTTTTTTGGGGGGGGGGCGGGGCAGTGTGTGTGCAATATGGGGATAAGGACACATGTAATACCTTAGTCCAGTGGTTGGCAAACTGCAGCTTGTGAGCCACATGCAGCTCTTTGGCCCCTTGAGTGTGACTCTTCCACAAAATACCACGTGTGGGCGCACACATACAGTGCGATTGAAACTTCTTGGCCCATGCGCAGAAGTCAGTATTTTGTGGAAGAGCCACACTCAAGGAGCCAAAGAGCAGCATGTGGCTCTGGAGCCGCAGTTTGCCGACCACTGCCTTAGTCCATAAAAAAAAAGAATGAAAAAAAAGAGTGCTGATAGTCAGCACCCTTGTCTTGTTCCTTATCTAACAATTAATATTTCCAACATATCACTATTGAGTATAATGTTACCTGTGGGCCATTATTAAGTTGAGGTGTGTTCCTTCTATTCCCATCCTGTTGACATTTTTTTTTTATCAGGAATGAATGTTGAAATTACCATATCTATTGAAGTGGTCCTAGGGTTTTTGTCTTTCATTCTATTAATATGCTATATTGGATTTATTGTTTTTTGTATGTGGAAACATCATTGCATCCAAGGAAAAAATGCCACTTGATCATGAAAATAAATAAATAAATCCTATATAATAAAGCAGTAATATGCAAATTGACCATCATGCCCTCGCACAAGATGGCCAACCCCATGTAGTCCAAGATGGCCACCACAAGATGGATGGCAGGGGAGGGCAATTGGGGGCAACCAGACATGCATGGGAGGGTAATTAGGGGCAACCAGGTTGGCAGGGGTGGTCAGTTGGGGGGGACCAGGCCTGCAGGAAAGGGAAGTGGGGGTGATTTGGCTGGCAGGGCAAGGTAGTTGGGGGCTATCGTGCCAGCAGGGGAGAGCAGTTGTGGGTGATTGGGCTGGCAGGGGAGCAGTTAGGCATCGATCAGGCTAGCAGGGGAGTGGTTAGGGGGTGATCAGGCTGGCAGGCAGAAACAGTTAGGGGCAATCAGGCAGGCAAGCAGGCGAGCGGTTGTGAGCCAGAAGTCCCGGATTATGAAAGGGATGTCTGACTGCCGGTTTAGGCCCAATTCTCTGGGGAGGGGGTGAAGGCTGGCAGGAGAGGTCAGTAAGGGGCAATCAGGCAGGCAGTCAGAGAGGTTAGGGGTGATCAGGCAGGCAGGGGAACACTTAGAGGCATCAGGCCAGCAGGCAGAGTGGTTAGGGGTGATCAGTCAGGCAGTCAGGTAAGCGGTTAGGAGCCAGAGGTCCTGGATTGCGAGAGTGATGTCCGACTGCCTGTGGTATCGGGCCTAAATCAGCAGTCGGACATCCACCGAGGGGTCCCAGATTGGAGAGGGTGCAGGCTCGGCTGAGGGACACCCCCTCCAGTGCACAGATTTCATGCACTGGGCCTCTAGTAAATAAATAATTAAATAATGAGAATGTAACATATAGAATAATGAGAATAGTTAATAATACTTTACTGTAGATTTGAAAGTTGCTAAGAGTAAATTTTAGAAATCTTTACCATAAGAAAAATAAATTGTAAGTATGTATAATGTCAAATGTTAATTACACTCATCAATGTTGATTGTTTTCAAATAGTTAGAGATATTGAATAACTATTTTGTTCACCTGAAATTAATATAATGCTGTATGTTAATTATATCTATATATTTAAAAAGCTAGTGTCTGTGACAACCAAAGGATTGGTCACCATGAGGTGGCATTGTGCACTTCTTGGTCCCTCCCGCCCCTGTCTGTGAGTTGGGTGGGACTGGGGACTGGCAAGCAGGCTGAACGGCTGAACTCTTGGTTCCTGCCTCCGGCCCACAGGCTCTGATGGATCAGCGATGGTGAATGGAGGAATTGGGGTGGGTGGCAAGTGGACTAGGCTGGCTGTCAGGCTGTTGAACCACCAGCTCATACCTGGCTGCTCGGGGGCTCAGGCTTGTGGGAAAGCAGGCACAGGTCGACTTCACCATGCGCTTGCGCCAGGCCGGCTGCTGATGGAATATGCTGCCCGTTCAGGGCTGCTCAGGTGGGCATCGTCGCTGCCACTGCCACTGCTGGTGCTGCTGAGGCTTGAGGTGCTGACAGAAGCTGCAGGGCATGTGTGCAATTTACCCGCCCCGGCGTGAGCGGCCCTGAGCGGGCAGTGCGTTCCATCAGCAGCCGCCGGAGCAGCTGGGGATGAGCTCATGATCCCAATGTCCTGACAGCATGGTGGCAGAGGCGGCGTTCGGCCTGCGCACTGGCAAACAGGCAGAAGATAGAGGCTAGGGCTAGGCCCTAGGGACCCTACCTGCATGATTTTGTGCACTGGGCCTCTAGTATAAATATAAGTAATTTAAAGGCCTATAATGTAAATGTCAGGTATAGCATTTTGACTTCTGTTTGGTGGGGTGCGGAAAGGTGAATTATGAACATTGTGGAAATAAAAATGCTTTTATGTAACTTTTCTTGAGAAACAATAATTTTATATAAGAATATTGGCAAAAGTCTTGTGATAAGTGTATATCATTGCTTTCTCATTCATTCTGAGGTTTAAATTATGTAGATAATTCCACAATCATGCATGTGAATATTCAGAAATATACAACCGAAATAGCTATCATCTATTGAGCCTATGTGAGGGCTTTTACATGGATATTTAATTCTCCAACTCCATGAGCTAGTTATAGTTTTCAGATAAAAAAATGAAGTACAAGGAGGTTTAAGTAATTTGTTCAAGTGTATGCAGCTAATAATTAGTGATAGTGCTGGGAGTTTTAACTCTGTAAGTCTGAGTCCAGAGCTCATGTGTTTAGTCTCAGAAATATTAACCTATATCTTACTATAGTAGAATTCATTTCATGGGAAATCATCACATTTCAAAGTAGACTTCCCTTTTACTAAAAACAAAGCATGCACTTATAATGTTGTGATAATTGATTTGAGATTTCTTTTACACATTCTAATATCCTGATATCTAATTTTTGCCTCAGCATCAACCTTTTGTGTGGCAGCAAAGCCCTGGGGATTAGGTTGGATAAATATATTATGGTATGGATGCACTCAGCCATAAGTACATAAAATGTATTTAAAAACTTGAAAAAGTAGCCCTAACCGGTTTGGCTCAGTGGATAGAGCGTCGGCCTGCGGACTCAAGGGTCACAGGTTTGATTCCGGTCAAGGGCATGTACCTTGGTTGCGGGCACAACCCCAGTAGGGAGTGTGCAGGAGGCAGGTGATCGATGTTTCTAACTCTCTATCCCTCTCCCTTCCTCTCTGTAAAAAAGTCAATAAAATATATTAAAAAAAACCCCAAAAACTTGAAAAAGTAAATTGAAATATTAAAGGTGGTTATCCTTGGCAACCTGATTATGAATTATGATTAATTTCTACTTTACTTTTTTCTGATTTTCTAGAATTATTTTGGTAAACATATTCATTTTAGTCAGAAAATAGTAAATTTTATAAAGCATTAATCAGCAATTAGGCAAATGAAGGAAATACAATTGCTTCAGAACAAATAACATTTTTGGGGTGAATATAAAACCTAACAAGGCATAATGGCTAGTTTGTAGACATTAAATCACACAAAAGGGAGTGTAGATTCTGAAACATCCATGGAATGTTTATGAAATTTGGTTATATACTATGTCATAATGAAAGCCTCAGATACGCAAACAATGATTATGCATATGACATTATATGAGCAAAATTAGAATGACCGAGAATGTAAATTGTAGTAAATAGAATGTACACAATAATAAAGACAAGTTCATATAAGACAATGCTATAATTGTAAGGGAAATAAATTTAACTATTTGTTAAAATGGATAATTTTCTATTAAAAGTGTTATAAAAAATTAAGCAAGAGAAGAAAACCTAAATCATTGACTGCATAAGAAATTAAGAGAAGTATTAAACATATCTCCACCAATGGCAGCTATACACAATTCAGTGTTTAACATTTTTTATGAGTATACAATTTCCATTTTCATAATTGCTCCTAAAATATAGAAACAAAGGTAAGCTTCTAAGTCATTTTGTTATGCAATCATAGTTCTTATTATGATAAACATAAAAATAAATTAATTTTATTTATAAATCTAGACCCAAAGCTAAATAAAACACTGGCAAATAAAATTCAGTAATGCATTAATAACCTATATTACCATTTTTAAATCGAAATTTTATAGCATAATTTATTTAAGCATGATTTCAGAAAAATTTCAAGAATAAAAGGAAATATTAACAACTTTTTTTCCAATTATACATAAAACTAACAAAATCAATCCTTTGTTCCTGTTCCCCTAAATTGAAAATGAAAGTAACTTCAAGGAGAAAATCCAAAGGCATGTCTTTTTATTGAGGATAGGAGAATAAAGCAAAATTAATGATCTGGTTGTCTTAGTTATCAGGCCATTATCAAATAGTCAAAGAGAACAAAAAGCACAGATATGTTATTTGACTACCACTGTTTGATAAGAAATTAAGTACAATGATGGGTTTGACTATTAAGCCTCAGAAAAATGGACCTTTTGAATGTCTTCGGCCATTTGGCAACCTATAAATGCTTAGTCCATGAAAGACAGTGGATTTCAACTTGCAAAATATAAGGTCAGTCTTACCCTGGTTTGGGAAGAAAAATTTACTAACAGTCTCTCCCAACAGTGTCTTAGTGGCAAGATAGTTATGTATATAGACATAGACAAAATAAAGACGAGGCATTAAAACTTAGGCCAACACTGTATTTTTAGGACATCTGGCAAATTTTTAAAACTGAGAACTGTGTCTTACAGAAGGGTAACTATAAAGACTTTCATGATATAATTAGTGGGCCACCAAGAAATAAACATTCTCATTTAATTGCTTTAAAACAATCCTTCTTTTGCTATACAAGACACAATGAAGTATTTGAGGGAGAGGAATTTGGCCTTACTGAGCTTATTTCTATGTCATCTACAAGCCACAGTAATGAATCACTAGTTCCTGATATACAATTAAATTTTTTACATATATCTAGAGATGCCATGTTTACAGATTATACCCAACCACAGACCAAAAAATGGCTAAGTCGTCCCCCCCCCCCCCCATAATAAAGAACGTGATGAGAAACACACATATAAACTATAGGAGAGGCACCTCTGCATAATAATACTTTTTAAAAATGATATAAAAAAGAGGGAGGAGCAAGGGAGTCTAAGAAGAAATCATTTTTAGCTTTATGTTTTTTTTTTCCTGGTTTCTACCTCCTTTAGAGTTTGTTTCAGTTCCCCAGTGTGGTTACACTGAAGCTGCCTTACTTTCCTTTGCTGTCTTTACAGTCTATGTGTTATCATTCTTAATTCACTCAATCAGCATAATGAATTAGAAGTATGGTTTCGAAGTCAGACAGAATGGCTCCAAGTCCTGATTATTTCACCTAGTGGCTGTTTGACTTTGGGTGAGTCATTTAACCTCATTTAACTGGGAATCTCTGAGCCTATTTTCTCATATATAAAGAGGAGATACCAATATTCGTCTCCAAAGACTTTTGTGAAGATTAAATAAATAATGGCTATGGAAGAGTTCTTTAATCTCCTATATTAATATAGTTTTATTTTTAATTCTACTAGTATTTACTCATAGTGTAATAAGTGAAAGGCACCTTTCTAAACTTTTGAAGGCATAAGGTGAGACAAGGTAATCTCTGCCTTTGGAGGACTCCTTTAAGATCTGGGTATTCTTTACCCTACATTCTCCCATATACAAGGGCTTATCAAAATGTACCTAGTCTATGTTCCATTCCTTCAAAGTTATCATATTAGTTCTTCAATATAATAATCTATAATATTGTGTTTATGCTTCCTGAGAGTACCAAGGGTTACCCCTCAGAAAATATGTATATTTAAAATAGAGTTCTTGCCCTGGCTGGTGTGGCTCAGTGATTAAAGCACAGGCTCAAGCATGGAATGATCACAGGTTAAATTCCCAGTCAAAGGCACATATCTGAGCTGCAGGTTCCATCTCCAGCCCCTGTTGGAGCACTTGCAGAAGGTAACCAATCAATGTGTCTCTCTCATATTGATGTTTATCTCTCCCTCCCTCCTTCCCTCACTCCCTCCCTCCCTCCCTTCCACTCTCTCTAAAAATCAGTGGAAAAAAATATCCTTAGGTGAGGATTAACAAAAAACTAGTAGCCCGGTGCACAAAATTTGTGCACATTAAAAGGGAATTAATTGCCCTAACCGGTTTGGCTCAGTGGATAGAGCATCGGCCTGTGGACTCAAGGGTCCCAGGTT
>NW_005365111.1:737756-744399 GCF_000412655.1 Myotis brandtii | reverse complement strand
TTTGGACAGGTTCAAGCCTTGGACTGATGAGAGGGCACAGTCCTCTCATTGCCACGTGCAAGTCCCAGCTTGGAGGGCAGGGCCCTCCCAGCACAATTATAGCCAATAGCTGTCATTGTAAGCTTGAACCTATGGTCTGAACACGTGGCCCCACGTGCCTGAGTGATGTGGGCTTGATAGAGTTCAGGTGCATGTAGTTGAGTAAGATTGAAACCCAGGAGAATGTTTGTAAACATCTTGGTCAAGCCCTTACTTTGCCTCGTAGCATCTGCTATAAACTAAAGTCATGGCTGTGGGCGTGGTCGCTGTCTCTCAGAGAAGCAGCGTCCCACCAAGACCCGGCTTTCATTCTCTTGTCTGTCTTTTCTAAGCTTTTCAGCTGCCCCACTCAGGTTCACCCTGTGCTGGCGCAGCACACTGTAGAAAGATCTGCCTCCATGCTCCCAGGGCGGGTTCCTGCCTCAAACTCCGCCCTTACAGGAAACAGCTCTGGGAAACAGCTTGGGGGAGGGCGCAGCCGTTGCCAAGATAACCCATGTAGGACTGACTTCCTTCCACTCGGTCGCTGTTCGTCCATATGTGACAAACACCACCCATGGTTTTTACATAAGTAGATATTGAGACTATGTGGAAATTTCAAGTGCTCACCAACCTGAAGTTCAGCTTTCTGTAAACCACATATGGAAGTGGTTTTGTGCATTCACAATATGTGGGAGACTAGTTTTGCTATTATTTTAGTTAAAGGAAAAATGATGACTCCCTTTTGGAAAAGTAGTTTGGAAAAATGTATCAACAATTTTTTTAAAAAATATTCATACACTTTGGCTTGGTAGTTCCACTTGGAGGAATCTTTTAGTGAGTTAAATTTGATAATTTTTTTTTGACAAAGAGGTTTATTCTAGTGTTTTAATAATAGCAAATAATTGCAAACAATGTAAGTGAGCAATGACAGGAGTGATTGCATAAACTGGGCATTCATCTGACATAATGTTAGAGAGCCATTATGATGTAAGAAAATAATCATATTATAAAGTTGGTTAAAATAAAGTGTAAAGTTGCATTTGGTTTGAATATACAAAGTTTTATATACAATGAGTCAGTTTTATGAAATAGATTTATAATTTAAAAATATATTTAAAAGTAAGATATTTACTTATTCATTTAACAGATCTCTATTGACCATTTGTTACTTGCTAGGTGCTTTCTAAAAATTAGATATGTACAGATGAACAAGATAAAATTATTCCCTGACATTGTAAAGTAGGAAGAGTAGAAGAAATGCTAGTTATTAATTGTATGAAATATAATTAAAAATCAAATGGACTTATGTAAAATAAAATACCTAGATAAAACATTTAAGATTTGGTAGTCAAAGAAAGTTTTGATGAAGTGATATTTGTGTTGAGATTTGAATAATTTGAAAAGGGTATCCATCAAAGACTTGGCTTAGAACTGTCCAGGCAAAAGAAATGGCATGCTCAAAGTCCCTGAGAACAAAATTGACCTGGTATGTTTGTAGGACATGAAGTGAAGAGTATGGTAGTTAATAGTCAGCTATAGAAAAGAGGATTGTAATAAATTTGTAGAGGGAAGTATGAGTTAAATAATGCATGGTCTTGTACCTATGAAAAAAAGTCTGGGTTTTGTTTTAAGAAGAATAGTAAGTTTTGAAATGACTAAATTTTTTATTATATAAAAATAATAAAAAAATATATTTCCAAAGGGGAGAAAACTATGTGAAACATGTGCAACAAAAAAGTTAACTGCGTTCAAAAACAAAAAGTTATTATAAATGAATAAGACAAAACATGAACACTCCAATGAAAAATGGACAAAGAGCATTAACTGGTAATAAACTAAATGAAAAATGCAAACTATCTATAAACATGAAAAACATCCAACCTCAATGTGAAATAAATAAAAATTAATAGAGTAATTGCATATATTTTTCCCATGAAAAGAACAATTACAGAAAATAATATGTCATCTTGGTGAGTGTTCAGGGGAACAGGCTCTGTTACTTGAACTGTACTAGTAAATTGGTACCTTTTAGGAAGGAACATTTTTTCAGTAATGATATTCCTAGAAATGTATCCTTATTATAGTGCCCAGAGGTCTCCTGAAAAGCTTGCCCTTAAGGAAACAAACAACATTTACTTCAGCTACATGAGTCTATTATGAAGTGTCTGACATCTTGCTATGAATGAGTTTGAATATTTGTACTTTAAAAAAGAATCAGAGATGCCCTGGCCAGGTAGCTCAGTGGATGTAGAGTCATCCCATGCCAAGATTGTGATTTGATCCCTGTACAGGGCATATATGTGAAGCAACCAATGGATAAGTGGAGCAACGGATTGGTCTCTCTCTCTCTCTCTCTCTCTCTCTCTCAAATTAATAAAAAAAAATAAAAAAGAGATTCAGAGACAAGTCACGTATAGAATGTGTGATTCTAAATACATTAGCAACATGTGCCCTTTCTGCCACCCTTCAAAATCATACAATAATCAACAGAAAATATTAAGTGATATGATATGTTAGACATTGGGAATTAAGTTAGACACAAACTTTGAGTGAATCTAATGTAATAAATAGAAACAAGCCTTAGATCTTAAAAGAGAAATATTAAGTTTTGTACTTTGTGATATTCTGAGTCTCAACAAGAGATGCCAGAGTGACTGGTACTAGAAGTCACTTGTTTGCTGGAAAATTACAAGAGTCAGGTGCTACCAGGTACCATCAAGTCCTGACAAATGTGAAATGTTAACCTGACACAATTCTGGATTATAATAGCAAAATAGTAAACGGTATCATGGAAAGAGCCTATAATCTGGAGGCAGATACCCGGAGTAAGTCTTTACTGGCTCTATTACCTGATTTACTTCACTTAACTTCTCTAGTCCATTTCTTAATTAGAAAAATGAGGATAATAACAATATGTATCTCTAAAGATTGTAGTAAGGATTAAATGAGTTTATGAATGAGCCTTGTATAAAAGACACTATAAAAATACTAGTTTTTTTGGGGGGGAATTTTATATTAAATAACAAAAGTCCCATTTTTAAAAAAGAGCATTCATTTTAGTCTGACATTTCAACTTCTAGGAATTTACCTTAATGAACTAATTAAGGATGCAACCAATTTAGCTATGAGGATGTTCATCACAGTATAATTTATAATAACAAAATGTTATTGACAACTTAAATGGTATTATAAATTGTTATCTACACAATCAAGTGAATAAATTCTAAGCAGCCATTAAAATGGTGTTGTAGATGGTTATTTACACAAGGGGAGATATTCATAACATACTGTTAATTACGGTGACTAGATTACAAACATTAATATATTTCAAATCTTAATTTTTTCCATGGATGCATAGTGAAATTATTGTTGGTTTACATTTCCTCCTTTCCTTCCTTCCTTCCTTCCTTCCTTCCTTCCTTCCTTCCTTCCTTCCTTCCTTCCTGCTTATTTCCATAGATGCTTAATTGCTGTCTTTCTTTCTGCACATCTTGTCTAAAAAATATTTTCTAATTCAATACTAGTATTCTTTAACATTGGAAATAAATTTATTTTGAAGTAAAGAGGAAAAGAAAGTAGCTCTACTAAAGAAAGTAGATAATAAAAAATAATCTTTGGTTAAGTAAACACTGGTACTTGTTGCCCCCACAATCACATAAAAATTACAACTAAAATACAAAACAACCATCATTCAGAACCACCTGAAATCTGGCTGAATGGAAGTTCTACAACTAGAGAAGTAAAGAAGAAAGCACAATGAGACTGGTAGGAGGGGTGGAGGCATTGAATGGGCTTGTCCAACACCCACGTGTGGTGTTTGTTTTAATCAGGAGGGATATCTCGGCTGCAGAGGTCTCCCATGAGAAGCAAGGGTCCCAGCTCCACACCAGAACCCTTAGCCCAGGCTTCCAGTTGAGCTGAAAAAAACAGTGGGGATTGTGGCTGAGTGACATGGAGGCTACTGGAGTCCCAGGTAGTTCCTCTTAAAGGGCTGGCACACAAACTTACTTTGACTGGCTCCCTCTGAACTCCAGCACTGGGGTAGCAGCTTGAGGGAATCCAGAGACATACTGAGAGGAACAGGATTGTCTGGCATTGGGGAAAGAGCTCAGGGGCAGCTTTCTCCCAGACAGAGGTGCTCATAGGGTTCATTATTCCTATGCTGAGACCTCCCCCATTGGAAAGCTGACTGGCAGCCATATCTGAGTCTCCGTCAACCTGGCTCACATTGTTCATTCCATCCTTGTGATTCTCTGAGACTCTGCCCTAATTTACAGCCATATCCAAGCTGTTTACAGAGGCTTTTCCATATGAATGGCCTGTCCTGGCTCAGGATCCAGACTTTCTAAAAATTTCTCAAACAAGAAGCAGCTGGCATCATATCTACCAATGCTCCATATCTACCAATAAGAGGCCTGGGCACTTCCAAGCCCAACACAAGTAACAGCCATCTGAAGATTTCTCTGTAGCTCTGTCAGGTGGCCCCAGGCAGTGGCTGACTTTGCACCTCACTGGACGCTCCATAGCCAGTGCACCTGGTGGACAGTTTTAGACCACACCAAATTACAACTCTACACTTCCATGAGTGACACTCAATGAGCAGACTTAGTGAGTATCAAAGTCCCACTGAAGCAAGTCCTGCTCCATAAGGGTGTCTCCTGCATACCAGTTCTTCCTCTGTAGTCACAGCTGGTCCTCACAGCCAATTGGCCTGGAGGTCAACTCCTCTCAGTGATACCAACAGCAATTAAGGCTGAACTACAAGACGTGCATACAGCCCACAGAGGGGCACACCTAGAGTGTTCAGCTCAGGTGACTGGGGAGACTGAGCCACTGGGCCCTATAGGACACCTACTATACAAAGCCACCCTACCAATTTCAGTAGACATAGCAGCTCTACCTAATACATAGAAACAAACACAGGGAAACAGCCAAAATGCAGAGGCAAAGAAACATGTCACAAATGAAAGAACAGAAAAAATCTCTAGAAAAAGAACTAAGTGAAATAAAAGCCAGCAAATTACTAGATACAGAGTTCAAAACAATTGTTATAAGAATGCTCAAGAATCTTAATGAGAGCTTCAAGGGACTTAGTGAGAATTTCAAGGATTTTAGCTCTTCAAAAAAAGTTAAAAATAGAATTATCATATGACCCAGCAATTCCAGTCTTTGGAACATACCCAAAAGAATTGAAAAGGGCCCTAGCTGGTTTGGCTCAGTGGATAGAGTGTCGGTCAGTGGACCAAAGGGTCCTGGGTTTTATTCCAGTCAAGGGCACATACCTTGGTTGCAAGCTTGTCCCCGGCCCAGTCCCTGGGCCAGGGCTTGTGCAGGAGGCAACCAATTTAAGTGTTTCTCTCACATTGATGTTTCTCTCTATCTTTCCCTCTCTCTCCCACTCTCCCTAAAAATCAATGGAAAAATATCCTTGGGTGAAGATTGACGACAACAAAAAAATAAAAAGAAAAATAATTGAAAAGTGGTGTTTGGGAAGTGGGGACAGATTAACTGGAGAACTTATATGCATATTAGAGGCCCTGTACATGAAATTCATGCCTGGCCTGCAACATCGCCAATATGGGACTCCTCAGGGGATGTCTGACTGCCCGCAGGGATCAGGCCTAAACAGGTAGTCAGACATCCCTCTCGCAATCCGGTACCACTGGCTCCTAACAGCTCACCTACCTGCTGGCCTGATCCCCCTAACTGCTCTCCCCTGCCAGCCTTTATCGCCCCTAACAGCCTCTGCATTGGCCCCGCCACCATGGCTTTGTCCGGAATGACATCTGGAAGGTTATCTGGAAGATGTCCAGTCTAATTAGCATACTACCCTTTTCCTAGTATAGATATGCACAGCTCATTGACACAGACAATAATATGGTGAAGGCCTGGGAGGGGAGAGTGTGAGGTGGAGGGAGTCAGTGGGAAAAAATGGGGGAGATCTGTAATACTTTCAAAAATAAAAATAAATTTTAGAAAAGAGGTGTTCAAACAATAACTTGCACATGAATGTTTATAGCAGCACTATTCACAATAGCCAAAATATGGAAAATCCCTAATATACATCACCTGATTAATGAATAAGCAAAATGTAGTATATCCATGCTATTGACTATTATTTAGCCATTAAGAATAAAGTAATGATGCGTGCTACAATATGGGTCTATCTTGAGAACATTATGCTGAGTGAAATAAGGCAGATATCAAAAACTACATAATGTATAATTCCTTTTATATGAAATATCCAAAATGGGCAAATCCATAAAACATATGGATGGTCTTCGGCGACCCCTGTGAAATGGTCATTCGACCACCAAAGGTGTCGCAATCCACAGGTTGAGAACTGCTGAAGGTTATCCAATTTGTTGCTATATAGTACTTTTTATTTCTCTAAGTTCTTTAATGATGACTTCTCCTTCATTTTTGATTTTAGTAGTTTGAGCTTTCTTTGTTCTAGCTAGAAGGTTGTCATTTTTTCACATGATTTTTATTGATGAAATTAATATATATATATATATCTACACTAATAAAAGAGAAACATGGTAATTAGCGTATGACCGCTACCCTTTTCATTGGCTAATCAGTGAGTATATGCAAATTAACTGTCAGCCAAGATGGCGGC
>NW_005365111.1:724191-736446 GCF_000412655.1 Myotis brandtii | reverse complement strand
CCAGCCCCCCGAGTGCACAAATTTTTGTGCACCGGGCCTCTAGTATATATATAAAAGCCTAAGTGACCGTCTGACCATTCAACCATCTGACCGATAGCTATGATGTGCACTGACCACCAGGGGGCAGACACTCAATGCAAGAGCTGCCCAGCAACAGCAACTTTGCAGAGTGTCCTCTCACACTCTGGGACCCCTCGGGGGATGTTGGACTGCCAGTTTTGGCCCAATCCCTGCAGGCCAGGCCGAGGGATCCCACCTGCCAGAGGGACCCTGCTCACTCCGCAAATGCCCTTGGAGCCCTGGCACTGCCTCAGGTGCGAGGGACCACAAGAGGTTGGCTCCAGGGAGTGTCTGGCCCGTTTTGCCCAGTCCTGCCCTACTGGCCACCTTCTAATTAATTTTCTTTTTAATGTGCATGGATCCGTGCACTGGGCCTCTAGTATAATAATAATTGAGTACATTTCTTGTAATCCAGATCTACTAATGAGTATAATGTATCTGTGTCAGTTGGAGGGTACTAATGTTTATTTAGTTTAACTATAGCTGAATGTTAGTGTTCCTTATCATCAAAACCAATTTCAAGTGTTTATCTGTTAATGTTCATCTGTAAATATCAGAATCATGGCAATTGCAAAAAAAGGGGATCTTAGAGGAATTTACAAAAAGTGCTGACATATATTTAGATAATAAATGTTTGAAAACAGATATACCAAGTTACATACTATCATAAGAATAATAAATTATCACTTCCCTTCTGAATTTCATTCTGGAGGAAATACTGATATTTTTCTGAAAGACTCTGTTATGGAGCTCTCCTAAATTGTGGTCACAGAATAAAGCAATATTTGAAGCTGCAGAAACTTATTTTCTCTTTTTTATTTTTTGTATACTCAGTGACCCCTTTAGATTCTTGGAGCAAGTGCCAGGTAAAAATGTAGGCATGAAAATGATGAATTTGGTATTTTCCAATATGTTTTACTGTGGTCCATTTGAGGCTTTTCAGTATACTTCTGAAGGAAACATACACACACACACACACAGCTCTTTGGGACAGCCCAAGGTTACTGGGGTACTGAGCATGTACTCTGAATAGGCACAGAGAAAAGTTTTAGAGTCACAGATGGTTAGTGGAGTTTAAAGAAGTTTTACAATATTTTAGCAAACCAGAATTAAACTCTTGTCAAATGCAAAGGAGATTATTTTTATTTCAACTTCCTCTTCCTCTGAATTGACCACTAACTTCTACTCTCAGGGTGTATATGCTAATTTTTTTCTCATTCAAACTTGTCTTCTATTTATGTTAATACATGAGGGATTTTGTTCATTTATTCCTCATTTATAAATGCTCACTTTGTACGAGGCACTGGGTACCTCCTAGGAATGAATTAGATAGGATTCTTACCCTCAAGGACCTCACAGATCACAACTTAAAATGTCACCCGAGTTAGATGGTCTTTATTTAATTGAAATCAAAGTTTTCAGTTGAAGACCTGGACTGCCAACCTTTGGCATTTTAGGCACTAAGGGGACACATTTGAAGGACACCAAAATCACTGCTGTATGACTTAGCTGCTCTTAAAAAGTGATCCATGTCCTGCTAATACTCCAGATTAGGGAAATCACATAATTTTTTATGAAATAGACTTATTATTTTTAAGCTTTACCAAGTATAATTGATATACAAAGTGATGTAGACTTAATCTGATTAAATTGCATATCCCTTGAAGTAAAAAACTGTATTTTTATACACTATTGAATACCCAGCACATACCAAAGTGCCTAGGCTTAGAAAATTTTGACTCTAGAAGTGATTTAATAGGAGAGAGCAAAATAACTCTATAGGTCAGACCATGCCCTGGGTGTCCCTCACATGAAAGTGCTTGAAAGTGCTCATGGGACACCTGGAGAGCCAACTGATAGGATCTTC
This sequence comes from Myotis brandtii, assembly GCF_000412655.1. Taxonomy (NCBI): domain Eukaryota; kingdom Metazoa; phylum Chordata; class Mammalia; order Chiroptera; family Vespertilionidae; genus Myotis; species Myotis brandtii. The sequence continues at coordinate 734,519 of NW_005365111.1, read as the reverse complement.
CCTCCTTTTTTTGTTTTTTGTTTTGTTGTTGTTGTTGTTGAAGCCTTACATCTCCAATTATATCCATTATAGATTAAAAAGAGGCTTTCACAAAGAAATTAAGAGGCTTATGCAGCTGGCATGTAACCAAAAATGGCTGTCTTTGGTTCACATACCAGTGTGAGCTTTCCTATGTAGCTTATTAATAAATTAGCCAGCATATAATTGATTACTCTATGTAAATTTTTATGTTGAATATTATATGAAGCATGAAAAAAGCAAAGTATTCTCATGAAAGAGGCAGTATAATTTAGTGAAAAGAACAGAAGCCTTAGATGGAAATGATTTGAAATCCTGGCTAAGCTACTTAGAATTGTGTGACCTTGGAAAAAGTGTTTGAGGAAGTTTTTAAGCCTCAGATTCTTCATCAGTAAAATGGGGATACTAATATTCAGATGAGGTTGCTCTAAGGATTACATGAGATAGTGTATACACTTTGATTTTTCAATGTAAAGCTAGATTTTGAGTTACTTCAAGGACCCTGTGATTTTCATCTCCATATTATTCTACCGCCCAGAGTTTCTTGTATATTGTAGGTGTTCAATAAATATTTATAAAATTATTTATCAAATTAAATATATTTGTACAGAAACAAATTTATTTTAGCCAGTTTTCCAAGAAACAAAGGTAAAGCAAATTAACAACTTTTGTATTTTAAGAGGACCTACCACCCAGGTAATAATTAAATAAATCCTCATTCTAAAATAAATTATTAAAAACCTAGATTAATACTTTGTACACATATATGAAAGCTTCAGCATTCCATGAAAAACCATAGCTTAGTTTTTTTAATCACTTTAAAGTTATTTAAAAGTAAAAGAAAAACTTGTGTTGGAGCCAATGCAATAAGTTTGAAAAACAACTACATGTGTCTTGAAAGCTCATCAAAAACTGAGGACTGTGAAAACAGGATGCCCACAGTTCATTTTCACAGAAATATGGTAGAGAGATTAGACTAGATTAGCTTGTTCTGGTCTAGTTAAAACACCAATAAAGCTAGCTCAACTGCTTCTAATCAAACATTTCAATGAATATAGTATGTTTTGCAATGTCACAAATTTATTGGCACAGTAATTTTCATTATTTAATTGTGCCAAGAACAAATAAATGTTGTTTAAAGGAGGTTACAAATCTACCTCTCTCACTGCCCCCTCTTAATAGGTGAACAATACTGGAACTTGTTTGCCTGTTTTTTAGGAATAAGTTATTTTTCATTCACATAAAATTGTGAAAGAAAGGGACAGGGTGGGTTCAGATGAAGATATATTAAGAGGCAGACTCATGCAAATTAGAGAAAAGATGATCATCTTAATATGTCAATTTATATGTCCCTAATTCATTTATATATATGAACAAATTAACTTTTGATTATTAGATAAACTATCTTTCAGTTTTTTCCCCTTCTTCCTTCCTTGTCCAAAATTCTAAAAAGTTGTGGAGTTTCTCTTTAATGATATTCTCTCTAGTAAGAACAAAAATCCCAATATGTTAAAAAAATTGTTGAGAACAAGGGTCATGACTTATTCATCACTGTACCACTGAGCACAGTGCATTGTAAGTACTAGTTGCTTAATAAATACATGTTGAATAGATGAACATTGCCCTATTTCCTTTATGATAACATCATTGACTGAGGCTCAAATTATAACTATTGATCTCCCCATCTGTCTCAGTTCCCCAATCAGTTGGACACAAAATACAGTTGTTTCTTCTTTTGTAATATTTCTCAAGTTCATTCCTTCCTATAGTAACCTCCAATCTGATCTGACACAGTTTATAGGGACAGAGTGAAGTGGTCTTCCATCTTATTCCTTTTTAAAAAATATATATTTTATTGATTTTTTACAGAGAGGAAGGGAGAGGGATAGAGAGTCAGAAACATCGATGAGAGAGAAACATCGATCAGCTGCCTCCTGCACACTCCCTACTGGGTATGTGCCCGCAACCAAGATACATGCCCTCGACCGGAATCGAACCCGGGACCCTTGAGTCCGCAGGCCGACGTTCTATCCACTGAGCCAAACCGGTCAGGGCCCATCTTATTCCTTTGTGGTATTTTAACACACACCTTACCAAATCTTGTCTACTCACACCAAGCAGGTTATAAGAGTTCAGGAATTCTTTCTTCTTAGAACACTAGTAACAATTTTCCTGTGTAACTGATATGGAATTACTTCTTTATCATGGGCTATGAGACTTTTTAAAAACATATAATTCTCATCATTTCTTTTTCTTCCTACTTAAACTAAATTTCTGGGCACTAAATCTGTGTCTAGTTTAACTGTAATTTCAACTTATTTGACTCTTGAAATGATGAATCCAATTCTGCTTACTCATATCTATGTATCTATCATGTATCATCTATTCATCTATCTCTTACACATTTCCCCCAAAATAAACTTGAAGGCAGTTTAATAAAAATATTCTAAATGTGAGTTAAAATAAATATTAAATTAACAATAAAAACTCATTAATAGTTTGACCACAATTTTAAGAGTTTAATGAGTCTATTGAAATCCATCCTTTGAATCAAGATTAAGATCTCCTGATTTAGAGGAAGAACAAAAAAATTGTTATAGATGAAGGGGACAAGAAATTTAAAACACTAAATTCAGCTCTAAATTTCCTAGAAATTAAGATGGGGGCAAGGTAAACCTAGTTGGCTATTTAGTCTCATTGTCAGAAGATACTACGAAAGGATTACCACATCTACTCTTTATAGTAAAGTAGCTGATCTCCTGAGTACATCATTTTGATGGAATAACAAGTCAGCCTTTTCCTTTCCAATAACATAACTCAATTCTTTGTACTGAGTCTTTATTCTCAACTCCAATTTTTAATTGTTCATGGCCTGTTCAGGACACTTCTCAACTTTAAATCCTTAACTCACACTTGGATTATTAAAATTATCCTGACTGGTTTCCTTTCATTAAAATTATTTTAATGAAATCATTAAAATCCCCTATCTATTTGTATATTAGCTTCAAAAGATTGCTATAAATAAAGTATTTGAATAGGGCCATCTTTATCCCATCTGGTTCTTTTAAAAATTAAGGGAAAAAAGTATCTCTTCCAGTATAACATAGTCCTATGGTTAAAAGGCTTGCTTCTGTGAATTAGAAAACTATATATCATCCTCCAGGTAAAGCAGGACTACTCTTAGGAGCACTACTTGGCTTAGATTTCAGCTTCCATGCACATCATGGATAGTGACTCTTTTGTACTGTATGACAATATGCAGCAGCCCTGGCTTTGTTTCATTACTCCTGTATGCCAAATTTTATTGATCCTCCATGGTTGATAACCATATCATGATAATTTGATTTTTATTCCATATAAACAGGTCCAAATAATGCAGAAAAGAAAAGATCCAAAAGCAAAAGATGGTTCCAGAGAGCCACTTAAAATTTTTCACCCTCAAACTATAACTACATCAATAGCAAAACTAACATTTTGGTGGGAAATTTATCAGACCTGTTCCAAATATCTTACCCAGTTTTGAGTTTCAAAGCTTTGTTCTTCTTGCATTTAATCATGTCCTCAGACAAAGGTTTGTTGAATGGCTATTAGTGAATCTGTCTAATGGGACCAATGAATATCAAGGTCATGAAATCCTGAAAGTTTCTCTTTGGAATCCTTACCATTCCTTTCTGAGTAATTTCCAATTTTTAGAAATTTTATGTCTCTTACAATCTTGCCCAATATTACTCAAACAACACAGTCCCAATATGGTGTTAAGAATTTAATGTGCTAAAATTAGCATTTTCAAGACAAGTATATGGAGGGGGCAAAACTTAACCCAACATAATATCTCAAAAATTTTTTAGCCATCTTTATGAGAGACATTATAAAGTATAGTCTTTCTGGTAACTTTAAATTATTCCATTTTGGTGGCTCCATAAGGTTTTCACTGACTTTTCAAGGCAATTCCTATTATTACCCCCCCCTATAACACTTGAAACAGACAATATCACAAAGTATATCAATGTGGTCTATGCACTCAATATGTCTTGGAAACATTTATTTTATATAGCCAGCTTAAGTATTATATTTTACTCACATGCACACATGCATATATACACACAAAAATAAAAGAAATAAGAAGAAAGATGATGATAGAGTAAGATAGCTGTGTACATAGCAGGAATATCAGTGCATTTTTTAAATCACTATATTTTAAAGAACCAAAGTAAAGACACATGACATTTCATGTAATTAGGTAGAAATAGCAGCCATTGCATCCATGGAATCTATTGGTGAAGTAGAGCATCTTCTGTAACTTTAAGATGCTATGCAATAACCTCCTGATACACTTCAGAGTAATACAAATGAATTCCCTCAGAAAGTAAAGCTGTAATTTACTTCCAGATGAGATGATGCTGTACATAAGGAACCTTAAACATGTGATCACAAAACTAGTAGAACTGATAAATGAATTCAGTAAAGTAACAAGAAACAAAATAAATATCCAGAAATCAGTTGCATTTTTATAAACCAATAATGAACTATCAGAAAGGGAAACCCAGACAACAATCCCACATACAATTGCATCAAAATAAAACAAAAAATTAGGAATACATTTAACTAAGGATGTAAAACACTAGCACTGGGAAAATGATAAGATAGTAAAGAAAAAAATCTGAAGGACATACAAATAAATTGAAGAATATACTGTAATCATTAATTGAAATAATTAAGTTCAATAACATGTGCACACTACCCAAAACAATCCTATATAATAAAGAGGTAATATGCAAATTGACCATCATGCCTTCGCACAAGATGGCTGCCCCCATGTGATCACAAGATGGACACCACAAGATGGCAGACAGGGGAGGGCAGTTGGGGGCAACCAGACCTGAAGGGGAGGGAGGACAGTTAGGGAGGACCAGGCCTGCAGGGGAGGGCAGTTGTGGGGGGACCAGGCCTGCAAGGGAGCAGTTAGGCATCGATCAGGCTGGCAGGGGAGTGGTTAGGGGGTGATTAGGCTGGCAAGCAGAAGAAGTTAGGGGAAATCAGGCAGGCAGGCAGGCAGGCAAGTGGTTGGGAACCAGCAGTCCTGGATTGTGAGAGGGGTCTCAGATTGGAGAGGGTATAGGCTGGGATCAGGAACACCCCCCCCCCCAGTGCACAAATTTCATGCACTTGGCCTCTAGTCTACAGATTAAATGTGATTCCCACCAAGATGTCAATGGCGTATTTCAAAAAACTAGAACAAATATTCCAAGAATGTATTTAGAACCACAGAAGACCCTGAATAGCCACAGAAATCTTGAGAAAAAAAAACACAAGGTTGGAGGTATCACACTACCTGATATCAAATTATACTACAAGACTATTGTAATAAAAACAATTTGGTCCTGGCAAATGAACAGGCATATAGATAAATGGAATGAAACAGAGAGCCTAGAAATAAACCTATGCCTTTATAATCAATTAATAATATTAGACAAAGGAGTAGCAAACATACAATGGGGTAAAGACAGTTTATTCAATAAATGATGTTGGGAAAATTGGACAGATATGTGGAAAAAATAAAACTAGACAACTTTCTGACACCATGCACAAGAAAACACTAAAAAATGGATTAAAGACTTAAATGTAAGACTCAAAATCATAAAATTCTAGATGAAAGCATAGACAGTAAAATCTCAGACATTTCTCATAGCAATACTTTTTCTGATATATCTCCTTGGACAAGGGAAACAAAAGAAATAATAAACAAGTGTTCTACAGCAAAGAAAATCATTATCAAAATAAAAAGACAATCCACTGAATGGGAGAACATATTCTCTAATAAGACATTTGTTAAGGGGATAGTTTCTAAAATTTATATAAAAAACTTACACAACTCAACACTAAGACAAGCAACCCTATTTTAAAATGAGCAAGGAAACTGAATAAACACTTCTCCAAAGAGGACATACAATGGCCAATAGATATATAAAAAGATGTACAAAGTCAGTAATCATCAGATAAATGAAAATTAAAACCACAAAGAGACATCACCTAATGCCTGTCATAATGGCTCTCATCAACAAAACAAGAGCTGGCAAGGATGTGGAGAAAAGGGAATCCTCCTGCACTGTTGGTGAGAATGCAGTTCAGTGCAGTCACTATGGAAAACAGTATGGAGTTTCCTCAAAAAATTAAAAATGGAACTGCCTATAACCCAGCAATTTTACTTCTAGGAATATATGCAAAGCAACACAAAACACTGATTCAAAACAATACATGCACCCCTATGTTCATTGCAGCATTTTACAATAGCCAAGATTTGGAAGCAGGTCAGGTGCCCATCAATCTATTAGTGGATTAAAAAGGCTGTGTTCTGCCCTAACTGGTTTGGCTCAGTGGATAGAGCGTCGGCCTGCGGACTCAAAGGTCCCAGGTTCGATTCCAGTCAAGGGCATGTACCTTGGTTGCAGAAACATCTCCAATGGGGAGTGTGCAGGAGGCAGCTGATCGATGTTCTCTCTCATCGATGTTTCTAACTCTCTATCCCTCTCCCTTCCTCTCTGTGAAAAATCAATAAAATATATATATTTTTTAAAAAGGCTGTGTTCTATTGCACAATGGGATATTACTCGGCTGTAAAGAAAATCTTACCTTTTGCGACAGCATGAATGGACCTGGAAAGTATTACACTAAGTGAAATAAGCCAATCAGAGAAAGAGGAATGCCATATAATTTCACTTATATATGGAACTTAATGGACAAAATGAACAAACAAAGTACAAACTGACTCATAGATACAGAGAACATACTGACTGCTGCCAGAGGAGAGGTGGGTTGGGGGGCTGACTGAAAGAGTTGAAGGGATTAAGAAAATAACAACAAAAACTCTTAGACACAGACAACAGTATGGCAATTACCAGAGGGAAAGTCGGATGGGGAAAGATAGAAGAGCATAAAGAGGGAATAATGGGTTAAGGTAATGTGGGCACTGAAATGACACCAGGTGTTGGACCAGTGGAGTCAGATCAGACCTTGGTTTGGAAACCTTTGTACTTGAATTTTGGCTAAGAAAGGATTCAGAGGCAAGCCTCAAAGTTAAAAAGAAAGTTTATATAGGATGCCACGGGGGTAGAATAAGTGAACTGGAGCTTAAGAGAAAGAAAGAGACAAGGAAAACACACCTGGTGGAAGGAAGTGGGAAAAGGCATGGACATGCTCCATAGAGAGAACTGCATTGGGTATTTATCTGGATGTCAGAGGATCCCAGTAGAATATTCATCAGATTCCAGTTGTGTCCTTTCAGATTCGTGGTCTCTGCTGATTGGTCAGTGCCAGGGAAGGGAGTCATTTGCCAATGAAGTTGATCCTGATGTCAGCCATAGCATTGCTTGTCTGGTTTTGCTGCTTTCCTGGGACTGGAGCTGAAACACGACTGAGGCCTAGATGTTATCCCTAGGGATTAATGCTTCAGGGAATGGTCATGCAAGGGCTCACATGGAAGTTGCAGGAGGCCACTGTTGGACACCATGTTCCTCTTCCCAGAGGGTCTATTGCAGGACTAGTGACATGTCAGGGGAGGAAAGATCAGCATCTTAGCAATGGAAATTATGTTCTTTTACAGGATCTCAAAGAGAGCATTCCAGGAGCCCACATATGGGAGATTGTGGCATGGTAAGATTTATTTGTTGTGTCAGATGAAAAATCAAAGGAGTGCCTCTGGGTTCCCAATATCTTATCTTCATCTATCCCACCATGGAAAAAGTCCAACCTTGCCTTCATCAGGTCCATAAATAGGGCCAATGTCCACAGATTATGTGCCATATTAAAGCTTAGTCCTTTGGAACCCACATGCTCTGCCACAGGCCTCAGGCGGCTGCTAGGCCCACATGGCTGCTACAAAATGTATAGGTGCACAACGTGACTGTGTGTTACTGATATCATTATAATAATCTGTAATGATACAATTATAATAACATGGTTATTATTTAACAGGAAAGGAGTAAATGGAAGACTAAATAATGTAGGCATACCATTTAAATAGCTTTGCTAGAAAGCTGTAATTTTACACTCTTTGAGTCATTTCCTTGCCAATCGATGGAGGAAAGCACTGGTAAAAGGCAAGTTAGATGCGTGCCTAGTAAAGTCTGAGTGGTATGGTAAGGTGCTTATTTGTCAGTTACACCTGAGAACTAGTCAGTGGCCAGAATAGGCATGGCTACTGCAAGGGCATGAAACCTGAATATTTAAACTCCTGGACAAAGGAGTGCTGTCTCTTGGCTCTTGGCTCTTGGCCCTCTAGCTCTCTTGGGACTCCTGTTGCAGAGGGTGCATTCTCTTGAATTTGCCCACATGGTATATAGCCATGTGGACCCCACACAATGGACTAACGGACTTTAATTAGCCTGATACTGAACTGGACACAGCTACAACATGGAATGGAAGATCTCAACACTGGCTTTGCTTTTGGCCGTACTGCAACACCAGCTTCACTTCTTTCAGGACTGGTGTAAGGGACATGGGACTTTGCATCCTGAGAAATGTAACTCCACACAAATAAAGTATTTTACCATGTTTCATTCTCCTGTGGGGGCTTTTGAAAATGCTTATTTCAGCTATACCCCAAGAGCCTACTCCACAAGCAATGGGGAAATCTGGCCCACTAATTATTCCAGCAACATTACCAGGCAAGAGAGAGAGCGAGCTTCTTTGTTAAACTGGGATTATACTACCTCAGGATTGGGGAGGATTAGGCCATTTTTAAAAATAACCAATCAACTTCTCAAGCTTTTGCAGGCTTCTGAGACATCTATTTCCTAGCTAATCTATTTCCTACATCTTCTGGTTTGTGTCTCTTATCCAATCTGATCCTATCCCCAGGTTAGACTGAAAGGCCTCTATGGTCACCATCTTGGCTACTACAGGGAGTTACCTCCCCCTTTAGTGCTTTATCCCTTCCCCCAGTTATCTGTGTGGAACAGACCAGTGGTTCCCTGGAGAGTGTGTTTAGCTATAACTACCTGGTAAAGCAAGCAGGCTTGTGCTCCCTAGTTTATTATGCTTAATAATATCTGATTCCCTTTCCCCCCTTCCTTTATTAATAATTAGCTACCCACATTAACAAGGGGAGGGTCCAATCATCAGGACCATGATATGCTAGGGGAGGAAAGGTTTCCCTGGGAGCATGGTCTTTGTTTTCCCTGTTTTACCAGTTGGTACCACAAGTGGATTTTCATCCTGGTGACCTTCTGTACCTGGCCTATTGTCCTTACTCTGCTCATTTCTGTCTAACTGCCTACCACAGAGACTTGACTTTATGTAGTGAGCACACAATAGAATATACAGATAATGTATTCTAGAATTGTATACTTGAAACCTATATAATTTTATTAAGCAATATCACCCCAATAAACTCAATTAAAAATTAAAATAAAAAAAGAAGTGAATTTCTTACAAGATTGTGAAGCAGGAAGAAATCATGATAAAGAACCGAACACTTGGATAGACAATGGGGAATAATTGTACAAAGTAATGTTTAATGTTCTCTTTTTAAAAGAATCAGCATTTTAAAGATATTACATTTTAAAGATATTATAAAGCATTTTTTATTCTTTAAAATATATTTTTATTGATTTCAGAGAGGAATAAAGAGAAGCATCAATGATGAGAGAGAATCATCAATTGGCTGCCTTCTGCATGCTCCACACTGGGGATCGAGCCCCAAACCCAGGTCTGCGCCCTGATCAGGAATCAAACCGTGACCTCCTGGTTCATAGGTCGATGCTCAACCACTGAGCCATGCTGGCCAGGCTATAAAGCATTGTAAAGCAATTACATTTAACAAATATTACAGCTCATTATATTTTTAAACAAAAAAGTAAAATTCTAACAGTTAAGCTGTGTTTTTGTACTTTAAACTTTCAGAATAAACTGAAAAAAATATGGTAATAAATGCCAATTTATAGTCAGATACTCTGTTCCTGATTTAAGTGTACAACTCATGGAAACTCTTGATGATGGACAAAAAGGCACCATATGCTAACCTGATAAGCTCAGGGAAGGCCTGGGTCACAGCCTTGCAAACTCAGAGACCTAAAGTAACCACAAAGGATGGTCTGAAATTAAAACCTTTTAAAACTAAAAAGCAGTTTATGGTGGGTAGTCATGTCCTAGGTCAGTATCTTCCTTAACAAAAGTCAATCTTTATCTTAACTGAACCTGTCCATTGTCTTTTTGCATGTACGATAACATATCATTGGAATTTCAAAGTAATTTTCTTTTTTCCAGCCCCTTCAAAGCACAGGCAGTGCAGTGACTACAAATCCCCCCGTTGT
>NW_005365111.1:718095-724108 GCF_000412655.1 Myotis brandtii | reverse complement strand
TATTATTTTAAATTTTATATATAGTGGCTAGTATTACAAATGTCTCCCATTTCCCTCCCTTTACCTCCCAGCCTCTAGCCCCACCTCCAGGTCTTCACCACCCTATTGCCCATGACCATGGGCTATGCATATAAGTATATAAGTACTTGGTTTACGCCCTATTGTGCCCCACCCCCACATCAAGGTATGTCTGTCTGTTCCATGCCTCCATGCTTAGGATCTTATTTTGTTGGTCAATTAATTTTGTTCACTAGATTCCACAAATAAGTGAGATCATATGATTTTTGCCTTTCTCAGATTGACTTATTTCACTTAGTTTAATAGTCTCCAGGTCCATCCATGCTGTCCCAAAGGGTAAGAGATCCATCTTTTTTACAGTTGCATAGTATTCCATTGAGTAAATGTCCCGCAGCTTTTTTATCCACTCATCTACTGATGGGCACTTGGGTTGTTTTCAAATTTTAGCTATTATAAATAATGGTGCTATGAACAAAAGGCTTCATATATTCCTTTTGATTGGTCTTTTGCGGTTTTTTAGGATATAATCCCAGAAGTGGGATCATTGGTACATCTCCTAGGCCCTAGGACCTAGGGCAAGAGAAACAAAGGAAAAAATAAACAAATGGGACTACATCAAAATAAAAAGCTTCTGCACAGCAAAATAAACCACCATCAAAATTAAAAGGGAACCATTGTATGGGAGAACATATTTGCCAGTGATACATCTGATTAGGGGTTAATATCCAAAATATATAAAGTACTCATACAACTCAACAAAAGGAAGAGAAATTAAAAAATGGGTAGAAGACTTGAATAGACATTTCTTCAAAGAGGACATACAAATGGCCAAGAGACATATGAAAAAATGCTCAAAGTCACTAATAATTAGAGAAATGCAAATTAAAACCACAATGAGATATCACCTCACACTTGTCAGAATAGCTATCATAAAAAATCAACAAACAAGTGTTGCCAAGGATGTGGAGAAAAGGGAACACTAGCTCACTTCTGGTGGGAATGAAGATTGGTGCAGTCACTATGGAAAACAGTATGGAGTTTCTTAAAAAAATTAAAAATGGAACTTCCTTTTGTCCCAGCGATCCCACTTTTGGGAATATAACCTAAAAACCCCAAAACCCCAATCAGAAAAAAATGTATGCATCCCTATGTTCAGAGCAGTGTTATTTATAATAGCTAAGACTTGGAAACAGCCCAAGTCCCCAATCAGTAGGCAGATGAGTGGATTAAAAAAGCGATGGAACATTTACACTGTGGCATATTATGCAGCTGTAAAAAAGAGGGGTCTATTTCCCTTTGGAAGAGCTGGGGATAAGGACACATATGTAATAACTTAATTAATAAAAAATTTAAGGAAATGGAACTCCCATTTGACCCAGCGATCCCACTTCTGGGACTATATCCTTGAGTTCATTATTGACTGTTAGCTATCCTGCACCCACCTAAGTAAAAGAAGTATGTGTCTATCATTTTATTCTTTAACCAATCCCAGAGGTTTCCCTGCTTTGATTTTTCCCACCTTCCTAATCTATCACCAAAGGTCTCCTCTTTTGATTGTAATGTATAAAACAAGGTGCAAAACTGCCATTCTCTGGGGCATTATCTCAATCCATTGAGATTCTGGTTCTTGGCATTTGTTGACAGTTTGGCTCAAATAAATTCACAAAAATTCTTCACAGGTTTCAATGTTTTTTACATTAACACTATGAATTTATCAAAAGCAAAATTTTAATTTTCTTTGCCCACAGTGTCCTCTAAAGCAGGGGTCCTCAAACTTTTTAAACAGGGGGCCAGTTCACTGTCCCTCAGACCGTTGGAGGGCCGGACTATAGTTTAAAAAAAAACTATGAACAAATTCCTATGCACACTGCACATATCTTATTTTGAAGTAAAAAAACAAAACGGGAACAAATACAATATTTGTATTTGCATGTGGCAGCAGTTCTCAATCTGTGGGTGGCAAACAATGAAAATACATCCTGCATATCAGATATTTACATTACGATTCGTAACAGTAGCAAAATTACAGTTATGAAGTAGCAACAAAAATAATTTTATGGTTGGGGGTCACCACAACATGAGGAACTGTATTAAAGGGTCGCGGCATTAGGAAGGTTGAGAACCACTGCAAGGAAATGCTTTCTTAGACAATGAGTGATGCTGACAGCAGTTCTACCTCTCATTAGAGGTAAATGATTTTGCTTTTTTTCCTGTTTGCTGAATAAACTACGTTATTTCCTCTTGTAGCTAGCTGTACAAGCCTGCAGTTCTCTACAGGATATCTGGGTAAAAAGGGTAAGATTCTTGGCTTTCTCTTCATACATTAAAAAATAGAACTTAAAAGTCTCTCTGAATTGAAAACGACAATGTGAGTTTCAGCTGCCTCCACCAAAAATGCAATTCTCAATCTGCTAATATTTTACTTTTTAATGGATGTATTATTATGAAGAATGGAGACTACAGTGAGGTAATGTCTATTTATATGTTTAAATGATTAAAATGTTCACCGAAACTGCTGAATGCTTTGTATAAGGAAATGTGGCTGTCTAGATGGAAAGCTCCTTTCTCCACGATTTATATGCAATTGAAATAAGCCAGGAATCCTGACTTAAATTAAACATTGTTCCTAACTAATTGATGTTAAATTTAGGATAGTTGTTGATTAAACATATTTCTGTTAGTGTGAGCAGTGGAGGGGGAAAAAAACACCTTAAAAATTTAAATCCAGGATTTTGTCAACCAAATTAAGCAGCACTCAAATGGTAAATACATTTAAATGCCTAAATCTTTTCATAAGATGAGACTTGACATGTTTCCTTTGATTGGGACATTTTCCGTGCATGTGTTCTGGAGTGGGACATGAGAGCTTCAAATAGCACAAAAGAATTTTTATCAAGCCCAAGAACCTAGCACAGCTGTCAAATCTCAGAGGAGCAGATTCTCAATTTGTGATAAACATTTTCTTAGACATATTTTTAATTTCAGAACATGGGAAATATTTTAAGAAGGGGATCCAAGTGTTGTGCTGTCTTTGTTAGAAGGAATTTCTTCCATTTTCCTTACTTGAAATAATAGAAAGTTGTTGCCTTTTATAAAAGTCTGCTAATTCTACACTTAGAGTTTGATTCTTAAGCATGTAAGATTATTCAGAATATGTAAAAATTATATGCATTCTACAGAAGTTAGTGCAATCATCTAAGAAATCAGTGAGATCTTTTCATATTGATAACTTCAGTATATTTTGTATATATTGAATTTTCCCAGATTAAACAGTTGGAGATATTAAGTTCCCTCTTAGTAAAAGATGGCTTAATAAAGATTTTTACAGTGAAATATCAGGATAAAGACTTTATTGTATGCACTACTAGATTTATTTTCCAGGAACAAAATGTAACTAACAGCTGCAGACTACATGAGCATGACTCACAGGATGGCACTAACTGCATATTATGATTGCCAAATGGCACCATATTATTGGATATTGAAAGCAGCTCTGCCTAATCTTTTTGACCACAAGTATAGGTGGGGCTTTTCCTCCATCAAAGCAGTTCCAAAGTGGCTGAGACTTGGGACAGTGTATGAAACCCAGGCAGGCAATGCAGCTGCAGAGCTTTGGGAACTTCCAGAAGAGCTGAGATCAGCAGTGTTCCTTGGACTGATCTTCCCCAGAAATTGTGTTTTGTCAGTAATATGAAGAAAGGACCTCCTAAGCAGACTTGGAAGCTCTGGATTGAGTTTTTTCTTTCCAATCTGCTCCTCTTCCCTCACCCACCTAGCAAGTTACTGAGGAGGAGGCTAATTATTTAACCAGCTTCTGAGGCTTGCTGGAAGGAGGGAGGAAATTAATCACCTTTGTATCTCTAATAGCAAAGTTTAGCCTAAAGCTGGTTCTTAGTAAGGACTAGGAATTTACTGAATTGTAGAGTCCTAAGGTGAGGGAGGGTTTTCTGTTGGCTGACTTTACTTTCTGCAACTTTCTGCAGCTGTGAATGTGACTGTTCTAGAAAAGTGAGGAATTATTCACTAGAGCTTGAGACAGTTTTCCACTTGGTCAAAATTTTTGCTCAAGATTGGGAAATAATACTTGCATATAATTTCTGGGGGTGTTAAAGGATAACATACTACTAGGATTAGATTTACAAACTGGCTACTGCTTAAGCCTTTTATTTCAAGACTAGGAGAAGGCACCCCAACCTGAAGTGTCTCCTAGCTTTAATGTGTGTCTGCCTCCAACCAGAAATGAAACTGCTAGTAATTTATACCAGAAGTTACTTACTGTCTCACCAAATTCTTATTTTTTGAACTATAAATGCTCCTGAGAGTGTTAAAGGCTAAGGTAAATACAATACAGCGAATGTGTTCATGAGCTTGATTTATCAGCCAGCTGCTAGATTTTCTCAAACAAGGAAGACTGGCACTTCAGAAAGTACTAGTTTATTGAAAAGAGGACAATGGGAGGAAAAGGGAAGACAATACAGGGTAATGGAAAGGGAAGTTTGCTAATTTCATACACCATGTCTATTTATTAACCAGAAGAGTATAATATACGAGTTCCATACCTAGCCAATACACTGTGAACATAACTATGAAGAGCCCAGAGAGTGAGCAGTGCCAATCATATTTCTTTTCTGGCTTTAGACTAGAGCAATGTTTCTATATTTTTGTGGGCTGTAAAGTTGGTTTGCATTTCCCATCAAATTTCCTGAATGTCTTGCCTGAGAGCTGGCTCTGACAGGAGATTCAGTTCAATAGCTGCAGAATAAGCACATTTTCTTTTTTCCCCAGAGAGGCTGCTGAAGAATTTGTAATTGTATTTTCCAAAGTCAGAGAGCAATTTGTATGTCAAACAAGACCAAGCAGAAACCTATTTCTTAATTGTGGATCAACATTTATAAGAATGAATGGTATGGGAAGTCAGGGTTTGGTAGATCATAAGATAACTTTCTCCAAAGTGTGTTATATATGAAAAAAAAACATGAAATAAGTTCTTTTTGATTGGATTGCTCATGGAGCCAAGCAATTGTGCTTTAGCACATCTCAGGAGGAAGTCTTTTTTTACCATATGTCTTGAAATATTTTTCTACCACAAGAAGTTATAAAAATAGTATAGAGCACCTGATGTACCTTTGATGAAGCTTTCCTCAAAGATAATATCTTAAAAAACTATAGCACATTATAAAAAAGATGAAACTGACATTACTATAATTCTATTAACTAAACTACAGACCTCATTTAGATTATTTTTAAATATACTTTTTATTGTTGATAGTATTACAGGTATCTTCCCTTAAGAGATAAACCAAACACTTCATTTAGAATCTGCCCATTTCTCATATGGACTAAATTGTGTGTATATACATAATTCTATGAAATTTTAAAGCATGTTTATATCTGTGTAACCACCATCACAATCAAGATTCAGAATTGTTCCTTGACCCACCACAAAAAACAAACAAACAACAAAAAAACAAAAACATCTTTATGCTACATCTTTACCTTACAATTCCTCTCATCCCTAACACTCAGGAAAGCGCTAATATATTGTTTCCCATCTCTATAATTATGTAAATTTGAGAGTCTATATATATAAAGCCTAATATGCAAAGTGGAGTTCTATTGACCGGGAGTTCTATCATTCGCTATGATGTGCGCGGACCACCAGGGCATTGTGCAGAACTAAGGAAGGCCCTGGCGGGCAGCTGGCAGCCAGGGAAGAGAGGCCCCAGCCGGCAGCCGCTAGGGACCCTACCCATGCATGAATTTCATGCACTGGGCCTCTAGTTTTACATAAAGGTAAACTTTTTTCAGATTGGGTTTTTTCAATTAGCATAATGTATTTTTTTTTAATTTTTCTTTATTGATTAAGGTATTACATATGTGCCCCTATCCCCCCATTGCCCCCTCACCCACCCATTCATGCCCTCACCCCCCTGGTGTTTGTGTCCATTGGTTAGGCTTATATGCATGCATATAAGTCCTTTAGTTGATCTCTCCC
>NW_005365111.1:714034-716779 GCF_000412655.1 Myotis brandtii | reverse complement strand
GAAAGGATATATGCACCCCTATGTTCATAGCAGCACAATTTACTATAGCTAAGATTTGGAAACAGCCTAAATGCCCATTAGCAGATGAATGGATTAGAAAACAGTGGTACATCTACACAATGGAATATTACACTGCTGTAAAAAAGAAGGAATTCTTACCATTTGCAAGAGTATGGATGGAACTGGAGAGCACTATGCTAAGTGAAATAAGCTAGTCAATGAAAGAAAAATACCACATGATCTGACTCATTTATGAATAATAAAGACCATTATAAACTGATGAACAAAAGTAGATACAGAGGCAGAGCAGCATCAAACAGACTGTCAAACTACAGCGGGAAGGCTGGGGAGGGTTGGGGGAGGGAGGTAAGAGATCAACCGAAGGACTTGTATGCATGCATATAAGCATAGCCAATGGACGCAAGATACTGGGGGGTAGGGGAGGCTGTGGAAAGGTCAAAGGGGGAAAAAGGAGACATATGTACTACTCTGTAATACTTTAAGCAATAAAATAAAATAAAATAAAATAAATAAAAATGCTATAACTAACCACTAACATTTCAAAGTCAATGATTTCATTACATGATTTATTCTATTGCTAGAAAGAGACTGTATGTAGCAGGAGAGCTGTGAAAGGACAGTGCTGATAGAATTGCATTCAAAGAAGCCTCCATTAAGAAAGCATGGCAAATATAACTTTGATGGATGAGTATCATTTCTTTTGGTAGGGAGAATGGGATAGACATAGTACAATGAGATTACAAGCTTCATGAGTACAGAGACCATATCTGTCTGCATAGCTGGCATCTTAACAGTATCTAAAACAATGACTGAAAAATGGAAGATATGGTTTGATTAAACTTAACTGCTTTTTTTTTACAACAAAGGCAATGAATGTAAGAATTCTGAGATGACATTTTACTTTACATAATACATGTTTTATGTTTTAGGAGTTTTGATTTTAAAAACATTGTTTATATAAGCCATAAATGAGTAGTTATTCTGAATATAGTGTTTTTTAAATTGAATCAGTTGGATATGAATATTTCCGGGAAGTTTATTAGGTTTTTCTCAAAGATAAATTGTGGTAAAAAATATTAAAAGCTCAACATCTCATTATAACATTAAAGGGACTGCAAAAAATTTTAAACAAAGAAATTCTTATTTTTCTAAAACCTAAAGACAATGCAATATTTTTATCATTTTTGTTTGTTTTGTTGTAATTTTTCTTCCATGTGGTAAAGACTGGAGAAATAATGGAATGTAGATAAATGAGCCAGATTGTACTATACAATTATAAAAATAAGGTCACAAAGGGTTGTGTTAGTTTCCTCATTCAAGGTTGAAAAGAATATATGATTAGTTGTCTTATTCCATTTGGGTTACTCTACCCAAAATACCATAGACTGGGTTGCTTAAACAACATGTATTTCTCACAGGTCTGGAGGCTTAGAAGTCCAATATCAAGATACCATCAGGTTTAGTGTAGGTGAGAGTCCACTTCCTGCCTCATATACAGTGATCTGTTCACTTGTGGAAGGGGAAAGGGAGCTCTGTGAGGTCTCATTTTTATAAGGCCACTAAATACAGTTATCATTAGGTTTCAACATATGAATATGAGCAGCACATAAACATTCAAACATTCAATTTATAGCATTAATTAAATTATTCACAATATTCCTGAGGAGATAATGCATGGTTTCTCAGGTAACACATAATCCTTGCTGGTATAAGCAGTGTATTAGGGAAGTAATTTTCAACCTGTTGTCCCTGGATCACATGGGACTTTAGAAGTGTAAATTCTTGTGCCCTACACTAGACTACTGAATCAGACACTTTGTAGATGGGACAGCCCTCCAGATGATTCTAAAGCATGCTCAAATTGGAGATTGTATTTATATGGGAATAATAAATTCTGTCTGGATTGATTTGTCACTAAGTAAAGGAAGTTACTTTGAGGTAGACCTTAAAGAATGAATTAGAATTTTGTATGCCATACTTTTTCCTCTAGCTGACAAGAACTTGACATTTTTGGGGAAATAAATAGATCTGACATTGTGGTGTTATGGGGGAAGAGTATCAGTTTTGGAATTTCATATAGGATGCCTTCCTGGAGTCATTATACATCAAAAGCTTAGAAAATCCACTTTTAAGAATTTATTCAAAGGAAATAGTTGCACAAATGTACAAAGATAGGTGTACAAGAATATTTATCAAGGCATTGTTTCTAATAGTGAAAATGAGAATAAAGTTCAATATCCACTAGATAAATAAATTATGGTACATGATTCCAGTGAAATTCTAAGGATGCACTAAAATGATTATTCATATACCTATTTATTGATAATACACTATATTCATAATTATTAATTAACACAAACTATGCTTATAAAAAGTATGTGAAGATGAGTTAAATTTAGTTATAATGTCTATACATGCATTCATTTATAGGTCTGTAAGGTTTTTAAAAAATGTTTTTATTGATTTATTAGAGACGATGGGAAAGGGATAGAGAGATAGAAACATCGATGAGAGCGAAACATGCCTTCTACTGGGGATCGATCCCAAAACTCAGGCATGTGCCCTGACCTAGAATCGAACCTTGACCTCCCGGTTCATCGGCCAATGCTTACCCACTGAGCTACACCAGCCAGGCTATCCTATCTAATAAAAGATAAACATGGTAATTAGCCATACGGCCGCTACCCTTCCCATTGGCTAATCAGGGCAATATGCAAATTAACT
>NW_005365111.1:713117-713459 GCF_000412655.1 Myotis brandtii | reverse complement strand
GGGACCCGGATCCGTGACCTGGTGGGCAGGGGGGCAGCACGGGAGGCTGTCTGCAGTCCGGGACCCGAATCTGTGACCCTGCCAGGTGGGGGTCAGTGCTTGAGGCTGTCCACGGGACCAAGACACGGATCTGTGACCCTGCTGGGCAAGCAGCAGCGCTTGAGGCTGTGCACGGTCCCAGGACTTGGATCCGTGACCCTTCACAGCGGGGAGGCAGCCATTAGCGCCCAGGAGTGACTGCGCAAGATCCGCCTCCTGGCCCAGAAGGTTCAGGATCGCAGGGACAGCCACTGTGGCGGGCCAGACTGACGTCCTCCTGGCCGCACCACAGGGGTTTGCGGA
>NW_005365111.1:708327-712589 GCF_000412655.1 Myotis brandtii | reverse complement strand
GTGCTTTTCCGAATTAATGAGAGAAAACATTGATTCTCCTGCTGCCCACGAAGGTGGAAAGTGAAGTGGGGAGACATGTGGGGAATGAGCAAGGTTCCCTGTCTGGGGGTTCCAAATCTGCTGTTGGTTTTTTTCACCACTGACTAGAGATATACAGGGTGTCCCCCCAAAATGTATACACACTTTGAATACCTACTAATTCCAATGGTTTTAAGCATAAGAAAGGAACAACAATGGAGCTGTTATCTGTTAAAAGTGTGGGCACAAACAGGTAGTTGGACATTCCCTGAGGGGTCTCAGATTGGAGAGGGTGAAGGCCAGACTGAGGGGCCCCTTCTCCCCCCCTTACCCCAGTGCACGAATTTCATGCACCGGGCTACTAGTCTATATAATAAAAGCCTAAGCAACTGTTATGGCAGAACAGACAGAATGACCGGTCTCTATGATGCACACTGACCACCAGGTGGCAGATGCTCAATGCAGGAGCTTTCCCCGGGTGGTCAGTGCACTCCTACAGGGGGAGCACCACTCAGCCAGAAGCCAGGCTCACAGCTGTTGAGCGCAGAGGCAGTGGCCGGTGCCCCTCCCGCCTCCTCAGCAGCTCTAAGCAGCAGTAAGCTGAGTGGTAAGGAGCAGCGAGCAGGTGGACAGTAAAGAGTGAGGGGTCCTGGACAGCAAGAGGGTTCAGGCTGGGCTGAGGGACGCCCGCCCCCAGTGTGTGAATTTCATGCATCAGACCTCTAGTCCTATCTAATAAAAGGGTAATATGCAAATCAACCGAATGGCGGAACATTCAGTCACTATGATGCACACTGACCACCAGGGGGTAGATGCTCAATGCAGGAGCTGCCCCCTGGTGGTCATTGTGCTCCCACAGGGGGAGCCCCACTCAACCAGAAGCCAGGCTGACGGCTGGTGATTGCAGCAGCGGTGGTGAGAGCCTCACCCACCTCTGTGGCAGCACTAAGGATGTCCTACTGCTGGCTTAGGCCTGCTCCCCATGGGAAGTGGGCCTAAGCTGTCAGTTGGATATCCCCTGAGGGCTCCCAGACTGCCAAAGGGTGCAGGCCCGGCTGAGGGAACCCCCCACCTGAGTGCACGAATGTTGTGCACTGGGCCTCTAGTAGGTCTATAGGTTTAAACAAAAGTAGAATGCTATACACTAAAATGATAGCAATTGAAATAT
Organism: Myotis brandtii; assembly: GCF_000412655.1. Taxonomy (NCBI): domain Eukaryota; kingdom Metazoa; phylum Chordata; class Mammalia; order Chiroptera; family Vespertilionidae; genus Myotis; species Myotis brandtii. Next base: position 711,403 of record NW_005365111.1, on the reverse strand, counting down.
TGGTGATAGATATGTATATATTTTGGTTTGTTTGTGCTTATATCTATTTTCTAATGTGAAATGCTATTCGTCATGTGAATAAATAATGAAAACTTAAAAACAACCTAATCTAAGAGTTTTACATAATCTTATCATTAGAAACTAGGAATACTCATTCTGTTTTTAAAAACACTGCATTTGTCCTGGAATATTTGGAAAGAACTAATCCCTCTTGTAACAGTTCACTGTCAAGGTTAGTATTCTAAAATCTGGCATAGGTTTATTTCTGAAAGTTTGTATTATCATTATATAATTACAAAAATATGTTTTTCATATTACAATTTTTTTGAAACCTAAAAATTGCTCTGTAGAGGGAGGCAAGAGATTAATTGTTCAGCCTTTGCCAGTAATTCTCTGTGTGAATTTGGAAATTTTAACTTTTTTGTTATTTTTGGCCTTTATTTCATCATCTATAAAAAGTGGCAAGATCGGGAGATCTTGATGAACTTTAGCAGCTCTAATATTCTAGTAATCTGTAATAGATTTATAAATCAACCTCAAAGAACTATATGAGAAAGTATGAAGGCTGAAAATTTCCAAAATCTTTAAAATACTCTTTAATGGATTCTTCTGTAGTTACACAGGAGGTTGTTGATATTTCTCTCCTTTAGTATGGTTTCTCCCTTAATTGAATTTTAAAACAAATTATATGTTAAATATTAAGATATTTGAACTTTTGTATACTTATGACACCTGGTGGTAAAAGCAAACATCACAGGTAAATTCTAATTCCCCAGACACTCACTCTCTTCTTCTCAAAGGAACTTTCCCCCCTGATTTATCCATTCATCAGGCATCCAGTCATTCATTCAACAAACAATTAGTGGATACCAACTATGTTTAAGACACTTTATTATGGAATAAAGGAAGAGGTAATAATGAGGTTTTTTATATGTATGAGATTGCAATCTATTTAGGTCAACAGAATAGACTCTATGAAAAAGCGAATAACCACAACATGCTAGGTATATTAAGTACACTCTCACTAAAGAAAATCAGAACTATGAATACTATGAGAAGGCTTCTTGGAGAAAGTGAGCCTTGCCTTTCTTGGTGCTTCAGTTTCCCCATCTGCAAAATGGTGGTAATACTTTACTGTTGCAAAGGATTTCTGTGAGAGATTGACTGACAGAGTATGTATAAAGTACTTAGTATAGCACCTTGCACAAGGAGTCATTCAGTGATTATTAATTGTTATTATAACAAAACCAAAGATAATCAGGGAAGACTTCATGTATATTAACTATTCCCTAAATTTTATTTCAAATATAATTACGGTTCAAGCTTATATATTATTTTCTTTAGACTAAATATATAGACCATGAGATCAATTATTTTAGTTAATTAAGTGGATAAACAATCCACAAAAACAGACAGTGTCGGCTATATTTACAGTTTGCTAGAGAAACTGGTCAATTTAGCAAAAATAACCAACTCAGTTACAATAACATTCAAAGTAGTTGTTTATTTAAATGAGCTGATTGTTTTACTGCAATAAAGTGTCAATTAGTAAATACAGTCTCTTTGAAAGTATCATGTAGTCAGTGCAAAAGCATCAAATAAGCTGTCTGGCATTGTGTGAGCTGAGTGTGGGTTAACTGAATCTTAAAACATTTTAATTGGTGGTGTTGGGAGTTGAGTAGGCACTTTCTTAGACTCTATGTTGCTTTCAGTAGTTAAGGTTGAGTCTGTCTCATTTTCCCATTAATTACATAAAATGTGAAGCAAACTAACTGCCTTTACAAACAATTAAAATACAAGGAAACATTAAAATCTCATTTAGACTTTATTTTTTCTAAATAAGATACATGTCATTTCCTAAAAATATCAAACATTTAGGTTGTCAAACTGCTACTTTCAAGGTTAAATAAGCAATAGTACAGTGGCTTTTTGCCAAAAGCAATAATGTTCTGATCCAGAAAAGAAAGAAAGAAAAGAACAAAGACAATGCCATTTTAGAAATTAATGTCTAACCAGAATTAAGGGAAGATTTATTTACTTTTTTTATTTATTTTTTACAGAGAGGAAGGGAGAGGGATAGAGAGTTAGAAATATCGATGGGAGAGAAACATCGATCAGCTGCCTGCTGGACACCCCCTACTGGGTATGTGCCCGCAACCAAGGTACATGCCCTTGACAGGAATCGAACCTGGCACCCTTGAGTCCGAAGGCTGACGCTCTATCCACTGAGGCAAACCGGCTAGGGCATTAAGGGAAGATTTGAGAGGAGACAGGATTGTTGTCTTTCATATTTCAGATGTTTTCAGTGTTTAATGTATAACAGGATTTTATTTGGCTTTGGTAGGCAGAACTGGGTTGACATGACAGGGATACAGATTTTGATTCACAGGAAAGACCCTTCTAACAATTATGATTGTTAAAAATAGACATTTATTCAAGGAAGACATGCAGATGGCCAACAGAATTATAAAAACATGCTCAGGGTGATTTACAACACGGAGGAACAGTGTATCGCAGGGAAATTCAACACTCTCCTGAATACCTGGCAGGACTAAGGCGAGCCAGGCTGAAGAGTAGAAGAACTGAAAGACATTCACTACTGCAAATTTTTTCTTTTTTCGCCATTTAACTAAGAAACCATTTTTTTTTTCCTTTTTCTTCTTTTTCCATCACCTGATTTTTTTAACCAGTATTATTACTGCTACCATTTTACCATTTTTTAAAGTGCCATTTTATTTTCTCTTTATTTTATTTTGGGAGTAATTTTCTCCATTCTATTTTCATCGTTCCTTTAGCATCAATTTTCCCTACCTCAATTTTACCTCTATGCTAAAACCCTCTTCCTCACTTTTCCCCTTATGGTGTCCTGTTTCTCTTACCCTATTCCTGCTTTAGATTTTCCCTATTCCGTCTTTTTACCCCCTGTCTAATTTCACCCTACTTATATATCCTATTTCCAATCCACTGCTCTAAATCCTTATACACCTATCCCTTATCCTTCTTCACTATCCAAACATTATTTTTCTCTTATCTTTCTATTGTTTTCTTGCTGTTTGCTTGACTGTTGAATATATTG
>NW_005365111.1:699954-701268 GCF_000412655.1 Myotis brandtii | reverse complement strand
CATTCATGGATAATAGAGACCATTATAAACTTTTGAACAATAATAGATACAGAGGCAGAGCTGCCTCAAACAGATTGTCAAACTGCAGCGGGAAGGCCGGGGAGGGTTGGGGGGCAGGAGGGAAGAGGGTAAGAGATCAACTGAAGGACTTGTATGCATGCATATAATCATAACCAATGGACATAAGACACTGGGGGGTAGGGGAGGCCAGGGGATTGTCAAGGGAGGGGGGAAAAAAAGGACACATATGTAATACCCTTTGTAATACTTTAAGCAATAAAAAAATTTAAAAAAACATGCTCAGTATCGTAAATCATAATGAAAATGAAAACCACAGTGAGATTTCACCTCACACCTGTCAGAATAGGTAATAATTAAAAAGTCAACAAAAGACAAGCATTGGTGAGAAATGTGAAAACTAATGTACTGTTGGTTGAATTTTAAGTTGGGGTAGCCACTATGGGGAAAAGTATAGAGGTTCCTCAAAATATTAAAAATAAATGCCCTGACCAGTTTGGCTCAGTGGATAGAGCATAGGCCTGCAGACTCAAAGGTCCCGGGTTCTGTTCCAGTCAGGGGCATGTACCTTGGTTGCGGGCACATCCCCAGTAGGGGGTGTGCAGGAGGCATCTGGTCCATATTTCTCTCTCATTGATGTTTCTAACTCTCTATCCCTCTCCCTTCCTCTCTGTAAAAAATGAATAAAATATATTTAAACAATATTAAAAATAGAACTACCATAATAACCAGCAATTTTATTTCCGGGTATTTATTTAAAAATGAAAAAAAAGATATATGCACCTCAATGTTCATTTTATCATTATTGACAATAGCCAAGATATGAAAGCAGCCTTTGTGTCCATTGATCAGTGAATGGATAAATTATTTATGGAATATTACTCAACCATAAAAACATAAAAAAGAATGAAATCTTACTATTTGTAACAACATGGATGTACCTAGAATGTGTTATGCTAAGTGAAATAAGTTAGAGAAATATAAATACTGTATGATTTCACTTATATGTGGAATCTAATAAACAAAATATAAACAAATACAGAGAAAAAACTGAGGGTCACTGGATGAGAGGGGAGTTGGGAGGTATGGGTGGAAAAGTGAAAGGATTAATAAGTACATATTGGTAATTATAGAATAGTCATGAGGATGTAAAGTACAGCATAGGGCAGTGATGGCGAACCTATGACACGCGTGTCAGAGGTGACACTCGAACTCATTTTTTGGGTTGATTTTTCTTTGTTAAATGGCATTTAAATATATAAAATAAATATCAAAAATATAAATCTTTATTTTACT
>NW_005365111.1:677420-699836 GCF_000412655.1 Myotis brandtii | reverse complement strand
AATATAGTCAATAATATTATAATAACTATGTATGGTGCCAGATGGGTATGACATTTACCAGAGTACATAAATGTCTAATCTCTATGTTGTACACCTGAAACTAATATATTGTATGCCAACTACACTTTAAAATATTTTAAAAATTTAGTCATCCGCATTAATATCTTTTCACTGAGCTTGCCCTGAGAGTTAAAGTAGAAAATAGCCCCTTTTATTGCATCTACCACCAGATACCCTCTAGTTCTTCAGTAGTCTGGTAGTTTCTTGAAATGGTTGCAAGAATAGTCTCAATACATGTGAATGTCTGAAGCTACTATAATTCTGTAAGTAAACACAGATCTTTAAAATTACAGAAGCTTCTAGAACGTGCCATGATTAATATTTCAGATGTTTTCAGTGTTCAGAATTAATTTTGCCATCAACCAAATTCTGAAAGAGGCGAAGGTAATCTGAATTGCACCATCTATTCCAAGCCCCTATAATCCCCAACCTGGCAGCCATTCTCTAGGCTTTTATCCTATGTTTCATTTCCAAAGTTTCATAAACTCACCTCAGCAATTACCTAATTCCTAATAAAATTGCACTTAAAATTGATTAATTTCTCCCAGAGTTGATGATAGGGAAATAAGCTAGATTCCCAATTTAAGTACAAGTGGAGACAGCTGTAAAGCTGAAATGTGGAACCCCATAGACAGTTGGAATGCACATTTGGGGGCTATTTCTTGAGGTTGTGTTTATTGGTTATTTCTACAAATTTGGTTAATCCCTCTGATTATAAAGGGGAAAATATGACTGAGCATATTTCCAAAATAGTGATCCTTTTGATTACTGCAAATATCCTCCAAAATACTTATCCATTTATAGAGTGGCATGCTATTTTTAGTTTACATAGAAAAGACCTTCTGAATTCATGAAAGTTCACACTTGAATACTTCTTTAGTATGAAACAAATATATTTGTATACCCAAATATAAACTGACATGCCTTTGATGCTATTTTTACTCTATTTTGGGCAGAAATCATCTGATGCTGTCCTTAAGGAAGGAACATAAATCCTCAAGATGGGAGGCAACAGCACAAACAGTACAGGAGCAAAGTGCACTGATCTTCAAATGCCATTTCAGTACACTCTCTATGCAACCACCTACATCCTCATATTCATCCCTGGTCTTCTGGTTAACAGTGCAGCCTTGTGGGTTCTGTGCCGCTTCATCAGCAAGAAAAATAAAGCCATCATTTTCATGATCAACCTCTCTGTGGCTGACCTTGCTCATGTGCTCTCCTTACCCCTCCGGATTTACTACTACATCAGCCACCACTGGCCTTTCCAGAAGACCCTTTGCCTGCTGTGCTTCTACCTGAAATATCTCAACATGTACGCCAGCATTTGCTTCCTGACCTGCATCAGCCTTCAGAGATGCTTCTTTCTCCTGAAGCCCTTCAGGGCCAGAGATTGGAAGCGTAGGTATGATGTGGGCATCAGTGCTGTCATCTGGGTCATCGTGGGCACTGCCTGTTTGCCACTTCCAATTCTGAGAGGTACTGACTTAGCCAACAATACTGAATCCTGTTTTGCTGATTTAGGGCTTCAACACATTAGCATGGCTTCTTCCATTGGCATGGTAACTGTAGCTGAACTTGGAGGATTTATATTACCTGCTATGATTATTACTTATTGTACATGGAAAACAAGAAAATCTTTACGGGAATTCCAAGTCTCTCCTCAGAATACCAAAGAGAGAAAAAAAGCTTTGTGGATGGTCCTGATGTGTGCAGTGGTATTCATTGTGTGCTTTGCCCCTTACCACCTCAACTTCCCACTTTTTATGATGATGAAGCAACATATCTTTTCAAACTGCTACTTTATCAAGAGTATTCTATGTTTCCACATAATTTCCTTGTGTCTTGCAAATCTGAATTGCTGTCTTAATCCAGTTGTATATTATTTTATGACCTCAGAATTTCGTGATAGATTTTCAGAACATGGCCTGGTTTTTCAGTCATGTGTGAGATGCAATGACAGTGTTTAGGAGATTCATCACAAGAAGGGAGATCTTCAAATTATCTTCCTCGAATTTTTGGATGATTCCAAGACAACATAATCAAACAATTAGCAAGGATGATCTATATGCTCTGTCAGTTTAGCTATGTCACCTTGAATATTTTTTTCTAAAATGATATTGTTGACTGCCTTAACAAAACATGGCCCCCTTTCCTTTATTCTCAAAATTACTCTTTTGAAGGAGCTACTCATGCCTATATGTTCTGTCTAAATGGAAACAAATTTTTCTATGGAGCACATGAGAAAACATTTTTCTTTACAGAAAGTAATACGCAACCAAATGAATTGCCCAACTGTTCCTCAGCAATGGGTGTAGTCTTTTCACCTTCTCCTACAAAAAACAAACAAGAAAAAAACAAAACACACACACACAACAAAATGTAAATTGAAAATAGGTAGATATAGGTGAATTTTGAAATGTTTCAAAATGTACATGAAAGCAATATGATCCTAGCTTTTTTTTTTAAGAAAATAACACACTACTTAAGCAATATAAGCTAAAATGGACAGGTTTATATTAATAGAAGTTATGATAATTGATACTTTTATAATTTAAAATATCTATGAGACTTTTACATTTTCCTCTTGGAGAAAGAAACAATTCAGATACATCCCAAATATCTCAAAAATATCAAGACTTTCACACAGAGCACATACACCTTAAACACAAAATAAACTTGTGTTCTAACATATTACACAAAGTTCAGAGTTTCAGGGTTTGCAATGAAAGTTTTTTGCTTGAGTATGTGTGATGTGATGCATGCTTTTATATATTGGCACTCATTCAGACAACATTTTGTTTAATTTGTTCATTAAAATCAATTGTGCCACGGTCTGCCTAGATTAATTCACTTAAGTACCACCTTAGTCAAAATGTTGCTTGATAGATTTAAAAAATGAAGATACACACATGCATATAGTTTTTCAAATGGACCTCTTTCCTTACAGGTAAAGGTATGTGTAAAGAAAACAATGGTGCATCAAATCTTACTGTAAATGGAAAATTGTTTTTTTAATTATTACTGTGGTGAAATTATTTTGTAATACAAATCACTCCCATTGGAAATTTTGAAACTTAAAATTTTATATATCAGTTTTTATTAAAATAGTATTTTAAAAAGCAGTGGTTACTTTTATAAAATTACACTCATGCAACGAATAACAATGTTTCAGTCAATGATGGACCACATATACTAGTATGATGGTGATCCCTAAGATTATAATGAGGTTGAAAAATTCTTATTTGCCTAGTAATATTGTAGCCATCATAATGTCATAGTGCAATGCACATTAGTCATATGTTTTTTGTAATGCTGTTGTAAACAAACCTATGTGCTACCAGTTATATAAAAGCATGGAACATACAATTCTATACAGTGCATAATACTTGATAATGATGATAAATGATTATGTTACTAGTTTATATATTCACCATAGTATTTTTTTAATATTAATTTAGAGTGTACCATTTCTACTTATGAAAAAAGTGTTTGCTATAAAACAATATTTTGTGTTATGCAGGCAGCAGGCTTATAAATCTCATGTTTACCATGTCTCTTGATTGCATTATTTTTTCTTGTGCTTCATTTAATCATGCGTTTTTCTGTGTTGTTGTTTTTGTTGTGTTGTAACATGCTATATATGCTTATAGCCTAGGGGCAATAGGCTATACCACATAGCTTAGGTGTGTAGTAGGCTCGATCATCTAGGTTTGTATAAGTGTATTCTATGATGTTCACACAATGACAAAATTGCCTAATGATGCATTTCTCAGCATATTTTCTTATCTTTATATAATTGGAAATGTATAAAATGTTTTATCTGTGTCATTTTTTTGTAAATAGTGATTGCTTATCTAAACAAAAACAGATAACATTTACCACAGGGGGGTTAAAAAAAACAGAGGAAAACTCAAGTTCTATGAAATAATTTAAGGATGTGCATTTTAGACAGTTGTGTCCTATAGCAATGATTGAGTATCTCTTTTTTAGTCCCTAAACATTTAAAACCCCATTTTAGGTGGAAATTGTTCTAAATTATATTATTTCCTACCCACTTAAGCAGTTTGTTTTATATAAAAGGACATGGTGTATGAAATAAGTATTCATCCAGATTCAGAGCACCAGGATCTAGTTTCAGGTCTGCCACTGATGAGCTATATTACTTTGAGTAAGTTACTTATCTTTGGTTTTCTTTTCTTTTTTTTAAACCTGTTCATAAGGGAGCTACACTAGATGATCTTAATTTGAGACATACTTTTCAGAATGTGCTTTCTAAACTCTAAAGCACTTTATAAATGATTGTTTTTGCTATTATTAGTATTAACATTGTTGCTAACATTTAATGTAATATTAATGTAACATTTAATGTAATATTTTCAGTATGACTGAGGGTCATTATTATAAACATTAGTTATTTTACTGTACACATTTGGTTCTCTCAGGGCTATTGAAATCTGTAGTATTGCTTGTCCCTATACTAAATTGGCCCTATGAATTTTTGGTTCTTATACATTTGATTTTATAAGAGCTTCTTTCTCCACTATCCTATATAATCTTATATAATAAAAGCCTAATATGCTAAGTATCTGATCATCCAGTTGGCCGTTCAACCAATCAAAGCGTAATCTATACTAATAAAAGGGTAATATGCGAATTAGACCAAACATCTTCTGGACAACCTTCTGGACATCCTTCCGGACAAAGCCATAGTGGCGGGGGCCGAGGCAGAGGTTGTTAGGCAGGATCAGATTGGCAGGGGAGGGCAGTTAGGGGCAATCAGGCCAGCAGGGGAGAGCAATTAGGGGGATCAGGCCAGCAGGAGAGAGCAGTTAGGATGATCAGGCAAGCAGTGGTGCCAGATTGGAGAGGGTGCAGGCTGGGCTTAGGGACCTCCGTCCCCCCATGCATGAATTTCATGCACTGGGCCTCTAGTATGCTAATAATATGCTAAGGTCACTCAACCTCCCACCATGATGTGCACTGACCACTAGGGGGCAGATGCTCTGACCAGCAGGTTAGGTTGCTGCTCTGGTCCAGCAGATCAGGACTGAGCGAGAAGGGCTGTACATGCCCTGGAGCCCTCCCACGGTCCCTCCCCAGCTGGCCAACCTCTCGCATCCCTCCCCAGCCCCAATTGTGCACCGGTGAGGTCCCTCGGCCTGGCCTGCACCCTCTTGCAATCCGGGACCCCTTGGGGGATGCCAGAGAGCCAGTTTTGGCCCGATCCCACAAGCCAGGCCGAGGGACCCCACTGGTACAGGGATTTGTACACCGGCCCTCTAGTTTTAGGTTATTTGCCCATACTTGTCATTGTCAGTGGGACTCTCTAATAAATTCCTTGTAATTTTAATTAGTACTTTCTATTATTTTATGGCTTTAAAAATACAGTAATTAAGCTAGTTATAACAGAGTTTAAATTGAACAAAAATGAGTAAAAGCCTGTTTATTTTATTTTACTTGGAAATGGTGTGCATGGAAAAGGGAAAATCTCCTATGGAACAAAGTGTATGGGTTTTAGTTAATGGAATTTATGACATCTGTTTTGACTATGCAGGAGTATCTTTATTTTGTTTCCTTCCTGATTCTGTCAGCTGTGTTTGGATACCTAAGGCTGTCAGATATTTGAGTTCCAGTTTACTGAGGTGTGACTAGCTGTTTATGACAACAAAAATTTCTTGGAATATAATTATCACATATACATTTCTACATAATTAAATATATGTATATATGTATATGTAAAGTTTCTATACATATAAATTTCCAAAATCAGTACTTGTTTCTCTTATGGAGGTTTTATATTTTCAACATTTGTCTTAATAAAATATCTCTTCACTTGGCCATTGTGCCCTCTATCTTTAAGGCCACTTGCTAGAAATTTCCTATGTCTTTGAAGTTCTATATGAGATACATTAATTCTTTTTTTTTAAGTTGGCCTATTGTTCTCATGAGTAATAAAATGTTTCCAAAATACTTGGAGAAGCACAGAAAACAGACTGGCATACTAACTCTCTTGAAGTTACCAAAATTCGCCGAATAGCTCCAATTTACTCCTACTGCTATCAGAGGGGTGGAGGTGCTACATGCAGTCACCTTGATCTAGCATTTCTGAGGCAAGGCAAATATTCAACTGCTTCTCTCTACTCCCTATTAGCCAAAATATTGGAGTGCAGGAGCTCTAAGAATGGCAACCTTGAGTATGCAACTGTAAATGATTGATAATAATTAAATTGACTTGGGTTTTAGTACTATTTCTGCCCTTTCTTAAGTGTATGCTCTTCAGCAAAACATTTTACCATTCTGAAGCTCTTTCCTCATGTGAAGTATAGTGATAATCATCTCTACCCTTTCTGCTTCACAACTCTTGTAAAAAATTCAATAAGGTATACAGATGAGAATTATTTTTAAACTATACTTATTACTTAAACATAAGGAACAAAAATTAATACTGAGAAGAGTCATGGAAGTGAGGTAAAGTGTCCACCACAACCCACAACAACACAGTGAACATCATTAAAGATTTTTAACAACCTATTAACATAGGAAACATGAAGATTTGAAATAGTTCCCAGGGTTAAGGCAATACTGGCTGAGTTCCTGAAGGGTAAGAGAATGAGCCATTTAACTTGTCCCCCACCATGAGTTAGTTAGGCCCAGCATTTCAGAGAAGAGAGTTGGGATTAGGGTTAAGGTTATCTGAAGAAATCAAATACCAGAAATTGACAATAAACTTAGGGAAACAATGACAACAGAATAGGGCACAATCAGTGTCTCCTATGAATACCAGTAAATTCTGTAGCTGGAAGGCAAGGTCTCCAGAACATTGGAAAAGAATGAATTTTTTAAAAAAATCTTTATTGTTGAAAATATTACATATGTCCACATTTTCCCCTCATTGACTCCTTCTAGGCAGTCTCCACTCCCCACCCCAGGCATTCACCAACCTATTTTCTGTGTCCATGGGTTATGCATATATGCATACAAGTTCTTTGGTTGATCACTTCCCACCCACCCCATGTTCCCTCTGAGATTTGACAGTGTTCAATGCTTCTACTAGTATGTCTCTGGATATATTTTGTTCATCAGTTTATTTTGTTCATTAGATTCCACATATGAGTGAGATTATGTGATACTTATATTTATCTGACTGGCTTATTTAATTTAGGATCTTAGCATAATAATCTCCAGGTCTATCCATCTGGTCTCAAAGGAAAGGAATTTTTTTTTACTGCTGCATAGTATTGCATGGTGTAAATGTACTGCAGCTTTTTTTATCCACTAATCTGCTGATGGGCAGTTGGGCTGTTTCCAGATCTTAGCTATTGCAAATTGTGCTGCTGTGAACGTAGGGGTGCATACATTCTTTCTGATTGATATTTTGGCTTTCTTAAGATATATTCCTAGAAGTGGGATCACTGGGACAAATGGCAGCTCCATATTTAATTTTTCAAATAAATTACATACTGTTTTCCATAATGGCTGCACCAATCTGCATTCCCACCAGCAGTGTACAAGGGTTCCCTTTTCTCCACAACCTGGCCAGCACTTTTCATTTATAGATTTGTTGATGGTAGTTATACTGACAGAAGTGAGGTGGTACTCCATTGTCATTTTAATTTGCATCTCTCTGATGATTAATAACTTTGAACATTTTTTCATATACCTCTTCGTCATCTGTATGTCCACTTTCGAGAAGTGTTTATTTAGGTCCTTTGCCCATTTTTTAATTGGATTGTTTGTCTTCCTTTTGTTAAGTTGTATGAGTTTCCTACATATTTTGGAGATTAACCTCTTATTGGATATATCATTGCCAAATATGTTCTCCCATACAGTGGGCTCCCTTTTCATTTTTTTGACGGTTTCTTTTTGCTGTGCAGAAGCTCTTCATTTTTATGCAATCTTATTTATTTTCTCCTTAGTTTTTCTTGCCCTACGACATACATCCACAAATATATTGCTGCAAGAGATTTTGCTGCCTATGATTACTTCTAGATTTTTTTTATGGTTTCACAACTACATTTAAGTCTTTTACCCCTTTTGAGTTTATTCCTTTTTTATCTTTATTGTTGAGAGTATTACCGATATTCCTTTTTTCCCCCTCATTGCCCCCTCCACCTGGTTCCCGCTCTTCCCAGTCCTTCACCACCTTATTGTCTGTGTCCATAGGTAATGCATATATGCATGTAAGATCTTTGTTTAATAACTTCCTGTCCCGCACCCCTCTTCCCTCTGAGAATCGTCAGTCTGTTCTATTTCCATGCCTCTGATTCTATTTTATTCACCAGTTTATTCTGTTCATTAAATTTCTTATTCACTTATTTTGATTTTTGATAGGTATGTATTTGTTGCCACTTTGTTGTTCATATTTTTTATCTTTATCTTTTTCTTCTTCTTCCTCTTCTTAAAGAATACCCTTCAACATTTCATATAATACTGGTTTGGTGGTGATGAACTTCTTTGGCTTTTTCTTGTCTGTGAAGCTCTTTATCTGACCTTCAATTCTAAATGATAGTTTTGCTGAGTAGAGTAATCTTGGTTGTAGGTCATTTATTTTCATCACTTTATATAATTCTTATCACTCTCTTCTGGCCTACATATTTTCTATTGAGAAATCAGTTGACAGTCCTTTGGGCATTCACTTATAGGTAACTGCTTTTCTCTTGTTGCTTTTAAGATTCATTTTTTGTCTTTAGCTCTTGGCACTTTAATTATGTTGTATCTTGGTGTGGTCCTCTTTGGGTTCCTCTTGTTTGGGACTCTCCGCGCTTCCTGGACTTGTAAGTCTATTTATTTCACCAGGTAGGGGAAGTTTTCTGACATTATTTTTTTTCTTTATATATTTGTATTTATTTCAGAGGAGAAGGGAGAGAAACATCAATGATGAGAGAGAATTATTGATTGGCTGCCTCCTGCATGCCCCCTCCTGAGGGTTGAGTCCACAACCCAAGCATGTGCCCTTGACTGGAATCGAACCTGGGACCCTTCAGTCCAGAGGCTGATGCTCTATCCACTGAGCCAAACCAGCTAGGGCTGTCATTATTTCTTTAAATAGGTTTTCAATATTTTGCTCTGACTCTCCTTTTGGCACCCCCATAATGTGAATGTTGGTACGCTTGAAGTTGTCCCAGAGATTCCTTACACTATCGTCATATTTTTGGATTCTTATTTCTTTTTGCTCTTCTGTTTGGGTGTTTTTTGCTTTCTCATATTTGAAATCATTGGTTTTATTGTTGGAATCCTCTACTCCACTGTTGAATCCCTGTACATTATTCTTTATTTCAGTCAGTGTATGCTTAATTTCTGACTGATCCTTTTCCATTTTTTAAGACTTTTTAAAAAAGTATATTTTATTGATGTTTTTACAGAGATGAAGGGAGAGGGATAGAGTTAGAAACATTGATGAGAGAGAATCTTCGAAAAGCTGTCTCCTGAACACCCCCAACTGGGGATGTGTCCACAACCAAGGTACATGCCCTTGACTGGAATTGAACCTGGGACCCTTCAGTTCGCAGGCCAATGCTCTATCCACTGAGCCAAACCAGTTAGGGCTCCATTTCTTTTGGCATTTTCACTAAGATCCTTGAAAGTCTCACTAAGTCTCTTGGAGGTTTGTAGAAGATTCTTGAGTAACCTTATGGTTTTGAACTCTATATCCAGTAGCTTGCTTTCTTACAGTTCTTTCATTTGTGACATGTTTCTTTGTCTCTGCATTTTGGCTGCTTCCCTCTGTTTGTTTCTATGTATTGGGTAGAGCTGCTATGTCTCCTTGAGTTGGTAGAGTGGCCTTGTGTAGTAGGTGCTTTATAGGGCCCAGTGGCTCAGCCTCCCCAGTCACCTGAGCTGGGCCCTTAGGTGTACCCCTTTGTGGGTTGTGAGCACAATCTTGTAATTGAGAATTGATTGCTGTTGGTGTCACTGGTAGAAATTGACCTCCAGGCCAATTGGCTGTGGGGACCAGCTGCAACTACAGTGGGAGAGCTGCTGTGAGGGAGACACCCTTATGGAACAGGACCTGCTTCAGTGGGGCTTTGGTGCTCACTGAGTCTGCCCCTTGAGTGTGTTGCTTATGGATGTGTAGAGTTGTAATCTGGTATGGTCTCACACTGACCACTGGGTATACTGGTTCTTGGGTCTCCAGGGTGGTGCAAAACCAGCCACTGCCTTAGGCCACCTAGCAGGAGCTACAGAGAGATCTGCATGTTCTTTCTCTTTGTATGGGGTTTGGAATTGCCTAGACAAGGCCCAGCTATGAAGCAAGGCATGCTGGTGCTGGTGCTGGTGCTGGTGCTGGGTCTTGGGCCTTTTATTGATAGGTTTGGGGCTCCCTGACCCAGCTGCAGCTTGTTTGATTTTGCCTGAACAAGACAATCAATTCATATGCAAAAGCCACTGCACACAGCTTGGGTGGGGTTGTAAATTGGATGAGGGGGGATCTTAGGGAATCAACAGGGTGGAGCAAACAGAACCCTGAGATAGGAGAGGTCCCAGTATAGGACTAATGATCCCTGCTAGCACCTCCATCTAGGAGAAAGCCTCACAGAGTTCCTGCCCAGATGCCAGATAACCCAGTTTCTCATCGTATGTGTCTGTGTCCCCCAGAGACTCACCCTGGTGCTGGAGCTCAGAGGAAGTGAGAGGAAGCAGGACCTTGTAAGTTCGGTTCATGCACCAGCCTTTTAAGAGGAACAGCTGGGTCTCCAGCAGCCTCTGTATCACTGAGCTCCAATCCGCATTGGTTTTTACAGCCTGTAGTTATGGGCACTTCTTTTCCCAGCTCTGGGACCTTGGGCTGAGCTTCTGATGTGGGGCTGAGACCCTTGCTCCTCACGGGCAGCCTCTGCAGAGTCTATCTCCCTCCCAATTAAAAAAAGTAACACACATAGGTGTCGGAGAAGTACATTCCATGCCTCCACACTTCCTACCAGTGTCAGTCTGCTTTCTTCTTTACTTGTCTAGTTGTAGGACTTTCATTCAGCCAGCTTTCTGGTGGTTCTGGATGATGGTTATTCTGTATTTTAGTTGTAATTTTGATGTGGTTGTGGGAGGTGGTGAGTACAGGTGTTTACCTATGCTGCCATCTTGGTGATCCCTTGAGTTTATTCTTGTGTATGGTATAAGTTGGTGGTATGGGTTCATTTTTTTTGCATCTATCTGTCCAAATTTCCCAACACCATTTATTGAAGAGACTTTCTGACTCCATTGAATGCTCTTGCCTCTTTTGGCAATTATTAATTGAATGTAATGGCTTGGGTTGATTTATGGGGTCTCTGTTCTGTTCCATTGATCTATATGCCTGTTCTTGTGCTAGTGCCAAGCTGTTTTGGTTGCAGTAGCTTTGTAATATAACTTGATATTTGGTATTGTGACCCCTCCAACTTTGCTCTTTTTTTCTCAAGATTCCTGTGGCTATTTTTGCTCCATACACATATTTGGAGTATTTATTCTAAATTTGTGAAATATGCCATTAGCATTTTAATAAGGATTGCATTGAATCTGTAGATTTTTTTGGGTTGTATGGACATTTAAATGATGTTAATTCTACCAATCCATGAACACAGTATATTCTTCAACTTTTTTATATCTTCCTCTATCTCTTTTTTAAATGTCCTGTAGTTTTCTGAATACAAGTCTTTTACCTACTTGGTTATTTTTATTCCTAAGTATCTTAATTTTTTTGTTTCAGTGATAAATGGTATAGTTTGTTTAGTTTCTCTTTCTGAGACTTTATAATTAGTGTATAAATATGAAGTCAATTTGTTGGTGTCAATTTTGTATCCCAATATATTGCCAAATTCATTTATTAAATATATTGGCTTTTAGGTGGAGTTTTTAGGGCTTTCTATATACACTATCATGTCATCTGCGAATAATGACAGTTTTAATTCCTCCTTTCCAATTTGGATGCTTCTTATGTCTTCTTCTCATCTGATCACTGTGGCTAGGACTCCCAGTATTATGTTGAATAAGAGTAGTAAAAGTGGACATCCCTGTCTTATTTCCATTCTTAGGGGAAATGGTTTTAGTTTTGCCCATTGAATATTTGGATTTTGTAGTTTTGAATTGCATTTCCCTAATTGCCAGGGAGGTTAAACTTCTCATGTGTAGCTATTATTATGTTGTTATGATCCCTTTTTCTGAGAGTTTTTATCAAAAATGGCTGTTAGATTTTGTTGAATGCCCTTTTTGTATCTATTGATATGATCATGTGATATTTGTCTTGCAATCTGTTAATGTGTTGTATCACATTTATTGATTCAGGGATATTGTATCAGCCATGCATTCCCAGAATAAATCGCACTTGGCCATGATGTATGATCTTTTTATTTATTTTTTATTAAATTGATTGGGGTGACATTGGTCAACATGAATATATAGGTTTCATGTGTGAATTTCTATGTTACAAGACCTATATATTGCACTGTGTTCCCACCACCCAAAGTCAAATCTTATCCTGTCACCTCATATTAGGACCCCTTTTCCCCTCAACTCCTTTTCTCTGGCAACCACCATTCTGCTTTTTGTGTTCATAAGTTTCAGTTTTATATCCTACATATGAGTGAAATCATATGTTTTTTAGCTTTTTGTGTGTGGCATACTTCACTTCGCATAATGTCCTCAAGTTCCACCCACATTGTTTCAAATGGTGCTATTTCATCCTTTCTTATGGCTGAGTAGTATTCCATTGTGTATATATACCATATCTTCCTTTTCCAGTCCTTTATAGTGGGACAGTTTGGTGTTCCCATGTCTTGGCCACTGAGAATAATGCTGCAATGAACATAGCAGTGCACATATCTTTGTGAATACATGATTTCGAGTTTATTGGGTATATACTCAGGAGTGGGGTTGCTGGGTCATATGGTAGCTCTATTAATTTTTTGAGGAATCACCAGACTGTTTTTCATAGTGGCTGTACCAGTCTATATTCCCAACAGCAGTGAATGAGTGTTCCCTTTTTTCCACAACCTCTCCAACACTTGTTATTGTATGTCTTATTGATAATGGCCACTCTAATAGCTGTGAGGTGGTATCTCATTGTAGTTTTGAATTGCATTTCCCTAATTGCCAGGGAGGTTAAACATCTTTTCTTATATCTATTGGCTGTTTGTGTGTCTTCTACCCACTTTTTGATTGGGTTATTTGTTTGGTGCTAAGTTTTATGAGTTCTTTATGTATTTTGGAAATTAAACCTTTCTCAGAGCTACTGTTTACAAATATCATCTCCTATCTGATTGGCTGCCTCTTTGTTTTGTTATCTTTTTCTTTTGCTGTGCAGAAGCTCTTCAATTTGACATAGTCCCATTCATTTACTTTTGCATTTACATCCCTTGCCTTTGAGGTCAAATCCATAAACTGTTCTCTATGACCAAGGTCCATAAGTTTGATACTTATATCTTATTCTATGTAACCTATAGTTTTGGGTCTTATGTTTAGGTCTCTGTTCCATTTAGAATTAATTTTTGTACATGGGAACAAACTGCAATCCAGTTTCATTTGTTTGAATGTGACTTTCCAGTTTTCCCAGCACTAATAATTGAGAGATATCTTTACTCCATTGTGCATTTCTGGCTCCTTTGTCAAAATTATCTATCCATATATGTGTGATTTTATAGCTGGGTTTTCTATTATCTTCCTTTGATCTGTTTCTCTACCTATACCATGCAGTTTTGATTATCATAGCTCTATAATATAATTTGAAGTCAGGTAGTATGTTACCTCAGCTTTGTTTTTTGTTGTTGTTGTTGTTGTTGTTGTTTTTTCCTTCAGGATTGCTTCGGCTAATTTGGTTATGTTGTGTTTCCATACAAATCTGATGATTTTTTATTGTATTTCTTTAAAAAATGGCATTGGGATTTTGATGGAGATTGGATTAAATTTTTATATTGCTTGGGTAATATGGCCATTTTAACTATGTTGATTCTTCCAATCCATGAACACAGAATCTTTTTCCAGTTTGTTGTATCTGTTTCAATCTATTTTAATAATGCTTTGTAATTTTTAGTATATAGGTATTTCACATTATTTGTTAAATTTATTTCTAGGTATTTTATTCTTTTGGTTGCTATTGTAAAAAGAATTTTTTTTCCATTTCTTTTTCTGAAGTTTTGTTGTTAGTATACAGGAAGGTGATAGATTTTTGCACATTGATTTTGTATCCTGCAACTTGACTCTACTTGTTTATTGTTTCTAATAGTTTTTTGGTAGAGTCTTTAGGATTTTCTATGTACAGCATCATGTCATCAGCAAAAAGTGACAGTTTGACTTCCTCCTTCCCTATTTGGATGCCTTTTGTTTATTTCTCTTGCCTTATTGCTCTGGCTAGTACTTCTAGCATGATGTTGAAAAAGAGTGGCGAGAAAGGACATCCTTGCCTTGTTTCTGATCTTAGGGAAAAAGCTTTCAGGTTTTTGCCATTGAGTATGATATTAGCTGAGGGTTTATCATATATGGCTTTTATTATGTTAAGGTACTTTCCTTCTATTCCTATTTCATTGAGTGTTTTAATAAAGAAATGGATGCTGTATCTTATAAAATGTTTTTTCTACATCTATTGATAAGATAATAGGATTTTCATCCTTTCTTTTGTTAAAATGCTGAACCACTCTTGTCTCTTAGAATGAATCCCTCTTGATCGTGATGTATTATTCTTTGGATACAATGTTGTATTCAATTAGGTAGTACCATATTTTCCCGTGTATAAGACATTGGTTTTTCTAAAAAAGACTGAAAATCAAGGGGGGGTCTTATACACAGAAGTCAGCAGAGGAAGGAGCTGTACGTTTGCATAGCTGCCCATACCTTGTCACACAGGCTTCCTCCATTCAGCTAATGCCATAATTGGAGGTGGAGAGTGCGGAGATGCAACAGGGACCAGAGCTTTTTGAGCCCATAAAGATGTCAACAAATAAAAAGATAAATACTGGTAAGTGATTGTTTTACTCTTCAAAATTCAAACTGAATGTAATCCGCTATGCAAAAGAGCATGGAAATAGAGCTGCAGAGAGACAATTTGTACCTCCTCCCACTGAGTGTATGATCAGACAGTGGAGAAAACAGGAAGAACAACTCCTTAAGAAGCCAAAAAACAAGAAGGCCTTAAGATGAAAGCCAGCAAAATGGACAAACTTGGAGCAGAGTCTTAAGACTTGGATTATGGAGCAACCCCAGAGTGGCTTATGTGTGTCAACCAAGCTTATTCAATGTCAGGCGAGAATGTTTACAAGTGGAATGAACATTGTTGATTTTACAGAAAAGGCAAAATGGTGCTTCAATTTCATGAGGAGAGAAGGGTTGGCCATGAGAATATGAACAAAGTTAGCTCAGAAAATGCCACCAGTTTATGAGGATGATCTCACATATATAGACAGTGACTCAGAGGACAGTAGTGTTACAATAGTAATGAAGAAGAAAGCAGTGATTCAACAGAGGCTGAATGAAGTGATATGTTGCATAATATCATAGTACTGGTATGTAAACATTACCTTCGGTAATTACTAAATAAAAATGTGTTCTGTTTTATGTTTAAAATATTGATTTCTTAATTTTGGGTTGGAAAAGTGGGGGGCATCTTATACACGGAAAAATATGTATGTTGTTTAGGATTTTTGCATCTGCATTCATCGGGTATATTGCTCTGTAGTTTTGTTTTGTATGTGTTATCTTTGCCAGGTTTTAGTATCAGGGTTATACTGGACTCAGAATGTGTTAGGGAGTATTGCCTCTTCTTCAATTTTTTAAAAGAGTTTGAAGAGGATAGGTTTTGACTCTTCTTTTAACTCTTCTTTGGTAGAATTCACTGCTGACTGCATCTGGTCCTGGACTTTTGTTTTTTGGAGAGGTTTTTGATGGTTGTTTCAATTTCCTCACTGCAGATCTGTCTATTTAGATTTTCCAGTTCTTCATGATTTAGTCTAGGAAGGTTATATATTTCTAGGAACTTCTATGTTATTGAATTTGGTGGCACAAAGTCTTTCATAATCAGATATAATTATTGCTACCCCAGCTTTTTTTTTCATTTACATTTGCCTGAAAGATATTTTTCCATCCCTTCACTTTCTGTCTGTGTGAGTCCCTTCTTCTGAGGTGGGTCTCTTGTAGACAGTATATATATGTATCATGTCTTTTTATCCATTCAGCCACTCGATGTCTTTTGATTGGAAGATTTAGTCCATTTACATTTAAAGTTATTATTGAAAGGTACTTGTTTGTAGTCATTTCTATTTTTGTGCCTGTGTTCTTTCTTTCCTTTTTGTTTCCTCCTTTTACAGCATTTCCTTTAGAATTTCTTGCATTGCAGGCTCAGTAGTGATAAACTCCCTTAGCCTTTTTTTGTCTGCAAAGCTCCTGATTTCTCCTTCAATTTTGATTGATAGTCTTGCTGGATAGAGTATTCTTGGATTCAGTCTTTTGCTTTGCAACACTTGCAAGAAGCTAGAAGAATCAGATGAAAAATTCAATACCATATGCAAGAAGCTAGAAGAATCAGATGAAAAATTCAATACCATATGCAAGAAGCTAGAAGAATCAGATGAAAAATTCAATACCATATGCAAGAAGCTAGAAGAATCAGATGAAAAATTCAATACCATATGCAAGAAGCTAGAAGAATCAGATGAAAAATTCAATACCATATGCAAGAAGCTAGAAGAATCAGATGAAAAATTCAATACCATATGCAAGAAGCTAGAAGAATCAGATGAAAAATTCAATACCATATGCAAGAAGCTAGAAGAATCAGATGAAAAATTCAATACCATATGCAAGAAGCTAGAAGAATCAGATGAAAAATTCAATACCATATGCAAGAAGCTAGAAGAATCAGATGAAAAATTCAATACCATATGCAAGAAGCTAGAAGAATCAGATGAAAAATTCAATACCATATGCAAGAAGCTAGAAGAATCAGATGAAAAATTCAATACCATATGCAAGAAGCTAGAAGAATCAGATGAAAAATTCAATACCATATGCAAGAAGCTAGAAGAATCAGATGAAAAATTCAATACCATATGCAAGAAGCTAGAAGAATCAGATGAAAAATTCAATACCATATGCAAGAAGCTAGAAGAATCAGATGAAAAATTCAATACCATATGCAAGAAGCTAGAAGAATCAGATGAAAAATTCAATACCATATGCAAGAAGCTAGAAGAAACAGATGAAAAAATCAACAACTTAAGTAAGGCCCAAGAAGAAATGAAGAGTGATATAGCTGCCATAAAAAACTCCATTGAAAGTATCAACAGTAGACTAGGAGAAGCGGAGGACCGAATTAGTGAATTAGAAGACAAGGAAGCAAAACACACCCAAACTATACTGCAAATGGAGAAAAAAATTAAAAGACAGGAGGAGAGCCTAAGGGAGCTTTGGGACAACATGAAACGAAACAACATACGAATAATAGGGGTGCCAGAACAACAGAAAGATGAACATGGATTAGAAAACCTATTCGAAGAAATAATATCAGAAAACTTCCCTGAGGTGGGGAAGAAAAAAGTCACACAAGCCCAGAGAGTCCCAAACAAGGTGAATCCGAAAAGACCCACACCAAGACACATCATAATTACCATGGCAAATGTTCAGGACAAAGAGAGAATCTTACAGGCTGCAAGAGAGAGACGGAAAGTTACATACAAGGGATCTCCCATTAGATTATCAAATGATTTCTCAACAGAAACACATCAGGCCAGAAAAGAATGGACAGAAATCTACAAAGTGATGCAAAGCAAAGGACTGAATCCAAGAATACTCTATCCAGCAAGGCTATCATTCAAAATTGAAGGGGAAATAAGAAGCTTCACAGACAAAAAAAGGCTAAGGGAGTTTATCACCACCAAGCCAGCCATGCAAGAAATGCTAAAGGGACTGGTGTAAAAAGAAGAAATAACAAGCTCAGAAAGAAAACAGCCACACACACAAAAAAAGAAATGGCTACAAACAAGTACCTTTCAATAATAACTTTAAATGTAAACGGACTAAATGCTCCAACCAAAAGACATCGAGTGGCTGAATGGATAAAAAAACATGACCCATACATCTGCTGTCTACAAGAGACCCACCTCATTAGAAGGGACTCACACAGACTGAAAGTGAAGGGATGGAAAAATATCTTTCACGCAAATGGAAAGGAAAAGAAAGCTGGGGTAGCAATACTTATATCGGACAAAATACATCTCAAAGTGAAGGCCATAACCAGAGATAAGGAAGGCCACTTCATAATACTAAAGGGATCAATACAACAAGAAGATATAACCCTGGTAAACATATATGCACCCAATGCAGGAGCACCCAAATACATAAAAAACCTCCTGGAAGATATCAAAGGAGAGATCGACAACAATACAATCATAGTAGGGGACTTTAATACACCACTGACATCACTGGATAAGTCCTCTAGACAAACAATCAGCAAAGAAACAGCAATCCTAAATGACTCACTAGATCAGATGGACTTAATTGACATCTTCAGAACACTTCACCCCAAAGCCATGGAATATACATTCCTCTCAGGTGCTCATGGGACATATTCAAAAATAGACCACATATTGGGTCACATACAAAGTCTCCCCAAATTCAAGAAGATTGAAATCATAAAAAGCTTCTTCTCAGACCACGATGGCATAATGTTAGAAATAAACTACAATAAAAACAACCCAAAATACTCAAACACTTGGAAGCTGAATAGCATGTTATTAAATATTGATTGGGTTACCAATGAGATCAAAGAAGAAATTAAAAACATCCTGGACACTAATGACAATGAAAACACAACAATCCAAAACCTTTGGGACACAATGAAAGCAGTCCTGAGAGGGAAGTTTATAGCTCTACAGGCCTATCTCAAAAAACAAGAAAAAATGGTAGTAAATCATCTAAATCTACAGCTCAAAGAATTAGAAAGAGAGCAACAAGAAAACCCCAGAGTGAGCAGAAGGAAGGAGATAATAAAGATTAGAGCAGAAATAAATGACATAGAGACCAAAAAAACAATACAGAAAATCAATGAAACCAAGAGCTGGTTCTTTGAAAGGATAAACAAGATTGACAAACCTCTAGCCAGGCTCACCAAGAAGCAAAGAGAGAGGACCCAAATAAACCAAATCAGAAATGATAGAGGCGAAATAACAACAGACCCCACAGAAATACAAATGATTGTTAAAAAATACTATGAACAACTCTACTCCAACAAACTAGACAACCTGGAGGAAATGGACAAATTCCTAGAAAAATACAACATTCCAAAACTTAATCAGGAAGAATCTAAAAATCTCAATAGGCCAATAACTATGGAAGAAATTGAAGCAGTCATCAGAAAGCTTCCAGCAAACAAAAGCCCAGGACCAGATGGCTTCTCAGGGGAGTTTTACCAAACTTTCAAGGAAGAACTAAAACCTATCCTCCTCAGACTACTACAAAAAATTCAGGAGGAAGGAACACTTCCAAGCTCATTCTATGAAGCCAGCATCACCCTAATACCAAAACCAGGTAAAGACAACACAATGAAAGAGAATTACAGGCCAATATCCCTCATGAACATAGATGCCAAAATCCTCAACAAAATCTTAGCAAATCGGATCCAACAGTACATCAGAAGGATCATACACCATGACCAAGTAGGATTTATCCCAGGAATGCAAGGATGGTACAACATCCGTAAATCAATAAACGTAATACATCACATAAACAAATTGAAAGAAAAAAACCACATGGTCATATCAATTGATGCAGAAAAAGCATTCGACAAAATCCAACACCCATTTTTGATAAAAACTCTCAGCAAGGTGGGAATAGAAGGATCATACCTCAACATAATAAAAGCCATATATGACAGGCCCACAGCCAACATCATACTCAATGGACAAAAACTAACACCATTTCCCCTAAGAACAGGAACAAGACAGGGATGCCCACTCTCGCCACTCCTCTTTAACATAGTCCTGGAAGTATTAGCCATTGCAATTAGACAAGAAGAAGAAATAAAAGGCATCCAAATTGGAAAAGAGGAAGTAAAACTGTCCTTATTTGCAGATGACATGATATTATACATACAAAACCCTAGAGACTCCATCAAAAAACTACTAGACTTAATACATGAATTTGGCAATGTAGCAGGATACAAAATTAACCCCAAGAAATCTGAGGCATTTCTATACACCAATAGTGAACTTTCAGAAAGAGAGATTATAAAAACAATCCCATTTACCATCGCACCAAAAAAATTAAGCTACCTAGGAATAAACTTAACTAAAGAGGTAAAAGACCTCTACTCAGAAAACTACAGGACGTTGAAAAAAGAGATAGAGGAAGACATAAAGAGATGGAAGAACATACCATGTTCTTGGATTGGTAGAATCAACATCATTAAAATGTCCATACTACCCAAAGCAATCTATAAATTCAACGCACTTCCCATTAAAATACCAATGGCCTACTTCAAAGATCTAGAACGAACTCTCCAAAAATTCATCTGGAATAAAAAAAGACCCCGAATAGCTGCAGCGATCCTGAGAAAGAACAAAGTAGGTGGGATCTCAATGCCAGATATCAAGCTGTATTACAAAGCCACTGTTCTCAAAACTGCCTGGTACTGGCACAAGAACAGATATATAGATCAGTGGAATAGAATAGAGAGTCCAGAAATTAGCCCGAACCAATATGCTCAATTAATATTTGACAAAGGAGGCAAGAACATACAATGGAGCCAAGATAGTCTCTTCAATAAGTGGTGTTGGGAAAATTGGACAGATATATGCAAGAAAATGAAACTAGACCACCAACTTACACCATACACAAAAATAAACTCAAAATGGATAAAGGACTTAAATGTACGACAGGAAACCATAAAAATTCTAGAAGAATTCAAAGGCAACAAAATCTCAGACATATGCCAAAGCAATTTCTTCACTGATACAGCTCCTAGGGCAGTTGAAACTAAAGAGAAAATGAACAAATGGGACTACATCAAAATAAAAAGTTTCTGCACAGCAAAAGAAACCATCAACAAAACAACAAGAAAGCCCACTACATGGGAGAACATATTTGCCAACATTATATCTGATAAGGGCCTAATCTCCAAAATTTATAGGTAACTCATACAACTTAACAAAAGGAAGATAAACAATCCAATCAAAAAATGGGCAAAGGATCTAAATAGACATCTTTTAAAAGAGGACATTCAGAAAGCCAAGAGACATATGAAAACATGCTCAAAGTCACTAATCATCCGAGAGATGCAAATCAAAACAACAATGAGGTACCATCTCACACCTGTCAGACTGGCTATCATCAACAAATCAACAAACGACAAGTGCTGGAGAGGATGTGGAGAAAAAGGAACACTTGTGCACTGCTGGTGGGAATGCAGACTGGTGCAGCCACTATGGAAGACAGTATGGAGTTTCCTCAAAAAACTGGAAATGGAACTTCCATTTGACCCTGTGATCCCACTTCTAGGAATATATCCCAAGAAACCAGAAACACCAATCAGAAAGGATCTATGCACCCCTATGTTCATAGCAGCACAATTCACCATAGCTAAGATTTGGAAACAGCCTAAGTGCCCATCAGTAGATGAATGGATTAGAAAACTGTGGTACATCTACACGATGGAATACTATGCTGCTGTAAAAAAGAAGGAACTCTTACCATTTGCAACAGCATGGATGGAACTGGAGAGCATTATGCTAAGTGAAATAAGCCAGTCAATGAAGGAAAAATACCACATGATCTCACTCATTCATGGATAATAGAGACCATTACAAACTTTTGAACAATAATAGATACAGAGGCAGAGTTGGCTCGAACAGACTATCAAACTACAGCAGGAAGGCCGGGGAGGGTGAGGGGTTTAGGGGGCGGGTAAGAGATCAACCAAAGGACTTGTATGCATGCATATAAGCATAACCAATGGACACAGACACTGGGGGGTAGGGGAGGCCAGGGGATTGTCAAGGGCGGGGGAAAAAAAGGAGAAACATGTAATACTCTTTGTAATAATTTAAGCAATAAAAAAAAAGAAAAAAAAAGATTCTCTCTTTGTCATGAACATTTTCCATTGTTATTATGTTATTATGATGTGTCTTGGTGTGGGTCTTTTGGGGTTCATCTTTCTTTGGACTCTGTACTTTTGTAATTTTTTTCTTCCCCATATCAGGGGAGTTTTCTGTCACTATTTCTTCAAATAGATTTTCTAATCTTTGCTGTTCTTCTTGTCGTTCTGGCAGTCCTATTATGCGTATGTTACTTCATTTCATATTGTCCCAAATCTCCCTTAGGCTCTCCTCCTGCTTTTTAATTTTTTTCTCCAGTTGCTGTTCAGATTGAGCTTGTTTCTCTACCTTATCTTTTAACTCACTA
>NW_005365111.1:665704-677277 GCF_000412655.1 Myotis brandtii | reverse complement strand
TTTTTGATTGTAGCTATATCACTTTTCATTTCTTCCTGATTCTTGCATAGGTTGTTGATTTTCTCATCCATCCTGTGAATGAATTGTACAACCATTACTCTGATTTCTTTTTCTGTCATGTTGCATGCTTCAATTTCACTAATTTCCTTTCTTGGAGACTCCTCATTTTCTTTCCTCTGGGGATTGTGTCATCTCCCCATTCTATCACCAGAAGGTTCAAAAGTCGAGTTTTTGTGGGCTGGGCCATGTGCAGTGGGAGCTTCGCACCACCCTAGTGTCACTGAAGAGCTCAGACACTAAGATATGTGACTGTCATGGGTTGGTGGCAACCAGGCTCACTCAGAGTCAGCGTTATCAGTGCTCAATGTGGCCTTGTGCATGCCCTTAGAATCAGGGACCCCGCCTGCACCATGCTGGAACAGAAACCCCCCCTGGAGTGTGTTGAAAATCAGAACCCCCTAGCTTGCGCCAGGAGTCAGAGTTCCCCAAGAATCCAGTATCAGAGTCTCTGTTGCTTCGCGCGGGCCTCTCATTGAGAATCAGGGTCCCTGTGTGCACATGCACCAAGAATTGGAGTCACTGGCTCTTAGTGTAAATGCACAGGGAATCAGGGATCCCAGGCGCAGGTGATAAGAAATACAGTCAAGTCACTGGTGCTTGGTGCTGCCTCCTGCCCAGAGAATAGGAGTCCCGGGGCTTATGCTTCACGGGACAAGTTCCCGGTGTTCACTCATTAGCCCCCAGGCCAAGGTTCCTACAGTCTGCACTGTGCGGGACAAGTTCCCGGTGTTCTCTGTTAGTTCTTTTTTGAATGTTTGAGAAAACTCCCCTGTGAAACTGTCCAGATCAGGGCTTTTGTTTTCTTGGAGTTTTTTAATTACTACTTCAAGTTCATCAGTTGTTATTGGCCTATTCAGGTTTTCTGATTCTTCCTGATTCAGTTTTGGAAGGTTTTATTTTTCTCAGAATTTATTTATTTCATCCACATTGTCCAGCTTGTTGACATATGGTTGCTCATAGTATTTTCTTACAATCCTTTGTATTTCTATGGTGTCAGTTTTTTTTTTATGTGTCTTATGTCCATTGGTTTTGCTTATATGCATGCATACAAGTCCTTCGGTTGATCTCTTACTCCCCTCCCTTCTGCCCCCCAACCCTCTCTGGCCTTCCCACTGCAGTTTGACAATCAGTTTGAGGCAGCTCTGCCTCTGTATCTATTATTGTTCAAAAGTTTGTAATGGTCTTTATTATCCATGAATGAGTGAGATCATGTGGTATTTTTCCTTCATTGACTGGCTTATTTCACTTAGCATAATGCTCTCCAGCTCCATCCATGCCGTTGCAAATTGTAAGAGTTCCTTCTTTTTTACAGCAGCATAGTATTCCATCGTGTAGATGTACCACAGTTTTCTAATCCATTCATCTACTGATGGGCACTTAGGCTGTTTCCAGATCTTAGCTATGGTGAATTGTGCTGCTATGAACATATGGGTGCACATATCCTTTCTGATTGGTGTTTCTGGTTTCTTGGGATATATTCCTAGAAGTGGGATCACAGGGTCAAATGGGAGTTCCATGTTTTGTTTTTTGAGGAAACTCCATACTGTCTTCCATAGTGGCTGCACCAGTCTGCATTCCCACCAGCAGTGCACGAGTGTTCCTTTTTCTCCACATCCTCTCCAGCACTTGTCGTTTGTTGATTTGTTGATGATAGCCATTCTGACAGGTGTGAGATGGTACCTCATTGTTGTTTTGATTTGCATCTCTCGGATGATTAGTGACTTTGAGCATGTTTTCATATGTCTCTTGGCTTTCTGAATGTCCTCTTTTGAAAGGTGTCTATTTAGGTCCTTTGCCCATTTTTTGATTGGATTGTTTATCTTCTTTTTGTTAAGTTGTATGAGTTCCCTATAAATTTTGGAGATTAGGCCCTTATCAGATATGACGTTGGCAAATATGTTTTCCCATGCAGTGGGTTTTCTTGTTGTTTTGTTGATGGTTTCTTTTGCTGTGCAGAAGCTTTTTATTTTGATGTAGTCCCATTTGTTCATTTTCTCTTTAGTTTCAACTGCCCTAGGAGCTGTATCAGTGAAGAAATTGCTTTGGCATATGTCTGAGATTTTGTTGCCTTTGGATTCTTCTAGAATTTTTATGGTTTCCTGTCGTACATTTAAGTCCTTTATCCATTTTGAGTTTATTCTTGTGTATGGTGTAAGTTGGTGGTCTAGTTTCATTTTCTTGCATATATCTGTCCAATTTTCCCAACATATGGTGTCAGTTTTTATTTCACTGTTTTCATTTCTGATTTCATCTATTTGGGTCCTTTTTCTTTATTTGTTTATGAGTCTGGCAAAAGGTTCATCAATCTTGTTTATCTTTTCAAAGAACTAGCTTTTGGCTTCATTGATTTTTTTTGTATTTGTTTTTTAGTCTCTGTCATTTATTTCTGCTCTAGACTTTATTATTTCCTTCCTTCTACTTACTTTGGGCTTTTCTTGTTGTTCTTTCTAGTTCTTTAAGTTGTAGGGCTAAATAGTTTATTATTAATTTTTCTTGTGTTTTTTGTTTTTTTCAGGTAGGCCTGTAGTGCTATGAAATTCACTGTTAGGACTTCTTTTGCTGTGTCCCAGAGATATTGTGTTGTTGTGTGTTCATTTTCATTTGTTTCCAGGAAGTTTTTTTTTTTAAATTTATCTCTTGATCTCATTGGTGACCCATTCATTATGCAATTTAGCTTCCATGTGTTTGAATGTTTTTGAGTGTTTTTACTGTAGTTCATTTCTAATTTTATTCCATTGTGATCTGAGAAGATGCTTGATATGATTTCAATCTTCATGAACTTGTAGAGACTTGTTTTGTGTCCTTAAATGGGGTGTATCTTTTAGAATGACCCATGTGCACTTGAGAAGTATGTATATTCTGCAGCTTCGGTGTGAATTGTTCTATAAATGTCTATTAAGTCCATCTGATTTGGTGTGTCATTTAGAAGCACTGTTTCCTTGTTAAGTTTTTGTCTGGAAGTTCTAGCCAGTAAAATCAGCAGAGTGTTAAAGTGCCCTACTATGACTGTATTGCTGTCAGTCTCTCCTTTAAAGTCCTCCAGAAGTTTTTAATTTTTTAATATATTTAGGTGTTTCTTATATTGGATGCATATATGTTTTTCAGGGTTATATCCTCTTGTGACTTTTTTTTCCTTTGTTATGGCCTTCATTTTGAAGTCTATTTTGTCAGATATGAGTTTTGCTACCCCCACTTTTTATTCATTTAAATTTGCATGGAAAATTTTTTCCATCCTTTTACTCTCATCTTGTATGTGTCTTTTGTTCTGAGGTGGGTCTCTTGTAGACAGTATATATTTGGGTCATGTTTTGCATCCATTCAGCTACCTTAAGTTTTTGATTGGAGCATTTAAGCCATTTATATTTAAAATTATTATTGATAGGTACTTATTTGTGCCTATGTGTCTTTCTCTTTCTCTTCTCATTATAGCAGTCCTTTTAGCATTTCTTGCAGTACTGGTTTGGTGGTGATATACTCCTTTAGCCTTTTTTTTTTTTTTTTTTTTGTTGTTTAGGAAGCTCTTTATCTCATCATCTATTTTGAATGATAGCCTTGCTGGATATAGTAATCTTGATTTCAGATCCTTGTTTTTCATTACCTTGAATAATTCATGCCATTCCCTTATGACCTGTAGAATGTCTGATGAAAAGTCATCCTACAGCCCTAGGGGAGCTCCTTTGTAGGTAACTAATTGCTTTTCTTCTGCTGCCTTTAATATTCTCTCTTTGTTTTAAGTTTTGGGCATTTTAATTATGATGCATCTGGGTGTAGGCCTGTTTGGAGTAAACCAGGGTGGCTGCCTTTTGATCTCTAACCCTAGAGCCACCAACCCTTGATTCTATTCACACAGCTCCAGTCCACTCTGCCCTCCCTCTGTTGTAGCCCAAAGTGAGTGGCTGCATATGAATTTTTGTGCTTTGGCACTTTAAAAGTGTGCCTGCATTTCAAACTATCTTTCCCAGGCAAGCAGCAATCCTGCTTTTTTTTAAAGCTTTCAAACTTTATTATTATTTTTTAAACCTTTATTGTTGAAAGTATTACATATGTCCCCCATTGACCTCTCTTAGTCTGCCTGCATCCCCCACCACAGTCCTTCACCACCCTATTGTCTCTGTCCATGAGTTGTGCATGTATGTATACAAGTTCATTGGTTGATCTCTTCCCACCCACCCACACTCCCCTGCCTTCCCTCTGATGATTGGCAGTTTGCTCAATGCCTCTATGTCTCTGGATCTATTTGTTCATCAGTTAATTTTGTTCATCAAATTCCATATATGAGTGAGAGCATGTGATACTTATTTTTCTCTGACTGGAGTATTTCACTTAGCATAATACTCTCCATGTCCATCCATGCTGCTGCAAATGGTAAGAGTTTTTCATTTTTTACAGCTGCATAGTATTCCATTGTTTAGATGTACCACTGTGGTTTTTAATCCACTCATCTACGGATGGGCACTTAGGCTGTTTCCAAATCTTAGCTACAGTAAATTGCACTGCTGTGAACATAGGGGTGCATATCCTGCTGCGTTTCACAGCCACATTTATATGGGCACCTTTCTCAGTTGTGGTGCTCTCTGATGAAGGGTCCAGCTTGAGGTTTAGACCCCAGAGTTCTCAGTGGAAACCCTCCACAACTGAGATATGCCTCTGGAACTTCAGCTGCTGTCTGTGGGAGCCTGGCCAGCCCTTGTACTCCTCCACCCTCCTACCAGTCTCTATGCAGTCTCCACTTTTCATTTTTGGTTATCAGAGTCTCTCCAGGTAGTATTCTGTTGGTTATTCAGGATGTTTTTTTTCTGTATTTTAGTTGTAATTCCAATTTAGTCCAGAGAAAGTGTCAGTGTAGCTTTCACTTATTCTGCCACCATTTTGTAATTTCCTGTGAAGGAATGGATTTGAAACAAACCTAGAGAAACCTACAGTTGTAAAGGGGAGGACTGAGGTCAGGAATAGGTTTTGGACATAGATATATTTCTTGTAGGACATTAAAATGTTCAAATAACTTCATTGCAATTCTCTAATCATTGATTTAAGCATACTGGATCATTAAATCTGCATAAATATAAAATATACAAAACTCAAAGTCTCTTAAAAATGTTAAGCATACACTTCTTCCTTTGCTCACACTATTTCTCTACCATGTATTTCTTTGCTTCTCTTGTATATCATGCAAATAGTAGGTGCTCAATAAATATTTGTTGAGTCATTTAAAAGAAAATATATACTGATTAGCTATATATCCAAAAGAATAGTTCCTATAAAGTTGACATCAATACCTGTAACAAGATTTATGCCCTCATTCTCCTTGCCTTTAATTACCATGAAAAATACTAGGAGCTTAGGGCCTGAGAAGAGATTATTTTTCCTACATTTATTGAGAAATAATTAACACATTTAAATTATACAACATGATGATTTCAAATAAAATCTGAGGCATACATGCCACTGAGTCACTGTATCTTGGACATTAGTTTAGTTTGTTGAATACAAATGAGGTTGGCTTTTAACTAGGCAATAATATTACAGCAGACTTTGACTTTTGTAGTTCTGTTTTATATATTTACAAGCTGATTATTAAATATTAAAACATTAAAAATGTTCCTATAAGTTTGATTCCTTTTTGTTTCAATGGCGTGGTTGTTGCTATTAACAAAGATTATATATGCCTTCTTTGCTGAGTAGAGAATTGGAGTAGGTGAAAAATAAAAATAACATCTCACAAGATCAGTTACTTTTTCCCTCTCTCATCTAAATTCCTAATTTTTTTATTTCAAATGGATTCAATTAAGTGTCGATCAAGTCAGATCTGGTGAGCTTCATCTAAGTATTTTATAGTGCTAGAAACCTGCTCTTACTCTTGCTACCACTCTGTCTTCTCTGGTCTATTCTTTTTGGCCAGCAGCAGCCTCCTAGTTAGATTCTTATTGTCTATCTGTGAGTTAGTCCCAACTGGAAGTCAATGAGATTTACTATCTTGGCCACTTTTGAAATGAGGTTAATAGAACAGAAACTCTGAGAGGAAGGAGAAAACCATAAAAGACCACATCAGCCTAGCCCCAGAATCGGAGAGGTCATACAAGGAAACTTAACCTGTGTCATTGGTTATTCGTAGCTTATAGACTGGTTGCGTGTGGATATAAAATTTTATTTAGTATCACTTCAATATATCTTCTTTGGCATCCACTACCAATAGCATAAAAACTCAGATTCCTTGCTGTTAGAGCTGCATTACATTCACCAGAAGGCAGCGGGTTTAATTCCCAGTCGGGGCACATACCTAGGTTGCAGATTTCATCCCTGGTCCAGCGCTTGCAGAGACAGCCTATTGATGTCTCGATCTCTCTCCCTCCCTCGTTCCCTCTTCCACACTGTAAAATCAATTAAACAAGTTCTTATTTAAACAAACAAAAAACCCAGACTCCTTTACCCAACTCCACCTACACCCATTTCTCCACCCCAGACAAATTAGATTTTTTCACTTTCAGGATTTTTCATTTATTTGCCTCCTAAACCTTCTTTCCAGCAGACACCTTCTACTCCTCTGCCTATTAAAATTCCAGCATCCTCTACCTTACATCCCACCTGATTCAGAAATGTATCTCTATTCTTATCACACTCAGTGATGTCTTTTTCCTTTGTGCTCCTGTAGCGCCAATTGGTAGAGCCACACCTATTGTAAATACATACCTGGCATAGAATCTACATTAGAAAGGACACTTAGAATTTTCCTCTATATAACAAGAGTTTAAGAGCAGTAATCCAGGTAGAAAGAGACAGAGACTGGATGAAGTTTCTTAGGAGATATGACATTTGAAGAATCAAGAAAATGCTATTTTGTCAGTATTATAGAATGAAGGAATAAGACCAGATGAAGAGAGAGCTGAATACCATCCCCCTAACCACACCCATGTCATTCCTTGATGTAGCCACTATTAATTGTCCTCATTTAAGGGGAAGAAACAGAGAGATCCAAAGTGTTGTCAGAGTCTTATAGTAAGTGATCCCACAGTAAGTGGTGTTGGAATAGGAACTCAGATCCCGATATTCTGATTCCTAGTTCTGTTTTCATTCCATCACCTTATGGTACCTTTTAAGTTATTTATTCAACTCTATGCATATGTTATTTTTATTTTATTATTTAAATTCTGAGTTCCTTAAAGGCAAGAATTGAGTCATATTTATTTCTACTTCTTAAAACATAGTTTAGCACTGGACTTAGGCACCAAGTAAACGGTTTATAAATAGGCCTTCACCCACTATTGACTGTGTCCATGGATATGAGTGAGATCATGTGATACTTACCATTCTCTGACTGGCTTATATCATTTAGCATAACGCTCTCCTTGTCCTTCCATGCTGTCTTAAAGGGTAAGAGAGCTTCCTTTCTTACTGCTGCATAGTATTCGATGATGTAAATGTACCATAGCTTTTTTATCCACTAATCTACTGATAAACACTTGGGCTGTTTCCAGATCTTAGTTATTATAAATGGTACTGTTATGAACATAGGGGTGCATATGTTGTTTCTGATTGGTGTTTCGGGTTTCTTAGGCTATATTACTAGAAGTGGGATGTTGGTATTTAAATTGTTAATTTTTTTCTTTCCAATTATTCAACTTCTATTAATTAAAAAAATAAGAAAGCAGCCAGGCAAGTGTGGTTTAGTGGTTAAGTGTTGACCTATGAGCCAGGAGGTCATGGTTTTATTCCAGGTCAAGGCACATGCTGAGGTTGCGGCTTGATCCCCAGTGGGGGGCATGCAGGGAACAGCCAACCATTGATCTTATCTCATCCTTGATATTTGTATCTCTCTCCCCATCCTTTCCTCGCTCTGAAATCAATAAAAACATATTTTAAAAAATAACACAGCACCAGGAGGCTAAATCGAGTGTTATTCTATATATCTATACCAGCATTGTGAAGCAAAGATTGTCACTTATTAGCTTTGAAACCTTTGAAACCTTTGAAATGTTATGGTTCCTCCAGGCTTTGGTTTCTTTATTTTTAAAATCGGGGGGGGGGGTATAGTACATCCATTCTAAACTCCCTTTCAACTCTAACATTCTAATAAACCTAATTTTTCAGTTTTAAATTGTTTTTTAAAATCCCATTCATATAAGAATTGTTTGCATTCACATAAGCATATTACCATGACATGACATGACTCTTATCTTAACAATATGCAAAACACAAAGTTCACATTAGATCAGGTTTAGCTGATCAAACACAAGAATGATGAATTAAACCTCATTCTTCCAAATAAGTTAATTTCACTTTACTATTTTTGTTTTCTAAGAGAGAGTAATCATTTATTTCTACTTTTTCTTGGGCATTAACTTTGATCAACCCTGGGCTTAAATGTCAGCTTCACAATTAACTATTAGACTTTGGGTGAGTTGCTTTATCTCTCTGTGATTTGGTTTCTTCACTGGGAATTGTAGCAAAAAAAAATCCATACCTTGCAGGATTGTCATGAAGATAAAATGAAAATATACATGAAAACCCTTAGTGCAATGTATGGTACCTGGTAGGTGTGCAAAATATAGTAGTGATGACAATCTATGTCATGTGTAGTTGGTACTACTAAAAAGTTGACATTTTATTGCATCTTTCTTATGTGATTTTAATACTGCATTCCATCAATCTTCAGTTAAGCATGCAGATTGGAACCTGGAATGAACTCTTCCCCTTCAGCATATAGCCTATTGGCTCAGGTTTA
The DNA here is from genome assembly GCF_000412655.1 of Myotis brandtii. Classification (NCBI taxonomy): domain Eukaryota; kingdom Metazoa; phylum Chordata; class Mammalia; order Chiroptera; family Vespertilionidae; genus Myotis; species Myotis brandtii. The sequence goes on along the minus strand of NW_005365111.1, from coordinate 668,498 downwards.
AGATCTACATGATACAGAGGAGAATAAATTAAATATGTTATATGACAGGAGGAGTGTTTAGAAATGGCTCAAATGAAATAGAAGTATATGAGAAAATTGTAAGCAGTCAAAAGAATTTGTATGAGAAGGCTCCCAATACATGCAAATTGTCTACTTCTTTGCATAAAAATAGAACACTGAATATCTAATAGCAAATGCTGACTCATGAACACATCTAATTTTGGTCTTATTTAAATAAGCTCTGGGTGAGATTACTATTTCCATGGAAATTGGAACTTTCATTTAAATATCTATATTCTACTACCAGTAATTATGTCTTCATGTCTTGGTTTGACTCAATTTACAAATTTGATAATTTTATGTTTAACTAACACTCAAAATTTGACTCAAGGTGACCATAGACAAAACTGCAATGAGTCAAGTTTAAAAACAAGGAGAGAGAGGAAACCAGTTCACCAGAGCTCCCTATACCCTAAACTTGAGCCCAGACTAAACTTAAGCTAGCAAAACGGTAATAACTTACCCCATTGAGAACATTGTTTATAGTCCTTCAAACCTGGGATCTAATTTTTTTTCTGTTTCTTCTCTGGCCCTGATTCTGTTATTCAAAAACATGTTCTGGCAGCTTGATTTGCTGATAATTATCAAAATATTGCTGCTATAAAGGAAAGAGCACTGGCTTGGGAGTTAGGAGACCCAAGGTCTATTCTGCTGCTTATTTGCTGTGACCTGACACATTCTGGGGCTCAGTTTCCTTTTCTGCTAAATGAGAGGGCTGGACTTTATGTTCCCTTCTTTCCTTTATAGTTATGTCATTCAGTGGCTCTATAAAGTAATATCAGACTTTTTAAAGGAAAGTCCAGGTGAACTAATGCAAATATGTGGGGTATGGGGAAGCACAAAGTCTCTGGGATAGAGGAGTGAAGATTACAAATGGTTATAATTTGAAAAAGCAAAGATTAAAAGATGATATATGTTATGGCTGTTGCTACTACAGCCAGGCACCCTCATTTATCCTCCACTTAACTGGACCTATATGGACCATAAGGAGTAGTGCTATAATGAAGGGAAAGCTAGCGAGATGCAAACAGGGACCAGACCCATGTCCAGTTAAACTGGGGAGAAATTGTGTCCCTATCCTCCTATTTTTCTCTTATCTTCAAAACATTAATATAAAAAGCAGATTTCAAAACAATGAACACATTATAATTTCATTTTTGTTTATAAACTAGTAAGTAATGGAAAGCAAACACACTAGAGTAATTATAATGGTTATGTCAGAGCAAATATAGTTTATTTTCTGTGTTTTATATATTTTCCAAATTGTTTTACTATAACCTCCATAATGGACTTTTATCTCTATTCTTGATCACTAGAATCCATTTTTTATTGATATCTTAAAGTATATTCTTCTACAGTTATCAGCCATCAGTGTATTCCTATCACACTTGTAACACAATTTGAGTTCTTTACTGTGTTAAAAAAATAGGCAGAGGACATGAATAGACATTTCTCCAAAGAATATACAGATGGCTAACAGGTACATGAAATGATGCTCAACATCAGTCATTATTAGTAAAATGCAAATCATAGTCAAAATGAGATATCACCTCACACTGTCAGAATGGCTATTGTCAATAAATCAACAAAGGCTCTAACTGGTTTGGCTCAGTGGATAGAGTGTCGGCCTGCGGACAGAAGGGTCCTGGGTTTGATTCCGGTCAAGGGCACATGTCTGGTTTGCTGGCTCGATCCCCAGTGCGGGGCGTGCAGGATGCAGCTGATCAATGATTATCTCTCATCATTGATGTTTCTATCTCTCTCTCCCTCTCCCTTCCTCTCTGAAATCAATAAAAATATATTAAACAAATAAATAAATGAATCAACAAACAACAAATATTGATGAGGAAGTGAAAAAAAAAACCCTTGTGCATTGATGGTACGATTGTAAACTGGTACATCCAATATGGAAAACAGTATGGAGACTTCAAAAAACTAAAAATAGAACTACCACAAGACCCAGAAATTTCACTTGTAATTTATCCAAAGAAAATAAAAATACTAATTTGAAAAGTAATATGCACTCCTATGTTTATTGCAGCATTATTTACAACTAGAGGCCCGGTGCACAAAAATTTGTGCACTGGTGGGGGAGGGTAGTCCCTCAGCCCTACTTGTGCCCTCTCACAGTCTGGGACCCCTCGGGAGATAATGACCTGCTGGCTTAGGCCTGCTCCTGGGTGGCAGAAAGCAGGCCCAATACCTAGGTGCCTGCCCTGCAGCCCCTGGTCAGGCTCAGAGCAGGGCCGATTGGGGAGTTGGGGCACAGTCCCCTGTCACCCACAGAGCAGGGCCAATCAGGGGGTTGGGGAGCTTCCCCCTGTCACGCACAGAGCAGGACCAATCAGGGGGTTGGGAAGCTCCCCCCTGTCATGCACAAAGCAGGGCAGATCAGGAGGTTGCGATACCACCCTCAGTCATGCTCAGGGTAGGGCCGATTGGGGGGTTGGGGCGCCGCCCCCTGTCACACTCAAGGCAGGGTTGATGGGGAGGTTGCGGCTCCACCCCCTGTCACGCACATAGCAGGGCAGATCAGGGGGTTGGGGCGTTGCCCCCTGTCACCCACAGAGCAGGGCTGATCAGGAGGTTGGGGAGCTCCCCCCTGTCACACATAGAGTAGGGCCGATAGGGGAGTTGGGGCACCGCCCCCTGTCACACACAGAGCAGGGCCCATCAGGGGTTTGGGGTGCCACCCCCTGTCACCCACAGAGCAGGGCCAATCAGGGGGTTGGGG
>NW_005365111.1:662358-665179 GCF_000412655.1 Myotis brandtii | reverse complement strand
CTTCAGGGTGGGGGTCCCCACTGGGGTGCCTGGCCATCTGGGTGAGGAACTGAGGGCTGTTTTCAGGCTGGCCAGCGACTAAAGCTCCCAGCCTCTCCTTTTTTTCTTTATTCTGGGATTTATTTACCTTCTATAATTGAAACTTTGTTGCCATCACTGGAGCTGAGAGCTGGCTCCTGCTCGCTCCAGGTCCGAGGCCACGGCCTCCTGAAAGCAGTTATCTGGGGTTTGTTTAGCTTCTATAATTGAAACTTTATAGCTTCAGAGGTCCAGAGGTCGGCAGCAACAGGCGGGGAACCTTGGCTTCCTCCTTCACTGGAGCAAGAAAGCCTCCTGTTCAGCCTGGCTGCGTTTAGCTTCTATATTTGCAACATAGTTGCTTAGACTTCAGCTCAGAGGTCGGCAGCAACAGGCGGGGAACCTTGGCTTCCTCCTTCACTGGAGCAAGAAAGCCTCCTGTTCACTTCAGCTGCCTGGCTGCCGGCCGCCATCTTGGTTGGCAGTTAGTTTGCATATCGCCCTGATTAGCCAATGGGAAGGGTAGCGAGGTTACGGTTAATTACCATGTTTCTCTATTATTAGATAGGATAGTCATGGTATGAAAGCAACCTAGGTGTTCATTGGTAGATGAATGAATAAAAAATATGTCACATACACACATATACTAATCAATGAATAGGCCACACTTTTAGTGAATTTCTGACAGATGGATAAATTACATAGGAAGAAATGAGGTTAAGAACCATATGAGCTAGGCTTATGTTATTTTCTGTTATGAAAAATGGCAGAGATGTTGGCAAATGCCAGCAAGGTTGTTTACGAAGAACCACAAGGTCCCACACTTTCTTTGCCTTGCTCTCTATACTCAAAGACACACTCGGAAGAAAAGTGAATATTTGAGAGACTTGAAGCTAGCATGGATGAGATACAAAATCAAGTGGCACTTGTGGAAAGCACAGATATTGTGACCCATGAGAAGGGCAGCTTAATATGACCCTTGCAAGAGCACTTGCTTCTATTAAGGACAGTAGTAATTTCTCTTTTTGGAAGCTTTCCAAACAAGAGGCACTACCACTGGGAAGAGCAGACCTTGGCTAAGAAAAGTATCCTAATAGGTAATGTTTGTTTTTGACAACACTCATTTCTGTTCTTGCAATTATACACAGCTAAACTGTGGCCCCCTCATGGAAGGACTTCCATTTTAATATAGATAATGCTTTCAGAGTTTTAGGGGATAGAATCATTTCAGGAATAAATTACATGGTGGGTATATTTGAGAGCGATTAGAAACTGTCTCATGTTCTTAAATTTAATTAAAAAGTATAATCTTATTTTATTTTCACAACAGGTTCTAAGATGAGGAGCTGGAGATCAGAGATGGTAAATAACTTGCCCATTTTTATACAAAAATAGTTGGTAAAGCTGGATTATGAAATTAATTTTGTTGACTTCAGAGCCTCTATGTTTGGCCATAAAAATTATTCTGGAGCCCTGGCCAGGTGGCTTAGTTGGTTGAGTGTTGTCCCATGTACCACAAGGATATAGGTTGGGTTCCCAGTCAGGGCACATACCTAGGTTGTGGGTTTGATTCCCAGTTGGGGAATGTACTGGAGGCAGCTGATCAGTATTTATTCTCTCTCTCACTTTCTCTCTCCCTCCCTCCCTCTCTCTCTCTAAAAAAAAACAACAACAACAACAAAAACACAAAGAAAAAACATATCCTTAGGTGAGGATTTTAAAAAATTAAAAAATAAAGAGAAAGAAAAAGAAAAAAAGTAATAAAACTACTATTTATCAATGATTATACTTAAGGCACTTACACTAAGCACTTTTCATGTCTTATCTTGAAAAATCCTCATCAAAACCTTATAATGTGGATTATATTATTATAATACCATTATTACTTCAAATTTTTAAACAAGGAAAGCACATTTTAAGAGATTACAGGCTGTATAGCTTATAAACTGTGATGATAAAAACCAATTCCAAGTCTTCACTCTTAAGTCCCCGTTCTCAATTCAAGGTTCTGCTTGAGGTGAGTTAAGACTACTGCAGTTATAATTAACTAGAGGCCTGGTGCACAAATTCATGCACAGGTGGGGTCCCAAGGTGTGGGGGGTGTGATCAGCTCTCCGGGCAGATGGTGGGACCCCCTTGCAGGCCCAGGATCCAGATCCCTCCCGCTGACATTCGCAATGTTTGTCGGGAGCCACCTGGTGGCCACTTTTATATTGTTTCTTCCTTGTGGAGCATCTAGGGAGGGGAAGCAGCTGTGGTGCTCAAGGCTGACTTCCAGGAGGCCAGCAGTGCTGTTGGGATCATGCCAGCAGCGCTGGTCCGTTGATGCCTATCCCATTCTCTGGAGATTGGACCTGCAGAACTACTGAGGGAGTGGCTGCCAGCAGGTTGGTGGGCCACTGGGACGGGTCTCAGCTGAGCGGCGCTCCCACTGTGGGGGTGCACTGACCACCAGGGGGCAGCTCCTGTGTTGAGCGTCTGCCCCCTGGTGGTCAGTGCATGTCATAGCGACCAGTTGTTCTGGTTGTTCTGGTCATTTGGTTGCTTAGGTATATCCTATATAATAAAAGAGAAACATGCAAATTGACCGTCCCTCTGCTACGCCCACCAGCCAATCAGGAGTAAGTATGCAAATTAACCCAACAAAGATGGTGGGTTAATTTGCCTGCACAGGCACCGGGCGGAGAGCAGAGTGGGAGAGCTGGTGGCTTGGAGGACTTGGCAGAGTGGGAGACCGTGGGATGAAAACAGAGAAGGAAGGGAAAACCAAGAGCACGGGGAGCACCAGGAATTCTGGGAATAG
>NW_005365111.1:651712-662121 GCF_000412655.1 Myotis brandtii | reverse complement strand
AAACCAAACTGAGTTGGGGTCTCAGACAATTCGCTCATATGATTGCAAAGACAGACAGAAACTCTTGGATTGGAGAGGGCTCCCCTGAGGGCTCCCAGATTGGAGAGGGTGCAGGTCGGGCTGAGGGACCTCCACACCCCCCAGTGCACAAATGTCGTGCACTGGGCCCCTAGTATATATACCCAACACATATGATGGCCTAAAAATAAAGATTTCCAGTTAGCAAATGGACAGTTCAGTCAATATTTTCCAACTGTCTGGTTGAGTATATTGTAACATATGGCTTAGTAAATAATTCCCAATAAATGTTGATACCCTAAGTGAGAAATTTTGTAACCCCAGAGAATTAATGCAATTCTATAGGCCCCAAACATACTACCTGGGAATGTAGTGTTCCATTCAGTATTTTTAAGCCATTAATTTGAAGACTAGTTTTACTTAGCTACTGGGCTTGAGAACACAGACCACATCTTATCTTTTAACTTATGTTCCCAATTCACAGCAAACTTGTCACATGGTAAATACTCAATAAATGTTACTTATTATTATTTCAGATATACAACACTGTCTTTACAAAGTTCAATGATGGAGCAAATATCCATGAGCCTCATCATAATTTTAGTATAATATTCTCCATACCCATTTTTATCATCCCTGCTTTGTTTTATTTTTTTAATTTAATTTTTTATCCACATCTGAGGATATGCTTTTTTTTATTTTGCAAAGATGGAGGGGGAGAGAGAGAGAGAGAGAGAGAGAGAGAGAGAGAGAGGTTCCACTTATTTATGCATTCATTGGTTGCTTCTTGTATGTGCCCTGACTAGAACCTGAAACATTGGCATATCAGGATCATGCTCTAACCAACTGAGCAACCTGGCCAAGGCTCAAGTTCAAACTGTCAGGAGAGGAGAGGAGAGGAGAGGAGAGGAGAGGAGACGAGAGGAGAAGAGAAACAAACTGGCTGCCTCTTGCAAGAGTGGAGAGGGGAGGGGCGGGGTGGGAAGGGAAGGGAGAGACATTGACTGGCTGCCTCTTGCAAGTGTCCCGACCAGGTTTTAACACTCATTTACCTTTAGAACCTTAAAGTTGGAAACTTTATGGTTGGAAAGTTGTAACTGTTTTGGTCATGGTTAAGGTCATAACAAAACATATCAGAAACAATGAATTAAGCAGATGGATTTCAGGTACAAATTAGAATGCTCTAAATGGATTTGTGTGTGAGTATATGTGTGTGTAGTGGGGCATGGTGTGCATGTGAGGTAAGTGTATGTGCTTCTGTTATTCTTTCCCAGAATGACCAAATGTATAGCTAGCTGAAAGTTAGTTATAAGTAGGTAAATGAACAATGTTATTGAACAACTTTAATTTTTAAGAGGAAACTTTTTTTAAAAAATATATTTTATTGATTTTTTACAGAAAGGAGGGGAGAGGGATAGAGAGTTAGAAACATCGGTGAGAGAGGAACATGGATCAGCTGCCTCCTGCACACCCCTTACTGTGGATGTGCCCGCAACCAAAGTACATGCCCTTGACCGGAATCGAACCTGGGACCTTTCAGTCCACAGGCCGATGCTCTATCCACTGAGCCAAACCGGTTAGGGCTAGGGGAAACTTTTTAATAATTAAATTTATTCTTAGTTATTTGGGTTCATTTATTTTGCTGCAGAAGACTATGTACATAAAAATATGTGTGGCTGCATTAAAAAAAGAAACGATCATTAATTTCAACCATACCACCTATTCTTTCTTTGTATACATAAATCTATATTAACCTGATATTCACAGAAATTTCAAAAAATCAATCCTCATGATTCTTTTGAGTTCTTGTCTCTATATATGATAGTCATTTGTTGTGTATATTTATCACACTTCTTACCATCTTTTAAATTTTTGCCACACATGGTTACCATGAATTATCATTTAGTTTATTTTTCTCCAAATTGACTTATTTTTAAAATAAATTTAATTTTTAAAATGTTATATTTCTACCATAAATGAGAAATTTGTATTTTTTACAAAAAATAGAAGGCAATATTAAAAAGTAATGCAATAAAATAAAAACATTGACATTAAAAAATATTTCAGACACTGTGCCTGCTCAAGACTCAGCCTTAGGCATGCTCTTTGATAAAATGGGAAATGATCAAAAGTTATATAGACAATAAAGACTAAATAAAGACAGATACTTTATTTTTCATATAATCAGAAATATTGAAAGAAAATTGAGGAAGAAATGCTTTCCAAACTCTGTGATTTATTATGCATAGTACTGAGCTTATGTTACAGCTGACAATTTTACATTGTAGCAAGCACTCTTGAAATTTATTTTGTAACTTGTGTCTAGCTCCAGAGTAGCACCCCTATGACTTATGAAATGGTGTCAACAGAGAGGATCTATAGAGAATTCCATTTGTTCCCTGAGACCTAAGCACTATAAGATTGAGGTGAAAAGTATTCTATTCCACTGCTACCAAGAAATCAAGACAGGGTTACACAAATCTCTTTTTGCCTACAGTTTCAGTATTAGACTCAGTATGTTGTCTGTTGTAAAGCACTTAGGGTCTAAGGCAGTAAGTACTATTATAAATAATTAATGGGACATAATGGAAATAAGCACTATTGATAGCACCAGTTTGCAAGGAGAATTATTCTTATTAAATCAAAGCTTAACTAGTCCATTTTTCTGTTGGGAATTTTATCTGCAAAAAAATATCTGATTTAAAAAAATAATTATCTCTGTACAGATAAAACTAAGAATCTTTCTAAGATTTGTTTCAGCTCTCTCATCCTCTGTATTCAAAAAGTTTCAAGGTCTAAATGCATCTCTGTAAATGTTCTTGATATATTGCAATAATAAAAAGAAAAATAACTTTATCAATTGCCTAATATATACCAGAGACTTTTCACACCTAATTTCATTTACCTTATATAACAACCTTATCTGAAAGGCTGAAAAATATGTGAATAGGTAGATATTATAACTCCGTGATTTAATATTATAATAACTATAAGGTGGTTGATATCACCCCACTGTTACTAATGAGAATAGTGTGGCTCCATGTCCATGTTCCTACCACTATAAAATACCGCTGTAAATGTGGCAATAGGACACACCTGAATCCAAATTTTAATGAAGGTGATTGTAGGTTCAACTGAAATTGTGTGTGTTTATATAATAGTAATTGGACAATAAATGTCAGTGGTTTTTCCCTTTGTCTTTTTTATTTCTCGGTGACTCTTCAATGCAGTTAAGATAGATAAATTCCATTCACATGCTTTTTGAGAATTGCCTTGGACTGATTTACAATATCTGTATGTCTACAGCACTTGCAGCTAGATCCCTGCATCTGAGCACATATATTGTCTATGAAATGTTTCTGGCTGTGACTCATGCCTCACCAAATAACCTTCATGCTCCTACAGAGAAAGAATCATATCCTGTGCTTCTTTGAATTCTACCTGGGGCTTAATGTAAGGTTGAGAATATAGCATAATGGTAAAGGGCAAATGGTACCTAAAGGGAGCTGCTAATATCTCTACCTCTATGTATAATCCTAACATTTCTGATTCTGTTTTCTTATTTTTAAAACTAGTAGCCTGGTGCACAAAATTCATGCACATTAAAAGGGCATTAATTAGAGGAAATATTTTAATATTGCTATTTGCCCTTTCTCTATAATAGAAGTGTCAGAGATGAAAGAAAATTAGTAAAATGTATATGAAAATCTTCCTCCTGTTAGAGTCTGGGGCATGCTGTGGGACCCAGAGTCAAGTCCCTGTCCGCCCACGCATGCCTCGAAATCACATGAGACCCAGACCTGGCCAGTCCCACCCCCACTGGGCAAGATCCAGACCCAGCCAGCCCCACCCGTGTCAATCCCCACCAAGCGGGGGGCTCAGCCTCAGGTCCCCTGGCCCGGCACTGGGCAGGGGGAGCAGCCTCAGGTTCCCTGTCAAGACCCGCCGAGTGGGAGGAGTGCAACCTCAGGTCCCCTGGCCCAGCGCTGGGCAGAGGGCGCAGCCTCAGGGCCCCCATCAAGCCCCATTGGGCAGGGGGCAGAGCCTCAGGTCCCCTGGTCCAGTGCTGGGCAGGGGGCACAGCCTCAGTTCCCCCAGTGCACCCTCAGGTCCCCCGGCCTGGTGCTGGGGCAGGGGGTGCAGCCTGAGGTCCCCCAGTTTGGTGCTGAGGCAGAGGGCATGGCCTGAGGTCCCCCGTCAAGCCCTGCCAGGTGGGGGGCATGGCCTGAGGTCCCCCGTCAAGCCCCGCCAGGCAAGGGGTGCAGCCTCAGGTCCCCTGCCCTGGCCTGGTGCCACACAGCCTCAGGTCTCTGCTGATCACTCATTACAGGAACCCCGCCTCTGCTGCAGGCGCAGCCATCTTGTGTTACGGGAACCCTGCCTCCGCTGTGGACGCAGCCATCTTGTGACAGTCTGATGGAGTGAGGGTCAATTTGCATATTACCTCTTTATTATATAAGATAGTGATGATGGCATAATATCTACCTCATAGATTGGATGAAATGATGCATATAATGTATCAAGTACAGTGACCAATACATTGCAATAGAGTTATTATAAAGTTCAGTTATCAATAAAGGCATGCTAATTAATTTAATCCAAACATTCTAAGATATTAATAAAAACCCTATGAATTTTGTAAGGCAAATATTCTTTACTTGTTTGTATTTTGACATTATCAGAGTGATTATTAATAATTATTGCCATTACAGCATTGTTAGGATGACAATCTGAAATATTTCATTTTGCATTTTTCAAATATCTTGGATGCAGGATGACTAGTATTCTGTCTTTCTTATAATTAAATCAATGGCACTATATGGAAAAAGTTCTGAATCTATTATCTTCCTTGTTTCAGGTTAAAGACTCATTACTTGGTTCAGCAATAAAATTTGGTTGCTCATAAACCACTGGCAAAAACAGGATATAACATCACTTCCTTGGGTTTAAAACAAAAATCCCCTACAAGAGTAACTAGTACAATCAAAGTAAATATGTAAGTTCAGACACTTAAAACTCATTAGTATTTAGCTGTTAATGAAGAAAAAACTGGTTTGGAAATGTATAGGGTAATAAATTTATCAAAGAGGCATGACATTATGAAGAGATAATCCCAATTTCTCAAACCTATCCTGTTTCTGCTACCTTGCCCTATTCAGAGTAAGATTTTACCCCCACTTTTGATAGAGTGGGTAAAGTGAACAGGGAAAGCAAAGCAATTCCCCACTATATACATTAAAGTTTAAAATATGCAGGTTGGCATGCAAGCAACTGGAATAAACACATGCTACGTTATTTGGGACCTGTAACCCCACAAAATGAGTCTCCTTTTTTTACCCATTTTGACCACATTGCTTTGTTCACCCATTTAGTTAATCAATAAGTCTTAAATTAGTTTATTATGGACTGTATGTGTTCTCCAAGAGCTTATTTACTATCTCATTAGGAAGGGAAGTATACCCAGAAAAAATAGCAAACGCTACAAACATTTCAAATGAGGATAATATAATCTCAGGGTCTAAGATATTAATAATTATTTGGACCTGATGGAAATTAGAAAGAGCCTTTGAAGGATAAAGTTATTATTTAATTTTCAAAATAACATATATTTTCCCAAATCACAGATGATTTAGGTGTTCCTATTATGATTAGTTGATCAATGCCTTGAGCATACATTAGCTGTTGTTATTGTTCTTTACCCATGCCTATCCATGAATCTAAACATATAAGCCTGATGGACAAATGAAAATGTTACCTTTTAAGCCACAAAAGTTTATGAACTAACACCAACTTATGTTTAATATAACTCCAAACATAAACAAAACAAAACCATAACCACTATTTTCAAACCAATGAGCTTAGTTTTTATGCTTTAATCCTTGATATGGAACCCCATGAAAGCATTCTCTATAACACTCATCACCAACTGCATTTATATCAATCTCTTCCTCAAGCACAGTTGGGCACTCCACTAAACAATCTTCAACCTTGGTAGACAGCTTAAATACAGAAACAGTCGCCTCTTTAATTTTAAAATTAGCAATAGATGGAACACTCAGAGAGACCAGATTGCAATTTGAAAAGTTGCACGGCTTCAAACTCTGTTTCCCAGAGGTTCAAGCCTGCAATTAGAGAACTCTGAGCAGTCAACCAATTGAGCTCTCCCAGAGAAAATATAAGACTTCAGGCCAAAATATGAAACCCACTAAGTGCCTTATATATAAATTTTAATCTTGAAATTTCAGTTTCAAGTGCAGTAACTGAAAGAGAAATTTTATGTCTGGGTACACAAGAGAAACCAAGTAAATTCTATAATGGACTTTCTGTAACTTCCTGCAAATTGAGTTTAAGAAATACAAGAAAAATTACCCTAATAGTTACAATCACTCTGGCAAGAATTGCATTCCTTCAATGAGCCATCATGAGACAGGAAGGAATTTTCAGAAAATAAAGTCAGGGTATTTTCTCTGAGTTCCACCTCCCTTTCAAAAATTAAAACAAACAAACAAAAATTCAAAATCTACCCAGAAAATAAGTATTTACATTAACTCTACTTTTTTCTGAGTGAAAAAAAGCCTGGTATTTGAGGCATGTTACTTTCCCAGTCACTACAAACCTGATTTCAGAAGGCTACACTTGTAGCTTTGCTTTGGTCAATGCTCTAGGAAACCATGCAAAAATATGGTTTCTCTTTCCCCCAATATTCAGAGTTTATCCCTTCTTCCCTGTTCCCATTAAGCTACTATTTCCCTCCTGTTCAGACTTGAGCTCCACACTCTTCCCTAAGATGCTAATCACCAAGAACATCTTACTCATCAAAGGGAATTGCCCATGGTGGTCAGTGTGCATCATAGCGACTGGTCATTCTGATCATTCTGCCGTAATGGTCACTTAGGCATTTATTATATAGATTTTAGGACACAATATTTATGCATGCATAAAATACAACTCAGTGAAACAATATGATCTTTAATCATAACTCATGGCTAACTTTTATGTGCATTTCCATATATGCAAATTTTTATACATATAGTGGGAAGTAAAGTAAATGCTCATAAAAAAGATCTCTCTACCCTCAGCTACTTGAGGACTCAACAGGAAGATAAGAAGGCTCTCTGCAAGCCAGAAAGAGAGCCTTTATCAGGAATAATTGGCTGGCATTTTGATCTTGGGGATCCCAGCTTCCAAAACTGTGAGAAATAAATGTCTAACGTTTAAGCCAACCAGTCTATGTTATTTTGTTGAGCAATTCAAACATACTGAGACACACACACACACACACACACACACACACACACACACACAAATTCTATTTAACATATATTGTATATAAGGTCTCTTGCTTAGTTTGTACTGAGATGAAGGCTTTAAATAAAGGCATGAAGTGGGGGTGGAAGGATTTAGAAAAAAAGAGAGAAAAGGAGAAAAAAACCTCATGGAAATGGTCAATACTGTGGTAATTGCTGGTAGGAGGAGGGTTAGAGGGAGGTGGAAAAGGATATAGGGGAAATAAATGGTGATGGACAGAGACTTGACTTGGGGTGGGCAACACAGTATAGTGTACAGAAGATGTGCTATAGAATCATACATCTGAAACTTATATAATTTTATTAACCAATCTCACCCAAGTCAACTCAATAAAAAGGAAAAAAAAGCACAGTTGTGTGTGTTTGTATATATATGCAGGTACACATGGGCATATGCACCACACAGAGTCTTACTTCAAGTATTTAAGGCAAGTAGAATAGATACTTGCTCTGGTACCTTTTGGTGACTATGGCCACACACCTTGGTTGTTCTACAATAGGGCTACATTGGGAAGATTGAAATCTAAAATTTGTGTTTCTGAGAATTAATGTTTTCCTCTCATCATTCACTATGAGTATGTTTTGAAATAACAAATACCTAAGCCATTTGTACTAATAAATTGGATGTCTTCTCCAATTAAAAGGATTCCTCTCTTCATCATCCCAATTACTAATGATTTGAGATGGCCAGAGTTATTTGTTGTATCCTACATATACAGTATTTGTCAAGAAAATATCTTTAAATATTTTAACAACAATAGTGACACTCCATTTTATCACCATTTACAATAATGTTGAAAGCATTTATTATACACTAGAGGCCCGGTGCATGGATTCGTGCACCGGTGGGGTCCTCAGCCTGGCCTGCAGGGATCAGTGGACTTCTGTGCTGCCACAGCCCAGCCTTACCCACCAGCTCTTCAATCCCACACAGCATGAAGTAGTGTGCAAAGCGGCAGGCAGCTGGGGAGAAGCCTGAGCCCGGGTTGGGTGCCGCTCTCACTCATCCTGGTCCCGCTGTGCCTGCCACTGCCGCTGCTTGGGCGTGCAAGGGGGGTGTCCCTGGGAGAGGCTTGTGCCTCTGCAACTGAGCTCGCCAGCCATCAGCCCAGAGTCTGGCGCCCATCTGTCAGCTGAGCGGCATTCCCATTGGGGGAGAGCACTGACCACCAGGGGGCAACTCCTGAGTTGAGCGTCTTCCTCCTGTTGGTCAGTGTGCATCATAGCTACTGGCCAATCATCCGGTCATCGGTCATCCTGTTGCTTAGGCTTAGATAGATAGATAGATAGATAGATAGATAGGGTACAGTACTGAATACTTTTAAATTTGCATTCACATCATTAGCTAAGGTGAGGAGACACGTAACTATGGAGTGAGAGTGGAACAGGTATTATTATCTCCATTTGACAAATGAGAAAAATATTTTTTCTCCAGAAAAACCTCACTTATATTTTCAGTTCCAGAAATTAAATGTGTTATGTCTGAGACTATTACACGTAGTTCAATAGCTTAGCCCTTTACATAGGAACTTAAATACTTATATTAGAATTAACTATATGTATTGTCTATAGTTTCTGCAGTTATTCAATAAGCAAGACCCTAAACTCACATGTTTTGCTTTAAAGGAATGCATGCTACACAGTTGAAGGAAGAAGGTGGTTCTGATCTAGAGGTATATGTGAGGTTTTCAGATTCCAAAAAGTGTAAAACCTGAAGTGGAAAGGAAGGCCCTATGAGGACTTGCAAGAATGGAAAAAGAAAGCAGCTTACAGCTGTGGGGGAAACGTAGGGTTATGCATCAAGTTTGGTATTTCACAGTTCTGGGGCCAAATTTGCAGAGACTGTGGCTTGAATTGAGTGATGGGACTGGAGCATGGTAAATGTATGCCTTGGGCTCTATGTACTGCTGGAAAAAATTGCTCTAAGTGGAAGCCTTACCAAACCAAACCCACCCAGAGGACACAGATGAAAAAAGCCTAAAAGATTTAGTACGTTTCAGAAAGTTGTGGAGTTGAAAGTGGCCTCAGAAATCATGTAATCTAACACCTTCTTTTTATAGATGCATAAACAGGCCTGGGGGAGAGCTAGCGTAAGAGCTCAGCATAGCACTCCTTGCCTGTAGTTCTTTCTACTCACCCTACTTCAAAGACAGCTAGAGCCTGGTAGCAAGAAAACAGCAGTCTGAGCAGAGGCACTCTGCATGTAAAGGGAGCCTCCATTCGAAGAGACTACTGTCTGATTTCAGCTTTATAGATTATCTACAAAATATGTTTTCCTACTTTTCAGATGCCTGTAGAAACTAAAAAATAATTATCTAAGTGTGCTTGTGTGCATAGGGAAGAGTACAGATATCTAGGAGAAGACGAGAACTTTCCATAGCAAGGGAAACAGCAGTACAAGGCTGTGGGATAACAGAAGAGTTACAAATCATGCTTGGAATTTCACAGCATTGGGTCCAAATTTGCAATAGCTGTATCTTATACTGGGAACAGTAAACAGACCATGAGAAACATGTACATCATGTGTACTTGAGCACCAAGGAGGAGAGGGCTATGAAATTGTTGTGGGGGAACATCTTCCAAAAGTCCTTTTCAATGTTTGATATATTACCAGTCTCAAATAATTAAAATGTGCATTTTCTTGTAAATTGACTAAAGGCAGGAAGTGTTATATTGAAATATAAAAATCAACAATCAAGAGTAATTCAAACTGCATAAAGGGAAACCTGGGTGCAAGTACCTCTCCACATCCTTTTAGCATTTCAGTGAATCTTCTCTTACATCACTCTACTCACAGTCTACTGTAAATCCTCATTTTGCCTTTTCACTAGTCAAATTTTCCTTCTTCTTCCCTCCATCCATTCAGCCCTTTTCTAAAATACCTAGAATTCCTAGGTACTTCTCAGATCCTAGCTCCCAGCTCTCAAATCGGAATTCTCATACTCTTGGGAGCAGCTGATTATAATCTACACTAATAAAAGAGAAACATGGTAATTAGTGTACGACCGCTACCCTTCCCATTGGCTAATCAGCATATCCTTATGCAAATTAACTGTCAGCCAAGATGGCAGCCGGCAGCCATGC
>NW_005365111.1:636956-650845 GCF_000412655.1 Myotis brandtii | reverse complement strand
ACCTGCAACCCAGGTACATGGCCTTGACTGGTAATCGAATCTGTGACCCTTTGTTCTGCAGGCTGACACTGTAACCACTGAGTAAAGCAGGCCAGAGCTGCTTTTGATATCTTAATCATCACAACTAAAGAGCATAAGATACATGTATCATCATTTATGGTATAGAAATCCTTACATTGTATTTTTTTCATATTAGATTTAAAAAGTTAAAAAAACAACCTTACTCAGATCAACTTGCCAAAATCTGGCTTTAGGGGAATTTTTTTGAAGATAACTCATCAACAAAAACCACATATACTCTGCAGAAATTTTCTTAATAGAGAAAATAAGGTAATGCAGAGAAGCAAAAAGAATTCTTCATGGTGAAATTACTCAAAGATGATCACTGCTAACAATGCATTTTATTTTACTTTGTATCTATACATAAGTTGTGTTAGTTTGCTTTATATGGTTTTATTTATACTGTAATTTAAATTTGCATCCTGTATCTCCCCCTGCCCCAATTAAAATTTTAACTACTTTTCTATATTGCTTTAGGATAGATTTCCAGAAGAGGAATTACTAGATCAAAAGTTATGACTGTTTAAAAACGAAAAAAATATATATATTGCTAATACTGCTTTTCAAAAATATTTTACCAGTTAATACTTCAATCAGTCAGGTCTAATATTGCTTATTTCACCACTCCAGTGCTTAGATTGGGCAGTATGAATTTAAAAATATTTGTAATTGCAAACAATAAAAGTTTCCTTGCTGTTTTAATTTTCATTTCTTTCATATTTTGTGATATTGCACATTTTTCCATAAATGGATTACTAACTGTATCCTAGTGTATATTAAAACATACTTTTGCAGCTTGAGCCCTCCATTTAGAAGAAAAAATCCCTTTTCAAATAAAACTTTAATAGAGCATGTTGACAATGTGCTTTCTTTATTATAAAGATAATTTTTAGTTAATTATTAGGTTTTAACAATCATCCAGGTTGCCATATTGAAGTTATCGTCAAGATCTGAATGAAGATTTTCCAAAGTGTTTAATTAATAGAAAACAATTTATACTCTGGGGAAATGTGGCTTATTAAGAACTAAATGAGATATAGCTAACAGCATATGTATGTAGTTTGATTTCATTGAGTACTAATTAATAGATGGCAAAATAATAATAGAAATTTGATATTTCTGTCAGAAACACTTTTACTAAAATAAATTATCTTAAATATTTTTTTCTTTTCAAGGTATCATACACGTCGTAGGAAACTGAATCCTCCAAAAGACAGATGATATTGAGGTTTTCAGTAAAATGCTGTCCTGTTCTCATTTGCCATTTGAGAAAATGCAATCAGATATATTCACTACTATGTTATATAGTAAAATAATAATAAAATGTCTTTTCATCCATTAGAATGTGTATTTCTTTATATATATTAATTCTGGATTTGACCTTCTTATTTAGAGAAACCTACTTTATTTTCCTTTGAGATATTAGTCTTCTATTTATTTTTATGTGACTAGTATGATGAAATATTCTACATTATCAGCCACATATTGTTAGTAGAGTAAATATTAAAAATGTGCATGGTTTCCTTCTGAAGATTTTAAAATTGGCTTTAAAATGAAACTCAGAAAGTCTACTCAGAAAACATTTTATGTTTGGGAGAGAGGGGGTTGGCATCTAGGATATAATTAAATTAGTTACACTTAAATCAGTTACTACTATCTACTAGGTCCTTTACATACATCATTATTAAATTCTCACAATAATCCTCTGAAGAAAGAGCATCATCCTCATTTTATAGATAACGGGCACTAAGTGACCTACCTACCTAGCAAGTGGAAGAGCCAGGATCCAAACTGGTCAGTCTCCAAAGCTTTTTTACAGTGCATCATAACAACAAAGGGTGTTTTCTTTTACCCAGGAATGTACTTTGCTATAAAGACTATATTATGTAGATTGCTTGAAATTTTTTTTAGCTGTTTTAAATTTATGCTAGCTTTGGAACACATGCAATCAGTATCACTAACCTAGTGTTATGAGAATGTTAATAGTATATCCTGCTGTTTTTTGTCACTACTGGCTTATACAAGGGTGGGCAAAAGTAGATTTATAGTTGTTCATATGGAAAGTAACACAATCTAATATAATAATAGAAGAATATGCAAATTAGCCAGGACACTGTAATGCCACGACTGATCTACAAGCAGCAGAGAGCTACAGGAGGGCTGGGCAGTGAGCTCTGAGTGGCAGAGAGCTACCAGTGGCAGTGGGCAGGGTGGCCAGCTGAGGCAAGCAGCAGCGAGCTACTCACGCATGGATTCGTGTGCTGGGCTACTAGTAATTTATAACAAGATTTGGATCATTGTTCAGTAAACTATACCCCCACATCCCTCACTGGCTTACATCTTAAGTTAGGTTTTTCAACTCAAAGGAATGTCTCTTTGAGGAGTTGGCAAACTTTTTTTTTTTTCTGGAAAGGGCAAGATAGTAAATATTTAAGACCTGTAAGAATTTTTATGAGTTTATTTGAGCCAAACTAAGGACAATTGCCTGGAAGCAAAATCTGAACAGATTGAGAAAATGCTCCAGAGAATGGCAGTTTTGCACCTTATTTTATGGTATACATTACAATTAAAGGAGGAGGTGTAAGAGGGTTACATAAAATTCATTGGTGATAGATTAGGAAGGTGAGAAAAAGCAAAGCTGGAAAATCTCTGGGATGGGATAAAAAGTAAAAACAAATAGACACATACTTCTTTACACAGGTGGGTACAGGATAGTAAAAAGTCAACAATTAACACGATAACAATAACATAAGGGGATTTGTGATCTCCTGCTCTAGTGTAGGATTGTGCCCTGAAGGGTCTGGAAAAAGGAAATTATCCTGACATTCCAAAGGTATGTTATTATACATGCAAAATGACAATAGACAGATTCAGTTAAGATTAAGATTGACCATTGTCAAGGAAGATACAAGTTCAGGATATGACTACCTGCCATGACCTGCTTTTAGTAAGAAAGTTTTAATTTCAGACTATCCTATGTGGTTGCTTTAGGTCTCTGAGTTTGTAAGGCCTCCCCTGAGATTATCAGGTTTTGTAGGTGGCCCTTTTTCATCCAAAAGTCTTTGCAGTACATATGATCTCTGTTGTAACTACTCAAATCTGACTTTGAGTGCAAAAGTAGGCACAGGCATACATACATTAATGAATGAAATCAAACATGAATAAGCATAGCTCTATTACAATAAAACTTTAGCTATAAAACATGCTGGTGCCTGGCTGGTTAGCGCAGTTGGGTAGAGCATCATCCTGATACATCAAGGTTGCGGGTTCAAACCCCTGTCTGGGCACATATAAGAATCAACCAATGAATACATAAATAAGTGGAACAACAAATCTTTCTCCCTTCCTCTCTTTAAAATCAATAAATTTAAAATTAAAAAAACAAAAAACAACAACAACAGGCTGGTAGTATAAGAAGCTCAGCAGACTTTCTCCCTAGGGCAATAATAGAGGAATTTAAATTATCAAATTAGCCCTAGCCGGTTTGGCTCAGTGGCTAGAGTATTGGCCTTCGGACTGAAGGGTCCCAGGTTAGATCCGGTCAAGGGCGCATGCCCAGGTTGCGGACCTGATCCCCAGTAGGGGGAGTGCAGGAGGCAGCCAATTGATAATTCTCTCTCATCATTGATGCTTCTATCTCTCCCTCTCCCTTCCTCTCTGAATTAAGCAGCACATAGAAAATTATAAAACATTTATCTAAGAAGATCTACTAAATCTCAGCAATAAGAGTCAGTCTGTGGCATTTGAGCTATAAACTTTTCCCATTTTCTTCTCTCTCCCTA
Source organism: Myotis brandtii (assembly GCF_000412655.1). Classification (NCBI taxonomy): domain Eukaryota; kingdom Metazoa; phylum Chordata; class Mammalia; order Chiroptera; family Vespertilionidae; genus Myotis; species Myotis brandtii. Next base: position 647,003 of record NW_005365111.1, on the reverse strand, counting down.
GCTGTGTGTTATGGTAGCTTTACTCTGATCACTCTATAATTTTACCTGACAGGAGCAGGATATATGCTTATCTCATGCCCTTTCCCAGATCTATATTGCTTAAGCTCTCTTCGGAGCAGACAAGGCTTAGAAAACTGGAGACTCTTACAGCCACCCACCTACTACTCATAGGGCTACGACCTTGCCCCATCAGTGACAGAGATCACTGTGCCTGATTGACCTTACCATTTGCTCATAGGGCAGAGATTGAACTCTGGGCAAAGCTTGTACCTCGTTGGCCCACCCTCCTGCTGATCTGTGATCTGGTCTTGAGGTGCTTGGTCATTATGCCTCAGGGCGTAACAGCTAATTAGCATATTCCTCTCTTATTATATAGGACTGTCACAATTTATTTCTATTTATGATGTGAGTTTGTTGGATATATTACTTGTTTTGTGACATTTTTTTCTTTGTTTCAGGCAGAATGACCCCCTTGAGTGTTTCCTGCATGAAGTCTTCTGGTAGAAAATTTCATCAGCTTCCTTATGTATTCATAAGTCTTCATTTTATTCTTGGGTGGTAATTACTCTCTTTCAGCAGTTTGGATATTGTTTTCACTCTATTGTGACTTGTAGACTTCCTGCTAAGAAATTCCATGTTAATTTAATGGGCTTTCCTTTATAGGTTACTTTCTTCTTTTCCATGGCTACCTTGAGAATTATTTCTTGTTATTTATTTTTGACAGTTTTAATGCAATGTGCCTTGGGAAGGCCTTTTTGGGTTGAGGTTAATAGATATTCTGTTTTCTTCTTGGATTTGAGGATCTAGCTCTTTCCATAAGTTTGGAAAGTCCTCATCAACTATTTGTTTGAATAGGCTCTCCTTTCCTTTCTCCCTCTATTCATCTTCTGGTATGCCTGGTATTCTATATGCCACCAAATTCAATAACCCAGAACAAATGGATAAGGTCCTAGAAATATTTAACCTGCCTAGACTGAAGCATGAATAATTGGAAATTCTAAATAGAGAAGCCAACAGTGAGAAAATTAAAACAACCATTAAAATATTCCCCAAAGAGTGAAAGTCCAGGACCATATGAATTCACTAGTGAATTCTTCCAAACATTCAAAGAAGATTTAATACCTATCCTTCTCAAACTCTTCCAAAGTATTGAAAACATGGTGAGACTTCTTAACACATTTGATGTGTCCAAGATGACCCTAATACCAAAACCTGGCAAGAATAACACACACACACACACACACACACACACACACACACACACACACAGCTACAGACTAATATCTTTAATGAATACAAATGAAAAATCTTAAACAAAATATTAGCAAATTAAATGCAACACATTAAAAATCTAATACAGATCAAAATTACAACTAAACTACAGAACAACCATCATTCAGAGCCACCTGGCATCTAGCTGAATGGAAAACCTACAACTTAGGATATAAAGAAGACCAGTAGGAGGGATGGAAGAATCTGGTTTACACCTACATTTTTTACATGGTGGATAAAAATTAAGGGGTTTTCTAAGTTTCAGAGGTCTTCACTAAGTAGTGAGTGGTCCTAGCCCTTCACCAGGTCTCCCAGCACAGGGTTCCAATGCCAAGAAGAGAAGTCCCCATAATTTCTGGTAAAAACCAACAGGGATTGTGGCTGAGTAAGATGAAGAGCTGCTGGAGTCCTAGGTAGTTCCTCTTAAAGGACTCACACAGAGACTTACTTGGAGTCACTACTGAGTTCCAGCACTGAGGCAGCAACTTGAAAGGTTCCAGGGACCTACAAGGAGAACTGAAGTGTCTGGTTTCAGAACTAGAGCTGGAGGGGCATCTTTATCCCAGAAATAAGTGCTGGCAGAGGCCATTGTGTTTTTTTCTGAGCCCTGCCCCCCACAGAGCCAGCAGGCAAGCACCATATATAAGTCTTCATCAACCTGGCTATTACTGTTCACCCAGTCAGGAAATTCCCTCACCCCCTTCCCCACCTCACCTATGGGCCCACCTAAGCTAATTCCAGTGGCCTTTCCTTATGAATAACCTGTCTTGGCTCATGCTTCAGACTTTCCTAAAATCTCTCAAAAAGAGCATCATCTGGCCTTGGCATACTCTGTACCTCCTGCTAAGTGGCCCCAGGCCTGGCACTAGTAGCAGCTGTCTTCAGTTTATAGCTTGGCCTCACCTGGGCACCTCCAAGTCAAGCACAAATAGAAGCCATCTTCAGATCACTCTGTAGTTTATGCCAACTGGCCCCAGGCAGACCACAGGCAGCAGCTGACCTTGGCTTGCACCTCCAGGGAAGTCGCAGACCCAGCACACACTGCAGACAACTTCACACCACATTTAAGCACCACCCAACTACCTAAACAAGTGCCACACTCAAGGGCTGGGCTCAGCAGCACCATAGCCCCAATGAAGTAAGTCTTGTTCTGTGGGATGGACCCCTGCACAGCTGATACTCTACGTTGTTTGTAGCCAGCCCTTTCAGCCCATTTAGTCTAGGGTAAATCTCTCCCATAACATGCCAACAGCAATCAAGGCTCAACTCTACAGCAAGAGGGGGTACACAGCTCAGGAAGAGTAGGGCTCACTTGTAGTGCCCAGTTCAGGTGAATGGGGTGGCTGTGTCACTGGATCCTACAGGTTACCTACTACATTAGGCTACTGTACCAAACCCAGGAGACATAGCAGCTCTACCTAATATATAAAAACAAACACAAAAAGGATGCTAAAATGAGGAGACAAGGAAATTTTTCCCAAATGAAATAACAGAACTAAACAAAAATGAAGGCAAAAAATATACTAGATGCAGAGTTTAAGACACTGGTTATAAATGGATGCTCAAAAACTTAAGGGAAAGTAGATGAACTTAGAACTTCAATAGCATTTAAAAAACAACATGGAAATAAAAACAGAAACACTCATAAATGAAGGAAACACTAACTGTAATGAAGAATAATTAAAGGGAATCAACAGTGGAGTAGATGAAGCTGGGAATCAAAACAGTAACTTGGAATATAAGGAAACATAAAACACTGAATTAGAACAGCAAAAAGAGAAAAGAATAAAAAAATTAAGATAGTATAAGGAATATCTGAGACAACTTCAAATGCACCAATATTCACATATTTGAGGTGCTGGAAGGAGAAGAGAGAGTGAGCAAAAAATTAAAAACCTATTTTAAAATATAATCACAGAAAATTTCCATAACTGGTGAGGGAAATAAACATACAAGTCTAGGAACTACAGAGAGTCTCAAACAAGATGAACTCAAAAAGGTCCACACAAAGCCACATCATAATTAAAATGCAAAGGTTCAAACAAAGAGAGAACCTTAAAAGCAGCTAGAGAAAAGCATTTAGTTACTTACAAGAGAGCTCTGATGGTCAACTGATTTCTCCAGAAATTTGCAAGCCAGAAAAGAGTGACAAAAAATATTCAAAGTGATGAAAACCAAGGACCTACAATGAAGATTATTCTACCCAGCAAAGCAATCATCTAGAATTAAAGGACATATAAAGTTCATCTTAGAAAAAAAGAGATAAAGGAATTTATCACCACCAAACCAATATTACATGAAATGCTAAAGGGTCTTCATTAAGAAGAACAACAACATAAAAAAAGATCAATGTTATGAACAATAAAATGGCAAAAAATACATATCTATAAACAGTTGAATCTAAAAAAAAACATATCTATAAACAACCGAATCTTAAAAGCAGAACAGAAACAGATTTATAGACTCAGAGAACATGTTGACAGTTGCCAGATGGAAAGAGGATTGGAGGTATGGGTGAAAAAGAAGAAGGAATTAAGAAATACAAATTGATAGTTACAGGATAGCTATGGATATGTAAAGTATAACATAAGTAATACAGTCGATAATATTCTACTAACTGTGTATTGTGTTAGATGGGTACAAGATTCATTGGAAAGATCACTTAGTAAGTAATATAATGTGTAATTACTGGGGTGCACACCAGAAACGAATATAATAGTGTATATCAACTGTAATTCAAAAATTTAAAATGATTTAAAATAAAAAATAATAATAGGACAAAATGATCAAATTGCTTTTATTCAAGTGTCATAAAGATGGTTCAATATATGCAAATTGATCAATGTAATGCACTACATTAACAAAGAATAAAATCATATGATTTCATAAATAGATGCAGAAAAAAACATTTGACAAAATACAACATCCACTTATGATTAAAATACTTTAAAAATGGCTATATGAGGAAAGAATATCAACGTAATGAAGGCTATATATGACAAACACTCAACTAATATACTCAGTGGTGAAAAACTAAAAGCTTTTCCTCTAAGATCAGAAGAAAGAAAAGTATGTCAACTTTCACCACTCTTATTCAACATAGTACTGGAAGTCCTAGACTGAGCAATCGGGAAAGATAAATAAATAAAGGTCATTCAAATTGGGAACAAAGAAGTAAAAATTATACTTTTAGTAGATGACATGGTTCTTTATGAATAAAACCCTAAAGACTCCACAAAAAAAAAATATTAGAAACAATAATAAATAGCCCAGCCAGCATGGCTCAGTGGTTGAGTGTCAACCTATGAAACAGGAGGTCACGGTTCCATTCCCAGTCAGGCCACATGCCCAGGCTGCGGGCTCGATCCCCAGTGTGGGGTGGGCAGAAAGCAGCTGATCAATGATTCTCTCTCATTGATGTTTGTATCTCTCTCTCCCTCTCCCTTCTTCTCTGAAATCAATAAAAATATATTTTTAAAAAGAAACAATAAAAAAATACAATAAAATCACAGGTTACAAAATCAATGTACAAAAATCCACTACATTCTTATATATTAAGAATGGAATTTCAGAAAAAGAAATGAAACACACACACACACACTTCTTTTTGCAATTTCAACAAACAGAATAAAATACAAAGAATGTGAAGGACAAATATATTGAAAGCTACAAAGTATAATTGAAAGAGATTGAAAAATACACAAGGGAATGGAAAGATATTCCAGGTTATATGAATTAGAAGAATCACCATAGTTAATATACCAATATTACCCAAAGCAATATACAGACTTAATGCAATACCCAGGAAAATCTCAATGCCACTTTTTATTTTTTTTAATTTTTTTTATTAAATCTTTATTGTTCAGATTACATTTGTTCCTCTTTTTTCCCCCCCATAACTCCCCTCCTCTGAGTTCCCACTTTGAATATTTCTTGCCATTCCCTTCTGGCCTGCAAAGTTTCTGTTGAGAAATCAGCTGACAGTCGTATGGGTATTCCCTTGTAGGTAATTGAGTCTCTTTCTCTTGCTGCTTTTAAGATTCTCTCTTTGTCTTTTGCTCTTGGCATTTTAATTATGATGTGTCTTGGTGTGGTCCTCTTTGGATTCCTTTTGTTTGGGGTTCTCTGCGCTTCTTGGACCTGTAAGTCCATTTCTTTCACCAGGTGGGGGAAGTTTTCTGCCATTATTTCTTCAAATAGGTTTTCAATATCTTGCTGTCTCTCATCTTCTGGCACCCCAATTATTCTGATGTTTGTACGCTTGAAGCTGTCCCAGAGGCTCCTTACACTATCTTCGTATTTTCGGATTCTTTTTTCATTTTGCTTTTCCGGTTGGGTGTTTTTTGCTTCTTCGCATTTCAAATCTTTGGCTTGATTCTTGCGCTCCTCTGGTCTGCTATTGGGTGTCTGTATAATATTCTTTATTTCAGTCCGTGTATGCTTAATTTCTAGTTGGTTCTTTATCATAGCATCGAGGGTCTCATTAGTTTTCGTGACTCTCTCCTCAAGTTTATTGACAGCTTCTAGCACATTTTTGCAAGCCCTCAAAATTGCGATTTTTAGCTCTATATCCTCCATTTCTGTCATGTTTTTTTGTCTCCGCATTTTTTATGCTTTCTTGGTGCACCCCCTAGTGGTCTTTGTGCGCAGTCTTGTTCTAGTTGAGCCTTGATTGTTGTAGTTAATACTAGAGGGATTTGACCACCAGGCCGACTGGCTGTGTGAATCAGCTGTGTCTGCCGCGGAAAACTTCTGTCCTCTGGGGAGGTGCTAATCTAGCCTTTGCCTGAGGCTATCCGGCAAATGGCTCTGCGCAGGGCTTGGGCGGGGCGGGCTCAACAGGGCGGGCGGAGGGAGCCGTTATGGTGCCCTCAGTCCTGTTCCCAGAGGCTCTGCTTCTCAGAACCCCCGGAACCGCTGCAAACCTCGGAGGGAAAGCTGCCTTCCAACTGATGCCAGACACTCCCGCTTCTCCCGTTTGGGTCCGAGTCCCCAGCGATTCGCCCGTATCTGGAGCTCAGAGTCTGAGACTCCCCCCTGACCGAAAACGACAACCGCGCTCTCAGCCACCAGCCCGCTTTGCGCGCGCACCTCCGCACCTGAGTTTTTTCCACACTGCGCCTCCTCTGAGCCTCGGTGTGCTGTTATTTTTCCTTCTAGTTGAAGAGTCTCTCCTCAGCCAGCCTTCCTGTGGTTCTGGGTGATGTCCGTTCCGTCTTTTAGTTGTATTTTTGAAGTGGTTGTTTGCGGCAGCAGTCTCCGGTGTTTACCTATGCCGCCATCTTGGTCTCCTCTCCTCAATGCCACTTTTTAAAATGAAATAGAATAATAAGAACAACAACAACAATTTAAAAAAATCATCAGATCGGTATAGGACCGCAAATGCCAAAAGCAATCCTTAGAAAAAAGAATGAAGCCAGAGTTATCACAATATGTGACTTCAAATTATACTACACAATGACGATAATCAAAACAACATGGTTTTGGCAGAAAACCAGACACATAGACCAATGAAATAGAATTAAGAGCTCAGAAATAAACCAACATGCATAAGGGCAAATACTTTTCATCAAAGGATTTAAAAACATGCAATAGAAAAAAGAAAGCCACTTCAATAAGTGGTGCTAGGAAAATTGGAAAGCCACGTGCAAAAGAATGAAACTAGGCCCTAACTAGGTTTGGCTCAGTGGATAGGGGTCCGGCCTGTGGACTGAAGGGTCCCAGGTTCGATTCCAGTTCAAGGGCATGTACCTTGGTTGCGGGCACATACCCAGTGGGGAGTGTGCAGGAGGCAGCTGATCGATGTTTCTCTCTCATGGATGTTCCTAACTCTCTATCCCTCTCCCTTCCTCTCTGTAAAAAATCAATAAAATATTTTTAAAAAGAATGAAACTAGACTATAGTTTGTCCCCATGTACAAATATTAACTCAAAATGGATCAAATACCGAAACATAAGATCTGAAAAACTGAATTACGTCAGAGGAAACATATGTCTTAATCTTATGGAACTTGGTTTTAGAGAAGATTTTATGAATTTAACCTCAAAGGCATGAGAAGTAAAGGTAAAAATAGATGAATTCATATCAAGCTAAAAAATTTCTGCACAGCAGAATAAACCACCAAAAAAACAAAAGGCAACCAACTGAATGGGAGAAGATATTTTCAAACATCTATGACATGGGACTAATATCAAAAATCATATAAAGAACTTATATAACTCAAAACCAAACAATCCAGTTAAAAATGTACAGAGGTTCTACCAGGGAAATTCAAATCAAAACTACAACGAGGAGTGTAAATCAGAGGATTAAAAATGGTGGCAGAATAAGTGGATACTGCACGGAATGCTCCCAGGTAAAATCTGAAATTAATACTAAAATACAGAAAAAATTTCCTGAATAATCAATGGAAAACTCACAGGAGAGAACCCTAATACCCAAGGACTGGAAGTAGAGACTGCATAGAGACTAGTAGGAGGGGCAGAGACAAGAAAGGGCTGGCTGGGCACCCACACACAGCAACAAAAGTCCCGTAGAGATGTCTCAGCTATGGGGGGTTGCCACTGAGAACTCTGGTCTAGTCCCCAAGCTGGGTTCCCCCAGCAGAGAGCACCAAAACTGAGAAGGGTACCCACATAACATCTGGTTGTGAAAAGCAGCTGGGTGCTGTCAGCCAGGGAGTGACAACTGAAAATTCAGTCATCCTCTTAAAGGACAAACACACAAAATTTCCTTTGGATCCAGCCACCTTGTGATCTGGCAGAGGGAGGGTGAAATGGACTGGAACTGTGAGAGCAGAAGCCGGGACTGGGGACACAGAGGATAGAGCTCAAAAGTCAGACACCCCAAGTTTCCTGGGCTGAGTCATTCCCTCACATAGTGGAGGACATCTTTCCCACATGGACATTTGCCTTGCCTTGGGGAAAGACAATTTCACACCCTATTGGAAAACACCTTGCCCTGAGACCACTTAAGAGACTAAAAATAACAATTAGCCTCCAGGCAGAAGCAACTGCCCCACCCTGTTAGAAAAAAAAAAACTTACTACACTGGAAGACGATTGCCTGCTGGGGGAGGGGAGGGGGCAATTGAAGTTAGAATCCAATCAGTCTGTAGGCAGAGGTAGTCTCTGGAGGCTTTGAGTCTTTGCCTGATCTACTTAAGCAGAAACAGCCTTTAACATTGTCCTGCACTAGAGATTGAGGTGTAGAGAGGATCTACCTCAGGGGTCCTAAACTACGGCCCGAGGGCCACATGTGGCCCTCCGAAAACATTTATCCGGCCGCTGGGTGTTTTTGCCGCCGCTGCCTGTTGCTTAGCAACCGACTCGTCCCAGGCCCGCAGTGTGCATGTGTGGAATGTGCGCCGCACTCTCCAACTCCCCTCTTTCTCTCTGTCTCTCGACCCCTCCTCTCAGTCTCAGGTGTGATCGGAGGAGTCACGAGCTTGCCTGTGCAGAGCCTGCTGCTGCCTGAGGACCGAGGTAAGAACAAGTTAGGATTTTTTTTTTTGAAGTTAGGATGTCTATTTTTTTTTTTTATTTTGCAGTTAGTAGGGCCTTTTTTTTTTGAAGTTAGGGGAGCCTTTTTTTTTATTTCAAAATAAGATATGTACAGTGTGCATAGGAATTTGTTCATAGTTTTTTTAAACTATAGTCCGGCCCTCCAACAGTCTGAGGGACAGTGAACTGGCCCCCTGTTTAAAAAGTTTGAGGACCTCTGATCTACCTAATACATAGTCACAAACCCAAATAGAAATCCAAATAGGAGACAAAGAACAACCCCTAAATGAAAGAACTAGAGAATTCTTTAGAAGAAGAGATAAATGAAGCAGAGATAAGAAATTTATCTGAAACAAAGTTCAAAGTAATGATAGTAAAGATGCTCAACAGCATGAAAAACAATATTGTAACTATGAAAAAAGAACAGCTTGAGATAAAGAATGGCATAACACAAATAAAGAACATATTGGAAGGAATACACAGCAGATTAAGGGAAGCTGAAGATCGAATCAGTGAAGACAGAGTTGAAAATATCACTCAATCACAGAACCAAAAAGGAAAAAAAAAAACAATTACAAAACTGGAGGGCACCTTAAGGGAGCTGTGGAACAACGTGATACATAACAATATTAGAATAGCATGTGTTCCAGAAAAGGCAGAAAAGGATAAAGGGACAGAGAATTCGAGGAAATAATGGCAGAAAATTTCCCTAACCTGGTAAAGGAAAAAGTAACACAAGTTAAGGAGGCACAGAGAACCCCAAACAAGAAGAATCCAAAAAGCCCACTCCCAGACATATCATAATTAAAATGCCAAAAAATTAAAGACAAAGAGAGAATCTTAAAGGCAGCAAGAGAAAAGAAAACTATTTCCTACAAAGGAGTTCACATAAGGCTGACACCTGATTTCTCATCGGAAACTCTACAGGCCAGAAGGGAATGGCATGAATTGCTCAAGGTAATGAAAAGCAAAGATCTGAGACTAAGTTTACTATATTCAGCAAGGCAATCATTCAAAATAGATGGTCAAATAAATAGCTTCCCAGACAAAAAAAAAGTCTAAAGGAGTATATCACCACCATACCAGCATTACAAGACATGCTAAAAGGACTACTATATTGAGAAGAAAAAACAGAGAGAGAAACCCAAGCATACAGAATTAAATGACAATAATTAACTACCTATCAACAATAACCCTAAATTTAAATGAAATAAATGCTCCAGTCAAAAGCAGTAGGGTAGCTGAATGGATACAAAAACATGGGCCAACTATAT
>NW_005365111.1:630980-636715 GCF_000412655.1 Myotis brandtii | reverse complement strand
TATGACCACCTGACGTTTGTAAGCAAATTAGCTATAATTTTGCACTGAACTTGCTAGAGGGCCAGATCATTATAAATAGGGAATCAGGTTGTTTACCACGACAGTAGAAGTGTTTTTTTTTTTCTGAAGTTATGGGTAAATAATGTGATTTAAAAGCCTTTGAACATGGGATATATATGTACGTGAGTGGCCAGATTATTATGACCACTCCAGCAGTACTTCATTGGGCCACCTTTTGTCTTCAATACTGCGGCGATTCTTCATGGCATTGACTCCATGAGATGTTGAAAGGTGATGCGAGGAATCTGACACCATGCCTGATGAATAGCACTGTCCAGTTCTGTGAGATTTGATGGTTGTGGAATCAGCTGCCTGATGGCTCTTTTAACTTCGTTCCACAAATGCTCAATTGGATTGAGATCTGGTGATTGTGGGGGCCACCTAAGCAAGGTAAAGTCTCCCTCATGTTCTTGAAACCACTCCTGCACAATATGAGCACAGTGCCATGATGCATTGTCATGTTGGAAGAATCCATCTCCATTGGAATATGCCATCAACATGATAGGATGAACTTGATCAGCAATGATACTTAGGTATGTTGTGCTCTTCAGATGTTGTTCCACACGAATTAAAGGGCCCAAATCATGCCAGGAAAACAGGCCCCAAACCATAACACTGCTCCCACCAGATTGAAGGGTTATACTCATGCATGTAGGGTGCATGCTTTCATGCTGTTTCTGCCAAATTCTCACTCTGCCATCTGCATGATGCAACTGGAAACGTGATTCATCGGACCACATGACTTTTTTCCAATGCTCGACTGTCCAATCCTTGTGTTCCTGTGCGAATTGGAGACGTTTTATCTTGGTAACTGCAGACAGCAAAGGTGTTTGAACAGGCCTTCGGCTTCCATATCCATACGATGCAGTGTATGGCTAATTTGCCTACAAACATATATATATATATAATCTCCCACATTCAAAGGCTGTTAAATCGCATTGTTCACCCATATCTTCAGAAAAAAATCACTTCTGCTGTCGTGGTAAACAACCTGCTTCCCTATTTATAATGGTTTGGCCCTCTAGCAACTTCAGCGTGAAATTGTAGCTAATCTGCCTACAAACATCAGGTGGTCATAATAATCTGGCCACTTGGTGTATATATGCAATCAATATAGGAGCACCTAAATATATAAAACACACACACATACACACACACACACACACACACACACACACACACACACACAACCCTCTAGAAGACTTTAATGGAGAGATCTGCACCAATAGAGTCATAGTAGGGGACTTTGTCACCCCTCTGACTTCACTGGGTAAATCGTCCAGACAAAAACTTAACAAGCAAACAGTGACTCTAAAGGACACACTGGATCAGATGGATTTAATTGACACTTATGGAACATATCAACCAAACACAGCAGAATATACATTCTTTTCAAGTGCACATGGATCACTCACAAAGATAGACCACATTTAAGACACAAAACAATTCTCTGCAAGTTCAAGAAGATTGAAATAATATCAAGCATCTTCTCAGATCACAGTGGAATGAAATTAGAAACCAACTACAATAAAAACACCCAAAAACATACACACACAGGGAGCAAAATAGCATGCTATTAAACAATGAATGAATTACCAACCTGATCAAGAAAGAAATCAAAATCTTCCTGGAAATCAATGAAAATTAACACACAACAACCCCAAATCTCTGTGACACAGCAAAAGCAGTCCTGAGAGTGAAATTCATAGCACTTCAGGCATACCTCAAATACCAAGAAAAATCAACAACAAACCATTTAGCCCTACAACTTAAAGAACTAGAGAAAGAACAAGTAACATCACAGAATAAGTAGAAGGAGGGAAATAATAAAGATTAAAGTAGAAATAAAGAACATAGAAACGAAAAAAAAATCCACGAAACCAAGAGCTGGTTCCTAGAAAAGATAAGCAAAATTGATAAACTGTTAGGCAGACACATCAAGAAACAAAAAGAGAGGACACAAATAAATAAAATCAGGAACAAAAGTGGAGAAGTAGCCACTGACACCACAGAAATAGAAAGGACTATAAGAAAATACTATGAACAGCCATATGCTAACAAGCTGGACAATGTGGATGAAATAGAAAAATTCTTAGAAAAATACAATCTTCAAAAACTGAATCAGAAAACCTGAATAAGCCAATAACAACTGATAAAATTGAAGCAGTAATAATAATAAAAAAACAACAACAAACAAACATAAAAGAAACCTCCCATCAAACAAAAGCCCAGGTTCAGATGGCTTCACAGGGGAGTTTTACCAAACATTCAAATAAGAACTAATCGCCCTGACTGGTTTCGCTCAGTGGATAGAGCGTTGGCCTGCAGACTGGAGGGTCCCAGGTTCGATTCCCTTCAAGGGCATGTAAATGGTTGCGGTCACCTCCCCAGTAGGGGGTGTGCAGCAGGCAGCTGATCGATGTTTCTCTCTCATCGATGTTTCTAACTCTCTATCCCTCTCCCTTCCTCTCTGTAAAAAAATCAATAAAATATATTTTTTTAAAAAGAAGAAAAAAAAGGATTAAATTATATTTAGCAAAATCAGACAGTTAAAGGTTATATGTTAAGAGATTAGAAATGGCCATTCCACTTATGAAAAAGTGAAGGTTTTTACAACTACTAAGAATTTACAACATGTCCGGTACTGCTAAATAGCATTCAAATAAAAAAATAGGGAATGTTGAAAAGACAATTTCAAATAATAATAACAGTACTACTTCATTAAATTCATAGATATTGAATGATATCTTACTACAAGCTATACACACTTCAAGGTTCTATCAATAAAATATATTTTAAAAAAAGAAAGAAAGAACTAACACCTATACTTCTCAAACTATTACAGAAAATCCAAGAGGAAGGTACACTTCCAAACTCTTTTTAAGGGGCCAGCATTATCCTAATTGCAAATCCAGATAAAGACACTACAAAGAAAGAGAATCACAGGGCAATATCCCTGATGAACATAGAAGCTAAAATCCTTAACAAAATATTAGTAAATCGCATCCATCAATATATTAAAAAGATCATACACCGTGATCAAGTGGGATTTATTCCAGGATTGCAAGGCTGGTACAATATTCGCAAATCAATAAATGTGATACATCATATAAACAAATTGAAAGACAAAAATCACATGATCATATCAATAGACACAGAGAAAGCATTCAACAAAATCCAACACCCATTTTTGATAAAATCTCTCAGCAAAGTTGATAGGAGAGACCTACAACCTGGTAGATAGAGCACCTGAATTAATCTTAAAAGTAATCATATTATTTTAAATCTTAGAACACATATACTTATGTGCACAGGGGCTTAGGTTTCTTATGTATGAATAGAGAGTTAAGTTTTTTCTTTAAGTTTTCTTTTCAAGGCCTGTGCAAAGTAATTAGGGAGGTGACTCAGCTGTGAATCTAGCAAGCAGAACTGATAGGCATGGTCAGACCCACCCATCAGGAGTCAAAACATCACTTCCTCCACATCATCTCATCACCTGATGATTAAAGGACAATAACTTATGTCTGCAGACCCCCAGGCCTGCATGTAGCTGCATCCTGTACCCCAACCCCCTTCCCGCTTATGCCCTAGCCTTGAAAAACCTGTTTCCCTGAATACTTATCTTACAGGGGCCTTTGAGCATAGTCTCACCTCCCCCTTGTCACAGTCATGGTGGGGGTAGGAGGCTGCAAAAGACTGTGAAAAGCCTGGGAACTAGGAACAAAGAATTCAAAGCTCAGCTTTGGGACCAAATTCCCCTGAGACACAGAACCCATGCTCCTGCAATAAAATGAATTTTCTGAATCTTCTGAGTGCCTGGTTTTATGACTTCCTGCTGCCTGGAAATTTTGCTGTAACCAAGTGGGAATAGAGGGAGCACATCTCAACATGATAAAGGCCATATATGACAAACCTATAACCAACATCATATTCAATGGTCAAAAACTAAAACCATTTCCCCTAAGAACAGGAACAAGACAGGGATGCCCACTTTCACTATTCCTATTCAACATAGTAATAGAAGTGCTAGCCATAGTGATCAGACAAGAAGAAATAAAAGGCATCCAAATTAGAAAAGAAGAAATAAAATTGTCATTATTTGCAGATGACATGATACTGAACAAAGAAAACCCTAAAGACTCAATCAAAAACTACTAGATTTAATAAATGAATTCAGCAATGTAGCAGGATACAAAATTAACACCCAGAAATCTATGGCTTTTTTATACAACAATTTTGAACCCACAGAAAGAGAAACAACAACAACAACAAATACTATTTACCATTGCAACAACAACAACAAAATAAGATACCTAGGAATAAAATTAACTAAGGAAGTAAAAGACCTGTACTAGCAAAACTACTGGATGTGGAAAAAAGAGACAGAGGAAGACATAAACAAATAGAAGAATATACCATGTTCATGGACTGGTAGAATCAACATCATTTAAATGTCCATACTACCCAAAGCAATCTATAGATTCAATGCAATCCCCATTAAAATACCAATGGCATATTTCACAGACTTAGAACAAACGCTTCAAAAATTTATGTGGATTAAAAAAGACCTCAAATAGCTAGAGCAATCTTGATAAAAAGGAACAAAGTAGGAGAGATCTCAATACCACATATCAAGCTATATTACAAAGCTACTGTTCTCTAAACTGCCTGGGACTGGCATGAGAACAGACATATAGACCAATGGAACAGAACAGAGAACCCAGAAATGTACACAAGACATTATGCTCAATTGATATTTGACAAAGGAGGCAAGAGCATACAATGGAGTCAAGACAGTCTCTTCAATAAATGGTGTTTATAAAATTTGACAGATTAAAGAAAAAAAAACTTGACGACAAACTTACATGGTACACAAAAATAAATTCAAAATGGATAAAGGACTTAAGCATAACACAGGAAACCATTAAAATCTTAGAAGAATTGATAGGCAGGAAAATTCAGACATATGTTGTAGCAATATCTTTACAGATACAGCTCCTAGGACAATTGAAACTAAGGAGAAAATAAACAAATGGGACTACATCAAAATAAAGAGCTTTTGCACTGCAAAAGAAACCATCAATAAAACAACAAGAAAGCCCAATGCCTGGGGGAATGTATTTGACAATATTATCTCTGATAAGGGTTTGATCTCCAACATTTACAGGGAAAGCATACAACTTAACAAAAGAAAGATAAACAATCCAATAAAAAAAATGGGCGAAGGATCTAAATAGACACTTTTCGAAAGAGGACATACAGAAAGCCAAGAGACATATGAAATCATGCTAAAAGTAACTAATCAACCTAGTGATGCAAATCAAAATGACAATGAGGTACCATCTCTTACCTGTCAGAATGGCTGTCATCAACAAATCAACATAGGTCAAGTGCTAGCAAGGTTGCAGAAAAAAAGGAACCCTCTTGCACTGCTGGTGGGAATGCAGACTGTTGCAGCCACTGTGGAAAACAGTATGGATTTTTTAAAATTTCTTTATTGATTAAGTTATTACATATGTGTCCTTATCTCCACATTATCCCCCATTTCTCCCACTTATGCCCTCACCCCCCTGTTGTCTGTGTCCATTGGTTAGGCCTACATGCTTGCATATAAGTCCTTGGTTGATCTCTCCCCCTTACCCCCACCCTCCCCTACCTTCCCTCTGAGGTTTGAT
>NW_005365111.1:628379-628974 GCF_000412655.1 Myotis brandtii | reverse complement strand
AGGTCTTTTACCTCTTTAGTTAAGTTTATTCCTAGATATCTTAATTTTTTTGGTGCAATGGTCAATGGGATTGCTCTTTTAGTCTCTCTTTCTGTAAGTTCATTATTGGTGTATAGAAATGCCATAGATTTCTTGGCATTAATTTTGTATCCTGCTACATTGCTGAATTCATTTATTAAGTCTAGTAATTTTTTGATGGAGTCTTTAGGGTTTTCTGTGTACAGTATCATGTCATCTGTGAATAAAGACAGTTTTACTACTTCTTTTCCAATTTGGATGCCTTTTATTTCTTCTTCTTGTCTGATCGCAATTGCTAGTACTTCCAATACTATGTTGAACAGGAGTGGTGAGAGTGGGCATCCCTGTCTTGTTCCTGTTATTAGGGGAAATGGTTTTAGTTTTTGCCCATTGAGTATGATGTTGGCTGTGGGTTTGTTATATATGGCTTAAATTATGTTGAGGTATGATCCTTCTATTTCCACCTAGCTAAGAGTTTTTATGAAGAAAGGGTGTTGGATTTTGTCAAATGCTTTTTCTGAGTCAATTGATATGATTATGTGATTTTCATCTCTCAATTTGTTTATGTGATGTATCA
>NW_005365111.1:613399-628329 GCF_000412655.1 Myotis brandtii | reverse complement strand
ATGGTGTATGATCTTTCTGATGTACTGCTGGATACGATTTGCTAGAATTTTGTTGAGGATTTTGGCATCTATGTTCATGAGGGATATTGGCCTGTATTTCTCTTTCATTGTGTTGTCTTATGTGGTTTTGGTATTAGGGTGATGCTGGCTTCATAGTATGAGCTTGGAAGTGTTCCTTCCTCTTGAATTTTTTGGAATAGTCTGAGGAGGGTAGGTTTTAGTTCCTCCTTGGATATTTGATTTAACTCCCCTGTGAAACTGTCTGGAACTGGGCTTGGTTATGGTGTATGATCTTTCTGATGTACTGCTGGATCCAATTTGCTATAATTTTTTGAGGATTTTGGCATCTATGTTCCTGAGGGACATTGGCCTGTAATTCCCTTTCATTGTGTTGTGTTTATCTAGTTTTGGTATTAGGGTAATGTTGGCTTCATAGAATGAGCTTGGAAGTGCTGCTTCTTCTTGAATTTTTAAGAATAGTCTGAGGAGGATATGATTTAGTTCTTTGAATGTTTGGTAAAACTCCTCTGTGAAGCTGCCAGCCCAGGGCTCTTATTTGCTGGAAGCTTTTTGATGACTGCTTCAATTTCCTCCCTAGTTAGAAGCCTATTGAGATTTTTAGATTCTTTCTGATTGAGTTCTGGAAGGTTGTATTTTTCTAGCAGTATGTCCATTTCCTCCAGGTTGTCTAGTTTGTTAGAATAGAGTTGTCCATAGTATTTTTTAACAATCCTTTGTATTTTGGGGGGGGGGTCTGTTGTTATTTCACCTCTTTCATTTCTGACTTTGTTTATTTGGGTCTTGTCTCTTTGCTTCTTGGTGAGCCTGTCTAGAAGTTCATCAATCTTGTTTATCCTTTCAAAGAACCAGATCTTGTTTTCATTGATCTTCTCTATTTTTTTTGGTCTCTATGTCATTAATTTCAGCTCTGATCTTTATTATCTCCGTTCTTCTGCTCACTCTGGCCTTTTTCTTGTATCTCTCTTTCTAATTCTTTGAGTTGTAGAATTAGATGATTTATTACCATTTTTTCTTGTTTTTAGAGGTAGGCCTGTAGAGGTATAAACTTCCCTCTCAGGACTGCTTTCATTGTGTCCATAGCTTTTGGATTGTTGTGTTTTTATTGTCATTAGTTTCCAGGCTGTTTTTAATTTCTTCTTTGATCTCTTTGGTAACCCAATCATTGTTTAATAGCATGCCATTCAGCTTCTAAGTGTTTGATTTTTGTGTCCTGTGTTTATTGTTTATTTCTAATAATATGCCATTGTGGTCTGAGAAAATGCTTGGTATGATTTCAATCTTCTTGAATTTGGGAAGTCTTTGCTTGTGACCCAATATGTGGTTTATTTTTGAAAATGTCCCATGTGCACTTGAGAAGAACATATATTCCATGGCTTTGGGGTGAGATGATCTGAAGATGTTAATTAAGTCCATTTGATCTAGTGAGTCATTTAGGATTGCTGTTTCTTTGCTGATATTTTGTCTAGAGTATTTATCCAGTGATGTCAGTGGTGTATTAAAGTCCCCTACTATGATTGTATTGTTGTCGATCTCTCCTTTGATATCTTCCAGGAGTTTTTTTATGTATTTGGGTGCTCCTGCATTGGGTGCATATATGTTTACCAGGGTTATATCTTCTTGTTGTATTGATCCCTTTAGTATTATGAAGTGGCCTTCCTTATCTCTGGTTATGGCCTTCACTTTGAGATGTATTTTGTCCGATATAAGTATTGCTACCCCAGCTTTCTTTTCCTTTCCATTTGCGTGAAAGATATTTTTCCATCCCTTCACTTTCAGTCTGTGTGAGTCCCTTCTAATGAGGTGGGTCTCTTGTAGACAGCAGATGTATGGGTCATGTTTTTTTATCCATTCAGCCACTCGATGTCTTTTGGTTGGAGCATTTAGTCCGTTTACATTTAAAGTTATTATTGAAAGGTACTTGTTTATAGCCATTTCTTTTTGTGTGTGGCTGTTTTCTTTCTGAGCTTGTTATTTCTTCTTTTTACACCAGTCCCTTTAGCATTTCTTGCATGGCTGGCTTGGTGGTGATAAACTCCCTTAGCCTTTTTTTGTCTGTGAAGCTTCTTATTTCCCCTTCAATTTTGAATGAAAGCCTTGCTGGATAGAACTCCCTTAGCCTTTTTTGTCTGTGAAGCTTCTTATTTCCCCTTCAATTTTGTATGATAGCCTTGCTGGATAGAGTATTCTTGGATTCAGTCCCTTGCTTTGCATCACTTTGTAAATTTCCTTCCATTCTTTTCTGGCCTGATGTGTTTCTGTTGAGAAATCATTAGATAATCTAATTGGAGATCCCTTGTATGTAACTTTCTGTCTCTCTCTTTTTCAGCCTTTAAGATTCTCTCTTTGACCTGAATATTTTCTATTGTAATTATGATGTGTCTTGGTGTGGGTCTTTTTCGGTTCATCTTGTTTGGGACTTTCTGTGCTTGTGTGACTTTTTTCTTCTCCACCTCAGGGAATTTTCTGTCATAATTTTTCAAATAGGTTTTCTAACCCTTGCTCCTCTTCCTGTTGTTCTGGCACCTCTATTATTCGTATGTTGCTTTGTTTCATGTTCTCCTATAGCTCCCTTAGGCTCTCCTCCTGTCTTTTAATTTTTTTACTCTAATTGCAGTTCAGTTTGGGTGTGTTTTGCTTCCCTGTCTTCTAATTTCCTAATTCGGTCCTCTGTTTCTCCTATTATACTGTTATATTGCATGCCTCTGTTTCACTTATCTGCTTTTCTGGCGATTCCTCCTTTCCTCTCCTTTGGAGGTTTCTTTTTATACCCATTTTTGTTCTCACTGACTGATCTAGATGTCGAGTTGTGCAGGGTCTACTCCTTGGGTGGCAGTGGGTACTCAGGCTGCGGTTCCTCCTTGGGCGGTCATGGAAGCAGCTGCTCCTCAGTTGGCATTGGCTCCTCTGATTGGTGCTGATTTCAGCAGTGGTGTCTCCTCTGGCTGGTTGGGGAGGCTTCTTGCACAGCTGTTATTCCTGGGACAGGGGTGGGCTGATCACGAGGCTGCTGCTCCTCAGATGGGGCGGACTGCTCAGGTGGCTGCTGCTACTGAACAGGGGCAGTTTGCTTACAGGGCTCCTGCTCCTTGTACAAGTGCAGGCTGCTTAGGCAGCTGCTGCTCCTCGGATGAGGGATGGGCTGCTTGTGCAGCTGCTGCTCCTTGGGTGGGAGTGAGCTGCACGTGTGGTTGCTGCTCCTCGTATGGGCACAATCTGCTCATGCGGCGGGGAGCAGGCTGCTCTCACAGCTGCTGCTCCTTGGACAGGGGCAGGCCACATGAGGCTTCTGCTCTTAGGCCTGGGGAAGGCTGCTCTCGGGGCTGCTGCTCCTTGGACAAGAGCGTGCTGCTCATGTATCTGCTGTTCTTGTGGTTGCAGTGCCCTGGGCTAAAGCATTAGGCCAGTCAGAGAGGAGCATGCTTCAGAACTCACAGGAGCCTGTGCCCAGAATGGCTGGAGACTCATTGACCATGGGACCACAGCCGAGGTAGCAGGTCCCTGGCAGGGGTGGCTGTAGAGTCCCAGGTGTTATCTGAGGGTACCCTTGGTGGAGGTGAGGCTGGGCTCCCAATTACATCAGCTTTTCCTTTCAAAAGTCTAGGCCTCTGAGAATGAGCCCGCCTCCCGGTACTGTTTACAATGGTAGCAGAGGCTGCCTAGTTAGGCAAGCCTGGCTAGCCTGCCCCAAAGGTCCTGTGGGATTTAACTGTGCTTCAATCACATACACACACACACACCACATGACCACACACTCCTCTTTTGCTCCCTCACTCACTCATGCTGTGGAGTGTTTGTGTGAACTAATATAAATTCAAAGTAAACATCATTACATAAAAGGGTACGGTCTTTTTTTTTTTTAGTTTTATTCATTTCAAATGGGCCGAATCCGGCCCGCGGGCCGTAGTTTGCCCACAGCTGGCTTATACGGTAGCAGAGGCTGCCTAGTTAGGCAAGCCCATTTAGCCTGACCCCGAAGGCCCTGTGGGATCTATCTGTGCCTCACTCACATACACACACACACACATCCCACATGACCACACACTCCTCTTTTGGTCCCTCACTGACTCACGCTCTCTCCCTCACTGCTGCCTTCTTCCTGCCTCTGTAGTTGGGTCTGAGGTGTTATTGACCCGTTTGTGAATGGAGATTCCTCTCCAGGTGTCTGGTTATGAGGCTCACTCTCTAGCACCTGGCCAGACAGGATAAAATTCACCTCGACAAGACATGGCACAAAGGGACCAAAGCACAAATATACTCATGACAACAAAAACCCTACTATAAGTGACCACCTGAGAAAAGAGAATTAGCGGTGAGAAAAGAGAGCATAAATGATATTGAATAGAGCAAAAAAGATAAGAGAGAAAAGAAGGAAGAAAAGGAGATTATATATATATATATATGGGGAAAACACCACAGAACCAATACATGAACAAACAAACAAAACTAACAAGCAAACAAACAAACAAACAAATAAAAAATAATAACAATAAAATTAAAGAAAAAAATACAAACACCAAACCCCCAGCAAAGAGGGTGGGGGCAGAATCTGTAGATGTTGAGCTTATATATAGAAGAGTTGGATGAATATGAGAAGAATCTCAGTTAAGTATAGAGGAAGTAGAAAGGGGTTGGGTGGATAAGAGGAAAGAGAATGAGAAGAAAATAATAATAATAAATTTACAAAAAATTTGATTTCAAAAATGGTATAAAAATAGCAAATAAAATAAAATAGAGTGATGGAAAATAATGCAAAAAGAAATAGAAAATAAAGCAACAAACAAAAACAGGAAAACAAAGAAAAAAGAAGAAAAAGAAATAACAAAATAATAATAATAAAGAAAAAAGAAAAAGTGAAGTGTTGTTTCTTTGGCTGGCTTAAGATCCCAGTCTTCTGAACTGTACTGTTTCTCAGGTTTCTGTTGCTGGGACTGAAAGTCTCTCTTTAGGCCAGTCCCTTTGGACTCTCAGGGACTATTTAATTTTTTTTTTAATCTTTTGTACCATTCAGGGTGGAATCTGGGTGTGGCTGTATTAGTTGACTGGATACTGGAGGGAGGGGCTATCTCTCCAGGAGAAAATGGCTGCCCAGGTTTCAGACTCAGGCATGACTCAGCACCAGACTTGCTGCCACTTCTCCTGGACCCCCCTCTCTCCCCAGATTCCACAAGTACTCACCTTTTCCCACACTCCAGCCACGGGTAAGTGTCTATATCCAAAAGGTCCTATGAACTAGGCTCAGTGAAGAAAGGCACAGGCCACAGAGAGGGGAAAGGCTGTGCCTCTCTGCGCTCCTCTCCTGCCTGCACTGCACAGTCTGGTCAACCCTCCAGGTTTCCCTCTCTGGGTTCAGCCTTTCCTGACTGTGGACCCAGATCTAAAATCCCCTGCCATCCAGCAGTTCTGAGGACCTACTTTCTACAGTCAGACACTGTTCCTGTCCCCAGGGATATGGCTTGGTGCTGTGCAGATTCTCTCTGACCCTCTAGGCTCAGAGGTCTGGCAGATTCTCCTGCCCAGATTCTTGATTTTACCTTTCTTCAGGGATCCTCTGTGCCCCCGGCGGCAAACCGTCTCCCAGCTGAGTCTCTTTCACCAATTCGGGCTGGATGTTACTCATTTCAGCTGCTCACCCTATCTGCTCTGGCACAAGGCTCAGGACACGTCCGTCTATACCGCCACCATGTTGTCTCTCCCAATAGTATGGATTTTCTTCAAAAAATTTAAAATGGAACTCCCATTTGACCCAGTCATCCCACTTCTAGGAATATATCCCAAGAAATCAGAAACACCCATCAGAAAGGTGGGTAACACCCTATGTTCATAGCAACACAATTTGCAATAAGTAAGATTTGGCAACAGCCTAAGTGCCCATCAGCAAATGAGTGGATTAAAAAACAGTGTTACATCTACACAGTGGAATACTATGCTGCTATAAAAAAGAAAGAACTCTTACCATTTGGAACAGCATGGATGGACCTGGAGAACATTATGATAAGTGAAATAAGCCAGTCGGAGGAAGTTAAATAATCACATGACCTCACTCCATTGTGGAATATAATGAACAACATAAACTGATGAATAAAAATAGAACCAGAGAAAAAATATTTTAGAATATAATAGAAGTAATCCTGTTATTTACAGATTTTTAATACTTTCTACAACTTTTTAAATTTTATACTATATTAGTACACTTTGGGTAATATTATTATATTTAGATTTTTTAATTAAAATATTAATTTTTATTGCATGTAATATTATATTTAAAATCATTTTTCTTGTAATATTATTTTTATTGAATATCAATGGCTAATTATTTTGTAAAAAAATATTGCTATGAAAAATGTAAAAAAATAAAAATAAAATGAGTGTAAAATAAAATACAATGAGATATCACCTCACATCTGTTGGAATGTCTATTATCAACAAGACAGGTAATAACAAGTATTGGATAGGTTGTGGAGAAAAAGGAACCCTCATTCACTGTTGGTAAGAGTGTAAACTGGCACAGTCGCTATGGAATCCAGTATGGAGTTTTCTTAAAATATTAAGGATAGAGTTACCATATGACCCAGAAACCCTTCTTCTGGGCATCTACCCAAAACATTTGAAAACAGTTTTTCATATAGATATATGCACACCTATATTCATTGCAGCATCTTTCATGGTGGTCAAGACATGGAAACAACTCAAGTGTTCTTTGCTAGATGATTGGATTAAGAAGCCCACAAAATCTTGGGGAATTGATTGGTTATTTTGGGGAATGTTCCCTGTTAAAACTCAGGTAGCAAAGATCTCTCTCTCTCTCTCTCTCTCTCTCTCACTTTCTCTCTCTCTCTCTCTCTGACCTGCACTGGCTCATTTGTTCAAGTATTGTCTCTCTGTAGCTATATGGCCTTATTAGCTGCATGCCTGATGACTTCGCAGACTCCAAACTCAGGTTCCACGAGGGAGTCTGGGTACAGCAGCATATCCAAGAACGACACTAAGCTATTTGGATGGAGGCTGAGATCACTTAGCAGCCACCTGACAATAGAACCTTTTCCAGGTAAAATGCATATACAGAATATCTCTCTCTCTCTCTCTCTCTCTCTCTCTCCACACACTCAAAAAATTCATACATTTTCAGATATTCTCTAAGCTGAAGAAACTATGCTTTAAAATTTCATTAAATATCATGGCAAAAGCCTGTTATTCAACATTTGTGTACTCTTTTTACCATATCTCCTCTTCTGCCATTATTGCAAATACCAGTAATGGTATTTGGCTGCATCCAAAACTTTGAGCACTCTCTTTTCCACCCACAGTGAATCATCAAGGAAAATAGAGATAGAATAAGAGAGCTAATCTCTCCTTAGATTAAAAATAATTTCTACTGAGTTTATCTAGATTATACTATGTGATACAAGATTTGTCACTCTCTGGGCTTCAATTTCCTCACCTATAAAATGAGAAAGTTGGACAGATCAGTGGTTTGTAGAAATTTGGGTAATCACTATCTGAAAACCCTCAGTTGCTGTACCCTTCCTGCTAGATTGCACTTCCTGCTAGCAGACAGTCTGAAGTAGCAATGCTCATCAGTCCAGTGATTCTTAACGGTTTTTTTGTTTTGTTTTGTGTTTTGTTTTGTTTTTTTGGTTTTGCTACCAGTCCCTTTTGGTAATCAAATTAAAATTTAGACTTACTCCCCCCAAAAGTGCACATATTAGTGCACACAGAAAATACCATAAATGTTTCAGAGATTCCAGGACCTTTTGAAGTCCATGCATAGCTCACCAGTAAAAACTGATACATAGGAAGATGTCTAAGAATCCTTTTATTTAAAAACTTTGTGAGTCTCTTGTTTTCAGCACATTTGACCAAAGGCAAAGTTGTGTGGTAGATAATTCTCCACACTCTTCCCATCTCTCTTAATCATTCTTTTACTGATGTCTGGAAAATTCCAGGGTCTCTACTGAGAGGAGAATTACCCAATAATCGTTAAGTAAGGAATGTGAAGCTATATATGTTATCCTTCTCAATAGAGTTTGCTTTTGCAAAACAAACAAAACAAAAGACACAGAAGGGGAAGAACCAAAAAGAAACACCTGAAATACTAACTTTTTAGAGCTAATGTCAGGTATATGAGTGGGCATTTGTGGGGTATAATATTTGCATTGAGTATTATATTGCATGGGATAAGTGACCCTCTATTTGTGTATGGAAAAGGATATTTCTTCCTCTGTAGGGCTTTGTCCACATGTATATATTTGAATACGGCTCTATAAAGTGATTTTTATGGGATCCACCTGAATCATTTATCACCAAGAGTCTAATAAAGTATATAACTTCACTACATTTTTATTGCTAATTATAACTTAAAATCAGAAAGAATAAAACCACTCCAGCCTTGGATTCTGATCTCAGCATATATATCCAAGTAGCACCCCTTTTCTCTATTCCCTTGAGTCCTAATTTTTATTGGGAAATTCAATTCACATTTACACTTACAGTGTGACTTTTATATAATACTAGTGGCCCAGTGCACAACATGCATGCATGGGGAGGGTTCCCTCAGCCCAGCCTTCACCCTCTCTAATCAGGGACCCCTTAGGGCAGTGATGGTGAACCTATGACACGCATGTCGGAGGGGACACGTGAACTCATTTTTTTGGTTGATTTTTCTTTGTTAAATGGCATTTAAATATATAAAATAAATATCAAAATATAAGTCTTTGTTTTACTATGGTTGCAAATATCAAAAAATTTCTATATGTGACACAGCACCAGAGTTAAGTTAGGGTTTTTCAAAATGCTGACACGCCGAGCTCAAAAGGTTCACCATCACTGCCTTAGGGGATGTCCAACTGCCAGTTTAGGCCCGATCCTTCTCCCAATCTGGGACTGCTGGCTCCTAACCACTCACCTGCCTGCCTGCCAGATCTCCCCTAACCTCTCTGCCTGCCTGCCTGATTGCCCCTAACTGTCCACCCCTGCTGGCCTGATCTCACCCCAATGGCTCTCCCCTGCCGGCCTGATCTCACCCCTAACTGCCTTCCACTGCCGGCCTGAACTTGCCACAACTGCCCTCCCCTGCCGGCCTGGTTGCCCCCAACTGCTCTCCCCTGCTGGCCTGTTCTCACCCTCAACTGCCCTCCCCCTGCCAGCCTGGTTGGCCCCAACTGCCCTCCCCTGCCAGCCTGATCTTGCCCTGAGTTTCCCTCCCCTGCAGGCCTGATCTCACCCCCAACTGCCCTCCCCTGTAGGCCTGATCTCACGCCCAACTGCCCTCCCCTGCTGGCCTGATCTAACCCCCAACTGCCCTCCCCTGCCAGCCTGATCACCTCTAACTGTCTCTGCCTCGGCCCCCACCATCATGGCTTTGTCCAGAAGGAAGTTGGACTTCTGGAAGATGGCTGTGACCTGGTCTAATTAGCATATTACCCTTTTATTAGTATAGATAGATTATATGGGATAGGATTGCTTAAATGGGTGGAGGGAAGCCTTTTTCAGCAGGAGCAGATGCTCTTGATAGACAAAAATACATAATCCCTATATCTGGACTGATAGCCAGCCATAGGCACTATACTGCCAAACTGTTCATTAAAAAATTGAACTGCTCTTTTACACCTTACACCAAACAGCTATTGTCCTTAAAACCCCTCCTCAGCCCCCACTTTATGTTCTGCCTTTGCAGTTCACCTAGATTATGTTCTGATTGGTCAGTTTCTATGCCAGTCAGCATCTCCAGGCCTATCTCCAGGCCTGATCAGAGAGGCGGGGCTGATCAGCAGCCCCCGCAGAGGCCCCGAGAGAAAGAAGCACAGCTGTTGGCCAGGCCTGGAGAGAAAGAGAGAGGCAAGGGCTGATGGACAGCTGCCACAGAGGCTACAGATCAGACCCTGCTTCTCTCTCCAGGCCTGATCCACAGCCCCCTCTGCAGTCAGTGCTGGGTCACCATGCCTGCCGCGGTGGCTGTCAGTGCTGGGTCTCCACAGCAACCCAGAACTGACTGCAGGACTGACTTCCGGTCAGTTGAGCCTTTGGTCATTTTGGACATTGTGGACCCTGGGTTTTTATATATTAGGATTCTCTGGACATTTTCAAAAATAGAAAATCAGGCTCCTTTCCGGACCCAAACTTGTTCCAATACATAATAACACAATTATTTTTTATTTTGGACACTGTGTTCTGGACCATTTAATATTTCCTTTATTTTCTAGATAAAGAATAAACTCAATGAACAAATTAAATTTCACTACATTGGTTTTTCAAATAGGTGTCGTCTTGAGTAAACTGGCTTTTTGTATTTGGCTCCTGGGCTATTTGTCTGGAATAGAAAAACAACTTTCCACCAATTTCCTTCTATTTTCATTCTGGATTCAGTAAATTTCTGTAAAGGGGATTTTGTCATTCCACCTTCTTCCATGATCAAGACTGAGGCTTACCCCCAAAGAAAGAAAAACATAATGATATCAGATATAACAAAACTTTGTCAAAGAAAGGAGTGGAGTTGGTTACCTATATTGGAACTGCTTGAAATTATGGTACTGGGAGATATTTTATAGTCTACTTAGGACTATGTGGGAGTCCCCTAAATAGAGAATCCCTCTTATGTCATACATCCATAATCCCAAGACTGTGGGAATTTTTCTCTTGGCCTGGTGAATATCTTGAATCTATATTTACAAATTCTTATTTTATTGTATATTTTTAAAGATTAATATAATTTGTTTTCAATATTATCATTTACCAATAGGCACCACTAAGGTCTGAGAATGATATTCTCTGTCTTGAAATCTTAATTTCAAAACTCCAAATCAATTCTCAGCATTTCCTGACTGTAAAAGCTGTATAACTTGGGGAAAGCTATTTAACAATGCTGTCTTTTTTTCAACTATAAAACAGGAACAAATAGTACTTAAAACACAGGGTTGCTCAGATGAATAAGTAAGATAAAGACTGTAAAACTGATAGGATAATACCTAGCATATTGCCAACTCACAGACTATAAAATACCCTCTCCTTCCATAAAAAAGTAATTTACTTAAACTAAGAATGGGTATAATTAGTGCTTTAACTAGTTACTCTGCAAAGAAAATAATTTAGGTAATCAATTTTTTTAAAAAAATGTTTTAATCTGTTAAATGAAGCACACTGATTTTCTATTGATGATGAAGTATTAATTCTGCACAATCACATAACAAGGCATAAAGCAGTTTGCAGTTCTTAGAAAGACACAATTGAATATTTGCTCAACAGAAATATTATAGTTTTTTCAGCATTGCTTTGAACTGTCCTTTCATATTTTACAGTTTTTTTTATGTATCTTATCTTATTTGGGTGAATAAACTGTTTCTTTGAAGGTAGTAACTCATGAATTCTGTGGGGGTAAATTGCAGGTCTGATGTGAATATATTTACAAAAACTATATTAATGATAATCTGTATTGCACCATGTAATATTTGATGTACAACATAACAAAGAAGCTAGCTGAAAAAGTAATTTTGGAATTATAAGGTAAATATTAAGTGATAATGAAACATTTATTAAAAAGAAAATTCCTCAAACCAATAATAAAAGCTCAAAACTTTCCTTTATATCTACTTTAATATTTCTTTACATTTCACAATTACACTACTGAGAAAGATAAAGGAATCATCTTGATCTGTATCTTTAAGTGGGCTTGACCTTTGTAATTTTAAATAGACCTAAGTAAGACAAAATGTCTTTTATGTGTAAAGACAGAACCATAGAACTTAGCTTTCAAGTCTATTTGTATTTGACCTTTCCTATGTAACTAGCAAGACAATGTCTTTCCACAGATGATATAACTACAAATAAATCACACATTTCATAGGTGTCATGAGACTGGCCAGATGGAAATAACTTTGGTGATAATATTGTCTTAAAAGTAAAGAAACTTGAGTTTAGGCCCCCACTTTATCATTAATTTACTGTGATACATGAACCTTATTACTTCCTTTTTTACCTTCTTTATCTTTAAAATGAAAGCTTAGACTAAATCATCACTCTTATTCCCTTCAGCTCTGATATACTATTATTATTTAGCCAATTTGTAGTGGAATTTAACAATGTTGCTATAGGGGTATTCCTTTCATTTTAATCAGGCTAAAGTTCTTTGTCCTAAAAAGGAAAGGTACGTGCAGTCTAGCTCAGGAAATTTCACCACCGGGTATGTTGTTTCAAAATGTGTGATTATTTTGTGTCTCCTAAAGCTATTTGGTTGAATCAGACAGGAAGTAAATGAAAATAATGAAAGGTGTGCTCATACAAAGCAGAGATATTTATGGGTTTTTAGAAAACTGAATATCTTTCTGTTCTCTACTTATTGAAATTGCTATTATTTTTTCCTTTTTATTGAATTTATTGAGGTGTCACTGGTTAATAAAATTATACAGATTTCATTGCAGCATTATTTACAATAACCAAGATAAAAAGCTGTGGTACATTTACATAATGGAATACTACTTAGCTGTAAAAAAAAAATAAGGAAATTTTACCTTGTGCAACAGCATGGATGGACCTAGAAAATATTATGCTAAGTGAAATAATCCTGCCAGAGACAAAGACAAAAACAATATGATTTCACTCATATGTGGAGTATCATGAACAAAATAAACTAAAAAAGAAAAGAGACAGACTCATAGACAAAAATCCTGCTATTCTTTTTAAAAAATATATTTTTATTGATTTCAGAGAGGAAGGGAGAGGGGGAGAGAGATAGAAACATCAATAATGAGAGAGAATCATTGATTGGCTGCCTCCTGCACGCCCCACACTGGAGATCCAGCTCTCAACCCGTTCATATGCTCTGACCGGGAATTGAACTGTAACCTCCTGGTTCATAGGTCGACACTCAACCGCTGAGCCATGCAGGCCTGGCAAAACCCTGCTATTCTTAATAGATCCAGCACAAACTCTCCTTCTCCTGGAAGACTTGCCTGAAATTTCACTCCTTATCTCAGTGCTCCAGGAACTCTGACTTCCTCTGTAAAATGTTGCAGCACTAGATATGACATTATTAGGCCTTTATTACATATACATTGCCTTATATTTGAGACAATTGCATAATGTCTTATCTAGATTCTAAAAAGCTCCTGAGAGATGACACCCTTTCTTTTACCAGCAGCCCACTCTCACAGTTTTCCCCACATTCTCCCCTTCCCCTCGGGTGTGCTTTTAGCAGTTTTTCAATAAATATTTGCTGAATGGAGCTAAGGCTGTGTGAGGGGAGAGAACATCCCAATAAACTCTAGACACACCAAAATCAAGTAGAAAAATTCTTTAATAAACACAGCATCACCTGCATATTATGCCAGAACTCAGAGTAAAGAATAAAAAGACAAAGGGCAATATATTTTATTTTATTGTAAACATATCTGACCTAATGCAAATTATGATTAATTTACATTTCCCCCCTTATATTTTACCCCACTTGCTTAGGACTGTTCTCATCATAACTAGCCTAGTACAAAATTACTAAAGATTGCTTTGGCAGTTCAGTTTTCCTATCCTGGGATCTTATTAGCTTTTCTTTATATCCTGCTCCCACCATCTACACCCATCTTCCCAATTCTAATAAATTCATTCACACCAAGTTTTCAAATAAGTATATTTCCAAGAGCATCAGGATTTGAAAATCAAGACTTCAGGAAGAAGGGAACACTTACCTGCAAATGACTGATGTTTCATGTATTAGTCAAGGAAGTATTTTGAGGCAGAAAGACTTACAGGTTCTCTCTATAATATACCCCACAGGTATGCCCTGGCATGAGGCTGGACCTGCACTAACATATTTCTTTCTCCCATGGTCTATTTGAACAATTATCTTGCTCTTATCTAGAAATACTACTCAAGTCTTGAGGATTGCTTCAGCTTCCTTCTGTTCATCTTCTAGCGGTGCTGCTGGTGGTAGTGGTGGTAAGGTGTTAGATGCCTAATACAGTGTGACAGTTGGTTCTGAGACCCTGAGGCTCCTTGAAACACCATCTTCAAGAGGCTGTGTCTATGGGTCTAGTCTACAGGAAACCAGATCCTTTTCACTCAATCCTCCCTGACCACTGAGAGGAAATGGGAGCTCACCTGCACTTCCTTTTCACAGGGTCTCTGAGGGGAATGCAGAGTGTGTGAACAGGAAGTGGGAGGTGAGTTTAGAATCTCCAAATTCCTCTTTAAAAGCAGGGTATTTATTTCAATGTCAGGAGTTCAGAGGTTTGCACATACAAGAATACTCTAGGTAGAGGTCTACCACACCTTGACTTCTTTATTGGGAGCTACCTAAGGGATATCCTTAAATAAGTAATGTCCACTTTGGTACCTAAACACACCAACTGAGGAGCTGTGAGAAAGGATCACAGTTTAGATTGCAATGGTCCACTAACTATGGCAGGGGGCAGAGGGCACCTACCTTCAACAGAGGGTTCCATAAATAAATAGGTTGTGTATTATTGTTTGTACAAATACCAAGGAAATTGCACTCAATACTTGGTGCAGTCGCAGATTGGTAGACAATGCACTTAGCCCTATAAATAGAGATGAGAGGTGAGAGGTTCTTTGCTAAGTGTGAAGCTTTTCAAACTAAATGTACAGCCCATAGTATAGCTCTGCACCTTGCATCATTAATGAGAGAGAGAGAGAGGTGCTGCCCCCTGGAAAACGGAAATGTTCAGTGTGCACAGGGTGGTTTGCATATTTCACTCTGACATTTCGCTAGCATGCTTTCCAACATGATAGTGGTTAGGTAATGCTGAGAATTTAATTTTTTCCCCTTTTGCTGTCTTAATTTTTCTTTTGGCTTTCTTTCATTGTTGTTGTTTCATTTTTTTTTTTTACTCTTTCTTTCTTTCTTTCCCTCTTTCTCTCTCTCTCTCTCTCTCTCTCTCTCTCTCTCTCTCTCTCTCTCTCTTTCT
>NW_005365111.1:590338-613381 GCF_000412655.1 Myotis brandtii | reverse complement strand
CTTTCCTTTCCTTTCCTTTCCTTTCCTTTCCTTCTTTGTTCTTTCTTTTCTCTCTTTTTTTTTCTAGTAGTGAAGCAGGATTGGATTTGTTGTTCTTAGAACAGGGAGCCGGAATTGATACACAGATCAGTAGCAACCTTGTTGCAGTGGCTGCCGCGTGAATTCTTTAGAGACATATGAAGAAAACAGAAAGAAACTGAAATGGTAGGTTCCATTTTTTTAATGCATAATTAGCACTTATCTGTGCCTTTTCACACTGGATATACAGAACTGTTCTCTTCATACCAGGTTCTGTTATATCTAAGGGTGATGTGAATATAATAAAACTGAACTATCCCCAAAAATAATTTCCTTGGTATTTGTACAAACAAAAATAATTATATTGTTGGCTGCCTGAGATGGGAAGTAACTGTAAATTAGAGAAATGTAACTTTGATATAGAGAGGTATTTTATAATGTTTTGCTCAATTTATATTATATAAAATAGCCCTGTGAACACTTGTAATTTAACCAACTCTATTAAATAGTTACTTGCATAAATATGCAGGATGCTTTTAATCTACTCTTTTATATGATTCTTTAAAGATAATATTTTTATTTGCTGGGTGATTAAAATGATTAAATTTATGTTTTGTTATTTTCAAAATAAGCTCTGATTAAAAATAAGAGATCTGTAATGCCTCAGGACCTTTGCCAAAATGAATGAATATTCATGTCAGCTTGTATAAGTTACATATTTTTATGGTAAAGTGAATTGTAATCAATGTTAGGTGTACAGATTCTGCCTTCAAAGAAAACAATCCAGAAGAAAAAATATTTATAATTAGAGAAAGGGAAAATAAGAAAAACAGCAGGCACAGTTGTTGTATTTCTCATAGATAAGCTATATCAGAATAATCAGTACACTAAAAACAACAATATGTAAACTGATATTGGATTAAATTCACATTTTAGAAACTTATAATAGACTTAGTTTATTTTTTAAAAATGTAAGTGAAATTGTTTCCTGACTTGCATGTTGTTTCTCTTTTGTGCTCAAAGAGAAAATATTAAGGAAAGTGCCTTCTCACTTTAAACCAAAGATGAGGCTATCAATGGCATGTAACTTCTAAGAACTGCATTCAGAGATTATAAGTAAGGAAAATATGGATTTCCATGGCGCACAATGATCAAGCATTAAATTGCAAATGACTTTCCTGGTTCTCTGCTGTCAACAGTATTGTGCAAGAACTTCATTTCTTACTGCTCTAATCTTTCCAGGGAGAAAAATGTTATAATTTTATTCAATTAGCAGAGCTACTATTGGTTAAAGAGTTTAGGGTCATTCAGCAAGGAGTATTTCTTTTCTGAAGCTACTGTAAATCTCAAGTATGGTGGCAAAGGCATCAATCTTATAGATAGGATTCAAGTTTTGAAGCCCAGGGAAAGATTCCACCAGCCATACTAGCAAATATTATTTAGATTATATAAAAGCCATCCTCCAAGACCTTTGTGTCAGAGGGGGATATTTTTTTTAAATTACAGGATATGTTCTTTGCACTTGTGAACACACGCACTGCTCTATTTTGCTACATATTTGCAGTAATATTTCTGTGAGACAGGAATAATGTAGTGTATTTATTCTGTTGGGGCCAGTGTAATATGGCTCTGATTATTGTAAAAGTGAATAAACACAAAGTAGGACATTGACCCCTCCAAAAACCTCACTGAATTTCCACTTAGAGACATTACGAATGAATGAACTCAATTATCACCCTTTGTACTAGGTAACTGACATGCTTTTTGCCTTACTGTCATAGGCACTTTTGGCACCAATCAGATGCACTGAACCAGAAAGGGAATTTGACTCCTTCTTCTGACCACTACCTATTCCTGTGAGGAGATACCACAGATAGTTCTGTTTCCCTTACCCATTAATGTGGCTTCCCAAAAATGTTCCTGTGTGCCATAGGTGTCAAGAATCAGTCTCCAGACCCCAAGCCAGAGAATGGAAAATGATCAGAAAAAGATTCAAATTCTCTAATTCACAGAAGGAATGGCAAAAAAGAGTGTTAGATCCTTTTATGCTTCAGGAAGTAACATAAATTGACAGCCTTCATTTTACAGTTGGCTCAGAGAGTTGTAGTGATGGGGACAAGTACTTCTGTGAATCTCTGACAGAGAAAAGGCTAGAGCCTAGGTCTTTTGATGCCTCATCTAGTAATTCTTTCACTTCTGATTGCCTAACAATGCTTGAGGATTAAGAGAGACATGCATTATTCATTGGGAAATGTTAAAAGATGTAATATTGAAATCACTCAAGAACCTTTCAATAACAGGGGCACACTTAAGGCTGTTCCCAAGGGTCCTGATAATTTAGCAAACCTTGATTTGGGGTTTCTGCCACTGTTTCATTGCAAGAATAGGAGATAATTTTCCCTACTGTGCCCACATAAAAAAAATCCCCAAATGCAAATTGATAAACACTAAATGATGTAACACAACAGTAATACAGACCTGGCCATATACTGGATACTTAGGTGCTATATTGAGTGGCAGGGCAACAGTTTAGTCAAGCTATAAGACAAGAGATAGTATTCAGGAAGTCCTGAGGTGTAGGAGATTTCAGACTTCAGAAGGCAGTCAAGATTACAGAGTATGTGCCTAGCAAAAACATGGATATGGGGCTTAAGATAAAGTGTGAGGAAGCATAATACTATACTAATTGGTGGTATGTGAATCCCGAAGAGGATGCCACAGTTAGTGGCTTGACTATTGTCACTGTTTATATGACAGGGTGATATATGCAATTAGAAAATTAAAGTGAGTTCTCTTGGTATAGTCACTGGAAGGCAATTAGGAGTGGGGGATGTGCTTCACAGACTTCACTTTCATTTTCAGCAAGGGCTGGCTGCATGAGCATCAGTCAGGAATCAACATGCAGACAGAGTTCCTGATAAATAATCAAAAGCGCAGGATATTAACCAAAATAAAGTCTGTATAGACTCTGGAGATTTGGGTATGGGCCAGAAACTTCACTGACTCTAATCATCTAGTGAGGAAATCAAAGTTTACACGATTGGCCATAATCAGTATGTAGGTCACATAGAAGCCTGAGTTGTGCCCAGAGCATGAGCTAAAGCTGCCCATTCAAGCTCAGTTGTATTTCCAACAGCCTAATTACTATCTCACTAAGCATCAAAGATATATGCAAATGTCTGCTACCAAGTCTAAAGCCCCTCTACTCCTTCCTTACTTCTTGGCAATATATTTTTTTTCTTCCAAAACACTTTTAGTCAATCTCACACTATTTATGGAAAACAATAGCAGAGTTTTCTCCATGTTCTAAGCAACAGAAAAAGGCTTTAATAGTGTTATAATTACCATTACTTAGCTAAAATTCTTTTCTGCTTTACTTAGTAAATCAGATTTGGTTATTTCTCATAATGTAATAAACATGTTACCAGATATTTTTTTACATGGTGATTTACTTGTATATGATAAAACAATTTTAACAAGATATTTATAGGGTAACCATAATGATACTTATTTAATGTTTGGAGTATTAATATTTTTAAAAATATATTTTTTATTGATTTCAGAGAGGAAGGGAGAAGGAGAGATAAAAATATCAATGATGAGAAAGAATCATTGATGTGCTGGTTCCTGCACACCCACTACAGGGATCGAGCCCACAACCCAGGCATGTGTCCAGACTGGGAATCAAACCATACCTCCTGATTCGTAGGTTGATGATCAACCACTGAGCCACACCAGCCAGGCTTAATATTTTTTAAATGACACAAGTTAACCTATGAACTGCTTCTTCAAAACTAAAAATATGTTTTCCTGTGTGGCTACCCTTTTTTGATTTTTACATTTTTAAGACAAACTTATTTATTTATTTATTTATTTATTTAACATTCAATATTATTTTGTACTAGTTTCAGGTGTACAGCATAGTGGTTAGACAATTATCTACTTTACAAAGTGCTCCCCCACCCTGATATTTCCAGTGACTACTCTATGTTGCAGTGTCAGACCAAATGGTGTGCTGAAAATGAATCACGTTTAGAAGATTTATTACATATTAGATGTGTTATTTTAAACCCATTTAATTCCAAAAGTGCAAAAGGACGTGTTTTCTTGTTTTTTATGATTAATGTCACATCAACAGATATAATAAAGCCGCTCTGATTAGTGGCAAATGAAGTAGTAAGACAGTGGCTTTAAATTACAGAAACATTGTGTATACTAAATTAACTATAAAATGTCGAAGAGCTCTTTCTCTATTCTTCGAGGAAAAATTAAGTTTTTGAAACTAATGCACATTTACCAACTTGACATATATTGTGCATACGTAAGAATCAAGGATGTGTACTGGACATATTTGTAAAGAGTCTAAAACAAAACACTGGTGTTATCTTTAAGCAAAATGATGCAACAAAGATGGATATATTTTATAAATAATTCTATTAGAATTGCTCTAAGATATGAAATTATGTTCACGTATGCCTCTCACAAAGATAAGTTAATGATTTTCCAAGTAATTCAGTTATTGCAGATAGAGGAAGAGTATAATCCATGTCCAATAAACAAACTTTTTTTCAGTAGACACAGTGCTATTCTGTTACTGTTTTACTCAACTTACCTGGATAGTTTAAATTTGTAAGTTTAGAAATAATATTTTTGGTTTGGGTAATAGGGACCTGCAAAGGTGGTTTTTAAATCTATATTTTCCTGGTCCTTATTAATTTTTATACCAAATATTTCAGTTATTTAATATTCTAAAATTAAGTAAAATTATTTGGATCTTTCTTCCCACATTTTCATAATAATAATAACACCCTTCTTTTATATTCTTCGGTCCATTTTGATCAGGATCTGATTATTTTGTTGTTTTAAATTATTGTTTAAAACTTGTTTCCCCTTCATCTTAATATATTTTAGTTATGAAAATACTAACAGGCTTATCTTTTTTCCTAAGAATGTTAGAGTTAAAACTAGGTGTTACTGATTTCTACTACTTCATAAAACTAATTTGATATAAAAAATTCCAGTCACTTGAACTGGCATTAGTCTCTTTGAAGAAAAACACAACCAACAATGGAAATATTTGGTTTTTATCAAGAGCAGGCACAAGTCCCTATCAAAGCATCTCGTAAAGCAATGCCTTTCCCTCTGAAAGTCTACAGGGGTCCTCAAACTTTTTAAACAGGAGGCCAGTTCACTGTCCCTCAGACCGTTGGAGGGCCGGACTATAGTTTTTAAAAAAAACTATGAACAAATTCCTATGCACACTGCACATATCTTATTTTGAAGCAAAAAACCAAAATGGGAACAAATACAATATTTGTATTTGCATGTGGCCCGTGGGCCGTAGTTTGAGGACCCTTGGATAACCTCCAAAAGCTTATCATAACTTAGAAGAAAAATGATTAATTTCTTATCAGTGGATATAATAAAGCTACCTCACTGAAGCACAGTTTGAATATGACAAGCTGTGAAGTGACTAATATTGATAACCAATCCAGATTAACCAGGGAAAGAAGATTTGGGCTCCAGTTATCCAGAGTGGGGAACATCCATTAGATTTGGGGCTACTCAGCTTTGCTCTGGCCACTTGATTAAAGATCCTTTTGGTCACAGAGGATACAGTAAACTTCCCTCAATTTTGGACCATGAAATTTGATTAAGCAAAGCACTAAGAAGAAGACATTTTGCAATCTGCAAAGAGAACAGTGTTATTTCTCAGAATTTAAAGAGTATGACCTAAATCATATTTGACATAGAAATACTTGTTAATAACCATTTTGGTTCTAAGTTAAAGTTGTAATAATTAAACATTGAAAAATGTCATCTCTGTGTCTAATTCTTTCCTGGGGTGGGGATTACTCATGAAATTTAAAGCTGCCTGACCTCTTGGAATCAGTAAATTTGAAAATTCCTCTGACATGGTCCAATAGGGAAAATATATTACTTTTTTATTACTCTGCGTTATAAGTTACTCTCTTACTGGAACTTGGGCCAAACATATATAATCAGAGTAAAAACCTTGGTTAAACCAATATCTGGAGAATATGGGCATGATGGTTACTCATGCTGACTCCTCCCCAGATGCTGTGGGATCTCCAATATGTGTGTTACTTTAATATAGTGGATAGAGAGGTAATATTTTCCCCATCTTTTTCATGTGGTGTTACATTTGAGAAATTGTTAGAAATATTTTAGAAACATATCTAATACTGCCTGTAACTTTGATTTTGAGTTTCCTTATATTCAAAGATAATAATGATTCTTATTTATTGTGCACTGATGAAATACTAAGCATTTGGCACGATCTCATATTTTGAGAATAATTCTATTTAATTTCCCCTGTGTTATAGATGATAGATGAGGAGACCAATGTTAAGGGACTTAATAACTTTCACAAAGTTGTATAACTAACTGCCTTAGTTGACTTTCAAACTCAGTTCTGTTGATTATCAAAGCTCTTTCCATCATGCCATGCTGTCTCTATATGATAAAGCCATATTTCACTACTTTGTCCTTTTCCATTTGAGAATCAGAAGAGTTTATAACAGAGAGAATTAGTATACAATTATTTAAAAATCGGTTTTATTTTTACTAGATTTAGGGTGGATGACCTAGAAAATGAAATGGTGATAAAACACATAAAATATGGAATAAAGTGGATAAAAAGGGGGATCATACAAAGAATAAATGAAACATTTTAATTCTCTTTAACCAGTATTTATAGTATGTTTACTATTTTTTTCAGTGCAGAAGGGTAATAATAGGAGTTATATAAGGTATAGCCCTAGCCCGCTTGGAGCTTATTTACTTAAATCTGACTATAAAGTAGGGATTTAGAAGAAGTATGTGTTGATGACTTAACGTATTTTGCCTTAAACAGAGGGTCGCCATGATCACACTAAATTGATGTGTTGCAAAAAGGATATCACACTAGACATTTGGAAAAAAAAGTTTTTTATACCTAACTTAATCTATGTTATGCTAAGATTGGAACAAAGGTTCTGAATTCCACATGTAAGGCTATATCACAAACTAGAACAGAATATGTGATTTTAGATGTAAGTTAAAATCAACGCAAGGAAAGTGTACACAGAAATTCTCCTAAATAGGTCTGGGGAAATAAATTGATTTATATGTATACTTGTCAACTGGCCTCCTACTGCACTTTATATTGGCTATATAGTATCAGAATTGGAGGGAAAA
Source organism: Myotis brandtii (assembly GCF_000412655.1). NCBI lineage: Eukaryota > Metazoa > Chordata > Mammalia > Chiroptera > Vespertilionidae > Myotis > Myotis brandtii. The sequence continues at coordinate 606,163 of NW_005365111.1, read as the reverse complement.
TTATGATATTCTTCACATACACAATGTTACACACCAAACATAAGCGTGTAGAGCTATATTTATATTTATGAGTCATTTTTCCTTAAGACCAAGAACTTGAGATATGGAATTCCCATCCCAGGTTCAGAGTGCAATCCATGGCTACATTACAGAGATAATTAACTGCAATTTAGCTCTCATACTTAAGTTTAGCTAACCCAATCAGCTATAGAAATCTGGGTTAAAAATTAAAGCAGACACAGGAACAAGGTTTTAGCATAGTTTATCTCCTGATAATGTTGGTTATTCCCCACATCCTCCTGCTCTCTGCAATCTTCCCACCCCATGTCTATGCTTCCTTGTCCAAGAGGAAATAGAGGAAGGGTCTTGGGACATCCATTTCTTAATTCTTTTTGAAATTATACTTTTAGTAGGCACAGTCACAGGCTTGAGCTTCAAGTTATGCTTCTCTGAGACTGGCTAGGGGTATAAACCTGAACAAGGCAAGTAAGCCTCCTCATTTTTCAGTTTCTCTAGTCATATGATTGAGGGCATCTCTCCTTCAAGATGCCTAATAGGTACTTTGCATTCTTTTGGTCAGAGCTCCTCTGTACAATTTGCAAAATGCTATGTGTAATTGGACTGAAATCACACTTGGAAAATTAAGTTGCACCTGCCAGATTTCCTTCAGTAAACGGGAGCATTATTCTTGGTCAAGCTTGCAGCTTAAATGCATAAGGCTTTCAGCTGAATACATGAGAAAGGGAAGTATGAGTTTTATGAATTAGAGAAATCACTACCTTTAGAAATGCCATATGAAATATCCCAACCTCATTAAGGTTTGTATCCTAAATATATGGCAGCTTTCTATAGAGCTTAGCATTTGACTTACTCAATTTAGTAATTGATTTCACTCATTTCTCTCTTGCTTTGTATATTGTGTCACTGATGCTAGTCTACAGGTTTTTAGGAGACAGAGCATGCTGTTTGTTTGTTTGTTTGTTTGTTTTAATCTCCAGCAACATCCAACATAGTGACTTGATTTACAACAAGACATTGCTCATCTCATCACTTCATTTATTTTTCCTATATTGATAATTTAGAAAATTGTAGCAGCAGGAAAGGGGTTGAAAAGGAAAAAGAGCATTTGTCCCATTTTGGTTATTTTATCTCAGTCTTGCATGCCAGTGGAAATTGATGTCTGTGTGTCTCTGTTTCTGTATGTAAGGAGAGATAGGGAAGAGACATATGTAGGTGCTGATTTTTTTCTGCACATAGTAAAAACCATTGGCTTCCATACACTTAGTAACATAAGTAAGGCTTACATTCAAATGGTGTAACTATAGATGGGGAAGAGAAATATCCACACACATATTAGAGAATGTGTAGTTGGAAGGAAGTGTGATGTGGATAAAGGAACACAGGCTTTTGAATTAAAACTTAGACTCTAGTCCACTCTGCCATTAACTTGTTATATAACTCAGGATGAACTCCTTACTTTCTCTAGTCCTTAGTTACCTTGTTTGCAAAGACCTAAGCATCAAAAGAGACTAAAACATTATAAAAAGTCCCATTGAATAACTATCTATGTCAACTTTGGGCTCATCAGTGAAAACAGTGTTTTGCCCCAGGTGCTCAATAAGTATGCTCCGACTGAACTTGTCCATGTGTAGGCTGCTGAGCAGGGTTCAGTGTATGATATGAGGAATCCAACCTACTTAAAACATCTCCCCTAATGTCCTCCTTTCTGCTTGGGTCTACAATTTGTTTCCACTAATTTTTTAAAATAAGGCTTCTGAGAAAAGGCCTGCACACTCTCTTTGAAGGTCCTGGATAAAATCTTCCACTTCTCTGTCACTAATGCATTAGCTTAAACCTATTTATTAAATAGCAGTGGTTTTGAACTAGAAAGTAGATACATTGGCCCTAAGGAATGTTTTGATGGGAACAAGACAGGAACAAATCTGTATTAATCAGGAAAGGGCATCTGAGACTGTGGGTCTTGGATTGGATATAGAGATTAGGCAGTTATTTTTGTGGTCTGATAACTCTTCATCAGACCTGAGTTGATAAAGCATTGGAAACGAAAGATAGTATTTCTTCATATCTTTTCCACATTTTACATAATAGTGGGCTTATCTACCAGTTCAAACTTTCTACTAGACTTAGACTATCAGAACTCAAAGGAATCTGAGGAATAACTTAGTACAACTTCATTTTTTTCAGATGAAAGACTGAGGCCTAGTGCTAGAACAGACATTACCAAGGTAACACCACTAATTAGTGATAAGGTCAAGACTAGAAGCTTATGTCTCTGACCAGCGCTCTTTCCCTATACACCCACTTTCTATCAGCTTTCTACCAAGTGACCTGCCTTGGGAGATTAAACAAAATGCAAGTAAAACAGAATGACTGTAGTGTATATGGCTGTTCTAGAAGAAATTGATGAAGTGACCCCTAAACTGAAACCTATTTTTTGATATCTTGCTTAACTCTTGTTCATGAAATATAATAAATGAAATGACGTAGAGATTGTTGAAAGGACTAGGTTGAAGCATATTTGTTTAGACTATTAAGTTGATTGCCTGCCTTCTATTTAATTGTCCTCTCTTCCCTTTTATATAATTCCCTGTAAACTCTAATGATAAAATCTGGTTTTTCAGATAATTTTACTATGTTTCACCACCTAAGATTGCCCCCTTAAGGTTCCTATATTTCCCCTATTTTACCAAGTAAAATGTATCTCACTTTGTATTTCCTCCCACCCACTTTCTATGGTGAAAAATACCTTATGTAATTGATTGCAGTTGATGGATTAATATAAAAATCCTTTTGTAGAATTTTCATTTTATTAGAAGATTATTAGAGATAAGGTCAAAACTTGGCAAGAGATCATTAGGTAGAGTGGAGCAGAGAGAAGTAGGACATGATTTTTGATGCCCCCAAATCACCCCACATAGGACACCATCTACAAACATTGCAAGGGTACCTATAAGGCAGTTTTGTATAGAAGATAATTTACCACTTAGCACCAGCTTTGCTGACAGTTAGTAGTCAACTGGATCTCCCTTCATGTACATTCAATAACAATGAAAGAGTTGTAGTCATGAGACCTCAGAAAAGATCTCCAACTGAGAAAAAAAAAGTTCATTTCTGCCCTTCAACTGTACTGTGAGTTTGATTAGAAGCTGTGGGGCTTTTCGAAGATAACTCATCATACTTAAGAGCTCCTTTTGAGCAGTCAGTGACTTGTGAACCTTGCCACTGACATTCCTACCTTCTCTCACCCTTTTTAAGGCTGCCAATTCAAAGAGATATGTCAAATGGTAAAGGAATTCCCACTCACTCTACTTTGCTACTACTAAGGGCTAAGTGTAACTCTTCATACTCTCTTTTGCCTATGGTAATACATTTTGAGGGTCTCAGGTTCTACCTGTTGCAGTTTCCAAGCCCTCTGTGAAAATCTCCTTCAACCTGCAATTGTTCACAGCTCTTCTATGTTCTTTCAGGCATGAATAAATTAATCCAGCCAGATTCCCTATGGCTTCTTCAGGAGACCTTATTGTTTGGATTAAGGAGTTCAACCAGCACTGGAGAAAACAGTAGGTACTCAAATATGGTCTTGACTTCTGTTTTCATATCATCCGTGAAAGAGTACTCTTTCGTTCTGTGGGCCCTGGGCAGGGACAGAGAGACCTCACTAGTTACCTGTCACAAATTTGTTTGTCCACTGGAAAGATTACCAGATAATGGGCAGGTCACAGTACATTAATATAATCCTATAGAACATGAAAGCCTGTGGTTTCTGGAGTATTTGATAAAATGTAATATTTTTTTCATAGTGTCCTGCAAGTCATATTGGAACCGAGGGAAAAGTAACAATCAGTCATATTGATCTTGTTTGTATTTACTACTTTGATATTATGACTATCATGGATTTGCATTAATTCTGATTTTTTTAAAAAAAAAACATTGCTCTAAAATATTTGTATCTTTATTACTGAGTTTTTTTAGCAATTCCTTAAATTTTGTGTCACTCACCTTATCCGATCCTTTATTCTCATTTTGAAAGTAAGTCTATATACAGATTACACAAATGATTTCAATGCTAATCTTTTAGGATACATATATAAATCTCAGCACATATTGGCCACTCTTTTCATATAGTAGAGAATTGTGTGTGTGTGTGTGTGTGTGTGTGTGTGTGTGTGTGTGTGTGTGTGTGTTTTGAGGAACTGGATGACATTGCTGAGAAGGAAGACTATAGTAGTTGTAGTTGAATCACATGGATTTTAGGCAAGTGTTTATTCATGGATTAGTAACCTAAAAATTCAATGAGTCTTAAGACATTATCTAAGGACAAATTTGAAAGATGTAGATTTTGAGAAAAGGAATTGTTTGTTAAGTTTGTTTTTAGCTCCTTTTCATGGGTGCCTATTCTTAGGAGAACTGTATTACTGTAGCACCATTTTAGATATCTAAATATTGAAAGGGGATTTGTCTAATATTAGGGCTCAGTTTAAAAAATCATGAACAAAATAACTGTACATATCACTTAAATATGGAGAATAGTCACATTCAGTTATATCCCTAATCAAGAGGTCAGGATTTTAATGATATAACTCCTTATAGTACAATACTCTCTGTATGTTAAGACAGAGTGTGTGTGTTTAACTTAAATATCTCTCTATATAAGAGCCTAGTGACCAAACGGCAGAAGGACCGGTTGACCATTCGCTATGATGTGCACTGACCACCAGGGGGTAGATGCTCAATGCAGGAGCCGCCCCCTGGTGGTCAGGGTGGGTCCACAGCCACTTGATTGACCAGGATGAGCGGCGCTCTCACAGTGGGCCGAACCCCGTAGGACATCCCCCCCCACCAGTGCACGAATCCGTGCACTGGGCCGCTAGTTTTATATAAGAGTTTATGTATATCTTGAAGCCACTCCATCCTTTTTCTACTTGCATTTTCCCATAAAAAGGAAAAGCGCTTCTGTTCAAGACCACTTGAAATATTTATTCCAAGATGTAATCAGGATAATTATATTAGGAGAGCTCAGTGAAATAAGGAGAAAAAAATCAGGCACCTGTCTGAAGCATACTATGCTTACAACACTCCTAAATTAATGATTAATACTCAGTGGAGTAGCCTACATAACTAATAGCATACTTCTATTGTCAAAAGTAATTATGGGTTGGCTCAAGTAAAGAACTATACCTCCTTTGGAGGTATTAACAAATTAAAGGGCTGATGGAGACTGAATACCTCTTGTGATACAAAATTCAAATTAACTGAGGGAAATTCAATGCATTTTAATTTATTAATAGCCATTAAAGTTCCTAATCATGATGCAAACTCAGGCTTAAGAGAAAGCGAAATACACAACCACTACTACTAACAAACAAACAGAAAGACAAAACAAATAATAACAATATATATATTTTATTAATAAGGATAAAAATATACCTATGTAATTTGTTTGAATTATTTCCTTCTGGAAACATTAGCTGCAATCGCTTATGGGGGGCCAGAATTTATGTATGCATATAATTATTTTACAATGATTAAAATGATAAGAATTTATTCATTTTAATTAGTACAATTATATAACACTAACAAAACTTAGAAATGTTAACTTATTAAATACTCATAGAGGTAGGCACTCATTTTGCAAATGAGATTGTTTAGATAGAGAATCTTTTTATTTTATTTTCAATTACAGTTGACACTCAATGTTATTTTATATTGTGTATAGCATAGTGCTTAGATAGTTATATAATTTACAAAGTGAGACCCCCCAATAATTTAAGTACCCACTTGGCACAATGCATAGTTATTACAATATCATTGACTATATTTCCTATGCTGAACTTTACATCTCCATGACTAATTTTTAAAAATATGTTTTTATTGATTTTTTTTTTAGAGAGAGGAAGGGAGAGGGAGAGGGAAATAGAAACATTGATGAGAGACAATCATTGATTGGCTGCCTCTTGCATGCCCCCTACTGAGGATGGAGCCTGCAACCTGGGTATGTGCACTGACCAGGAATGGAACCTGCTATTTCTCAGTTCATGATATGACACTCAACCACACTGGTTGGGCTCCATGACTATTTTGTAACTACCAATTTGTACCAAGTAGTTTGCTCAAGTCATACCGGCAGTCAGTGGCAAAGCCTGAACTTCAATTCAAAAAGACTGACTGCAGAGGCAATGCTTTTGCCAAATACAAATGAGGCCTAATTATTTATACAATATTTGCATAGTATGCAATAATTACATATACATGTAAATGGGAACATGTATACAACATGAAATTCTAGGGCTATTTAAAAATCAGAGTAAAATGACAAAATATTAAAGCTAAAAGAGTCCTTAAAGGTTAGTTGGTTTAACCTACATATTTAAAAGAAGAAATGAGGGCCTAGGAAAATTGACTTGCCCAACATAAGACAGTCAATGACAGAGTTGGAAGATCTCAAGACTTCTTACTCTCAATCTCATAGTTTCATTACACTAAGTTGCCTTTGCTAAGACTAATTTAAATAAATACATCAATATTTATACTTTCAAGTAATTTTTAACTTCAAATGATCACTTTCCAAAGATATCTGCTTACCCTAGTGATGCTGTGTTTCACCAAATGTTCTCATAATTTGTTCTTTGGAGTTATCTTTGATACTGACTTGAGCTTATCATGAAAAATTAGTCTTTTTTTAAAAAAAAAAAGAAAAATGAGTCAACACAGTATGGTCATACCTTAACATACCTTGCTTTTGAACACAAACGGTATTTCTATTTTCTTATTGAATGTATTGGGGTGACAATGGCTAATGAAATTATACAGGTTTCAGGCGTACAATTCTACAATACATCTTCTGTATATTGTATTGTGTGTTTACCACCCCAAATCAAGTCCCCTTCTACCACCATTTATCCCCCATTTATTGTCTTCTTCATCCTTAACTTCATTGTTCAGTCTTGGTTCTAAATGACATTTGATTATATCCCAAAATTTAACTACCCTTAAAATAAAAAGATTTGGCCCTGGCTGGTGTGACTCAGCTATTAGAGCATAGGCCTGTGCACTGAACGGTTGAGAGTTCCATTGCCAGTCAAGGGCACATACCTAGATTGCAGAGGTGTGCAGGAGGCAACCACCTCCCTCTCTCTCTCTCTCTCTCTCTCTCCTCCCTCTTTCCCTATCACTCTCTGAAAAATATATGAAAAAATATTTTCGGATGAGGATTAACAGCAACAACAACAATAAAACCCCACAAAGATTTGTCACCATGGAGATTATTGCGGAGTATATGATGCAGGCTGTAAAGTAGAATTTTAAAAGAGAATTCCAAAATTTTCCTTAATAGTAGGAGTATAATTGAAATAAGCATGTAGCCTTTCAAAGTGACAGCTTTGCCCTAGCCAGTTTGGCTCAGTGGATAGATCATAGGCCTGTGGACTAAAGGGTCTTAGATTTGATTTCAGGGCACATACCTCGGTTTCAGGCTCCTCCATTGCCCAGGCCCTGGTCAGGGCTCTTGCAGGAGGCAATCAATTGATGTGTTTCTTTCACATTGATATTTCACTCTTCCACTCTCTCTAAAAAAACAATGGGAAAATATCCTCGGGTGAGGATTTTAAAAACTAAATAAAGTGAAAAAAAAATAAAAAAAAACACATCAAAGTGACAGTTTAGGGAGGGAAAACTCATTTGGATGTTTTCTTTCTAATGTTTATTTTTAAAAAATATTATCACTATGGGAAATCCCATGTTCTAAACTTTCAAACCACTTATGGAGTCCAGGAAGATAATATGTACTAGTGTGTTATGTTGTGTTTCTTGGATGACTTTTCTTAGCTATAGAGGTTCCAAATAAAGAATACCATTCATTCTCCTAAGCAAAGGAGATTCTTTGGGGGTAATGAATACCTTGGTGTGGTATGTAGGATATGTTGATGGCATAGTCTGTTGGAGAGGTTGTGAGAATAATTAAGAAAGTCAGATAAAGCTAGGACTAAGCAAAAAAATAATGTAGATCAGAACAATGTTACAGTGAAGGTTATATGAAACAAGTAGTAGTCTAAATTGGAGGCAGAGGAGAGAATCAGGGGCAGGGGAGACTTTGTTTGGGGCAACAGGTGCACAATAAAGTGAGCAAATGAAGTTTTATTGAATTGTACATTTGAAACCTGTATGGTTTGGAGAAGCAATGTCATCCCAATAAATTCAATTAAAAAATAAAACTTTCAGTTATTAGTGATATCAATGATATCCCCAATATTGGGAAAGACAGGGAAAGAGAAAGTTCTCAGTTTTAGATAAATTTGCCCTTAAGAATACTAGCCTTTTGTTTTAACCTTCTTAAAATGCCATCTGTGAAGCCTTGTCTAAATAAATTATAGATAATATGTATTTTTTGCAACTATATTCACTGGAATATTGGCCTATAGTTTTATTTATTTTTAAATATGTTTTTATTGATTTTAGAGAAAAAAAGAGAGGGAGAGATAGAAAGATCAATGATGAGAGAAAATCATCAATGGGCTGGCTCCTCCCCTCCCGCCCCCACACTGGGGATTGAGCCCACAACCTGGGAATCAAACCATTACCTCCTGGTTCCTAGGTTGATGCTCAACCACTGAGCCACACCAGCTTGGCTTATTTATTTTTTTCTTTTTTTGTGTTCAGTCTTTGTCTGTCTTGGATATCAGAATAACACTGGCTTCATAATATGAGTTGAGCAGTGTTCTATCATCTATTTTCTGACAGGTTGTAAGGAATTGATATTAATTCTTTAAAAGTTTGATAGAATATTTTATTAGTAATATGGTTCTTCAAATTATTTATCTCATATTGGGTTAGTGGTGGTAGTTTATGCTTTTGATGATATGGGTCCACTTCTAAGATATTAAATTTATGTGTAGTGATATTTCTAATGTTTTCTTATTATTCTTTATTATTATCATCTTTTTTTGTGATATCCTTTGTTTCATTTCAGACATTGCTGATTTTTGTTATTGCTTTTTCCTTTCTTTGTCAGCCATGCTTGAGATTTGCCAATTCTATTAAACTTTGAAAAAACAACAACAGATTTTTGCTTCATTGATTTGCTCTATTATTTTTCTCTTTTTAATTTATTTTGCTGTTATCTACATTATCTACTACCTTCCACTTGGTTAAGTTTAATTTGCTCTTCTTCTAATTTTTTGAAGTGGGGATGTAGGTATTTGATTTTAGACTTTTCTACTGCAAAGATGTAATGCTATATATTTAGAAACAGTGTTTTCTTTAGCCTTCAAAACAATGCATTTAAGGGAAAGTAATTATAAAGAAATAAATAACAAGCCTATGCTTAAATTATGTCTAAGCTCACCCTGGGCCAAAATAATTTCCTAGGCCTAAAGGCATCCAAGAGTCCAGCTTTGCTCTCTGAGTAGATAATGACATAGTGAGGTAAGCTCTTGGCCTATGTCAGAAATAAAAGTGAGCAAAGCAGGTAAATTTAATAAGAAAACATATATAATATTTTTACAGCTGCACATTTGGGGGACCAGTGCCTGTTCAATATACTTTCAGGTACTTGCTGTGTTCCCTGGCTATGTAGGGGAAGGACTTGTCATTTCCTGCCATAAAAAGGCAGCAGGCTGTGGTGGAGAAAGTAAAAATAGCACCACATTGCCACAAAGAAGTGTGCTGTACTCCATTTGAGTGTGTGTGTGTGTGTGTGTGTGTGTGTGTGTGTGTGTGTGTGTGGTGAGAAGGTGAAACCTTTTTAAAACTGACTTTTATTTGCACTTCTTTTTATCATAATACCATGTGGCTGCTTAAATATATATTCTCAGGAGTTCAGACTTTTTAAAAAGGCAACAAGTGTGTTTTGAGTCTTGCTCTATGCCTTAGAATCTAAGGCTTAGATTATAGATTGCAGATAAATATGGGTAATTTATAGTTGGGTAATTTTTAAAATGTCAAATGGACATTAAGCTAGTGGGAACCACTGTTATGGTGAAGATGTGTTTTCTCTTTGTTTCTTCAATTTTATTCCCAAACATTTAGTTAATATATCATGATTGTTTGGGGGTAACCATTGAGAAAATTCTAATTAGTTCAATGAATGGCATTCAGAGCACCTATTTTATTCATTGGCAGTTTATCGATAAGAAAGAGCAAATTTTCCTGTTGAGAAAATAGACAATTTTATAAAGAAAAATAGTTATAATTCTCAGTAAATAAAAATGGAAAGTTCTTTAAAAAGTAGCCTCTGCAATCTCCAAATGCTTTTCAGTGACCAATATAAATAATTAAAACAATACCTATAAATTACTAAATATGTGTTTAGATTTTATAACTTAAAGAATATTTAAATAAGAACTGCAAAAATTACACAGAACTGGAAAATTTTAAGAATGTTTTTGAAAACATGCTGAGAGATTTGTACTAACTATTTAACAAATATTTCCTAAATGTCTGCTAATGGGCATCTATTTAATACTAGAGGCCCAATGCATGAAGATTTGTGCAAGAATGGGCCTTCCTTCCCCTGGCTGCTGGCACTGCCTTCGCTCTGGCCCAGAGTTGCCTTTCTGCCTTCTCACACTGCCCAGAGGCCCAGAGCGGCTGGGGTGGTGCTGTATGCCTGTGTCATCGCCATGGTGATGACTCAAGCATCCCGCCCCGCCCCCGGCCGCTCGGTGCCTGTGTATGCAAATTAACCCACCATGTTTGTTGGGTTATTTTGCATACTCACTCCTGATTGGCTGGTGGGTGTCATGAAGGTATGGTCAATTTGCATTTTTCTCTTTTATTAGTGTAGATAAGTCTGCTCTAAGTGTTGTGAGAGATACACACATGATTAGGACAGAATCCCTACTCTCAATAAGCTTATAATCTGGTGGATATATGGATGATTATGCTATCAGACAGGATGAAACATATTAGGCTATAGGAGAGATATGAGCAATATGCTGTGGGAAGTCAAATGAAAGAGAGGTAATTTCAAATTGAGTGACTCAAGGAAGACTTGGGGGAGGGTATGAGATCATCAAAATTCTCCTTTTTATCAAGAATTTTCCTATCAAAGTGGGAAGGTGGGGATGAGGAACTAGGACATAAAAACATGTAGGTTAAATAAAAAAACAAAACAGAGAGATCCCCCTGTCAGCATGGCTCAGTGATTGAGAGTCAGCCTATGAACCAGGAGGTCATGGTTCAATTCCCAGATAGGGCACATACACTGGTTTCAGGCTCCATTCCCAATGTGAGGTGTGCCGGAGACAGCCGATCAAGGATTCTCTCTTATTATTGGTTTCTCTCTCTCCCTCTCCCTTCCTCTCTGAAATCAATGAAAATATATTAAAAACAAACACACAGAGATATCTGGGTACATGATATATTCAAGGACAGCCTGGCAGTGTGGAAGCCTAGAGCATTTTGAAAAGTATAATTTGAGATCTGGCTAGAAAGAGAAAATAGAACTTTGAATGTCAGTTTTTAGGCCATCATAATGTGGACACTTGGAGGATTTTTCATAAGTGCCTGATATGCTTCAAACTGTATCTGATAAAGATATCTGCAGAAATATGGTATTCTAAAATAAAAAAAGTTATGCTATTTAACACAAAAAGGAAGTAGGGCTATTACTCATGTCAAAATGTTGCAAACAGAGATAAATATGAATTTTGTTCCTCCGGAAATATTATTGGGTATTACTGACACTGTGACAGAAAGGCATGAAAAATTTGCATTTGCCAGATGAGATTTCTTGTTTGCTTCTCTATTTATTTTAGCTAGAAGGTGCCACTCTGTCCTTTGACTCAACCAAAAGTAGAAGTTCTTAGTATTTCTCTAAGATAATTTGCAAAAGATTTTGGGCAAAAAGGGATGTTCTGGCCTTTATACATACTTTTCAACTCATACTATACATTGCAAAAAAGGAAAGAAACAAACAAAACCAAATGTATATATATTCTGCTTTTATTTTATATTTTATTTATTTTATTATTTTATTTCATAATATTGTTGAAAGTATTACATGTGTTCCCTTATGGCCACATTGACCTCCACCAGCCTGCCCCTGGCCCACAGCCCAGGCCTTCACCCTCCGATTTTCTGTGTCCATTGGTTATGCTTATATGTATACAAATGTTCTTTGGTTGATCTATATCCACCAACGCCACCAATCCTCCCCTGCCTTCCTTCTGAGGTTTAACAGTCTGTTCAATGCTTCTATATCTCTGGATCTATTTTTGTTCATAAGTTTATGTTGTTTATTATATTCCACAAATGAGTGAGATCGTGTGATACTTACCCTTCTCCGTGACTTATTTAGCTTAGCATAATGCTCTCCTGGTCTATCCATGCTGTTGCAAATGGTAAGATTTCTTTCTTTTTACCACTGCTTAGTATTCCATTGTGTAGCTGTACCACAGTTTTTTAATCCACTCATCTGCTGGCACTTAGGCTACTGTCAATTGTGCTGCTATGATCATAGAGGTGCATATATCCTTTCTGATTGGTCTTTCAGATTTCTTGATATATTCCTAGAAGTGGGTTTACTGGGTCAAATGGGAGTTCCATTTTTAGTTTTTTGAGGAAACTCTATACTGTTTTGCACATAGGCTACCAGTATATGCATTCCCACCAGCAATGCACGAGGGTTCCTTTTTCTCATATCCTCGTCAGCACTTGTCATTTGTTGATTTGTTGATGATAGCCATTCTGAAAAGTTTGAAGTGATATCTCATTGTTGTTGTTTTTTTATTTGTATCTCTCAGATGATTAGTGACTTTGAGCATTTTTTCATATGCCTCTTGGCCTTCTGTATGTCCACTTTCGAAAAATATCTATTTAGGTCCTTTGCCCATTTTTGATTGAATTATTTATCTTTCTTTTGTTAAGTTGCATGAATTCCCTATGAACTTTGGAAATTAAACCCTTACCAGATGTAACATTCACAAATATGTTCTCCCATGCACTGGGCTCTCGTGTTATTTTGTTGATGGTTTCTTTTGTTGTGCAGAAGCTTTTTATTTTGATGTACTCCCATCTGTTTATTTTCTCCTTAGTTTCCATTGTCCTAGGAAATGTATCAATAAACATATTGCTATGAAATACAACTAAGATTTTGCTGCGTATGGAATCTTCTAAGATTTTTATGGTTTACAGTCTTGCATTGAAGTCTGTTATCCATTTTGAGTTTATTTTTGTGTATGGTGTAAGTTGGTAATCTAGTTTCATTTTTTTTTCATGGATATGTCCAGTTTTCCCAACACCATTTACTGAAGAGACTGTCTTGACCGCATTGTATTGTGTATGGTTTGTTCCCCCACGTCCCACGTAGTTCAGGGTTCAGGATCTGGAAGAGGGCCACACGCAAATGAAAGATACAAGACAAGAAATAATAATTTGGAAATATTGGGGGGCCAGGCAGGCAAGTCCAACTCAAGGGGAAGGACTTCCACCGGTGCTCAGGCCTGGTCAACCTTTTATTGGCTTGGGATACACCTATAGCCCTTAGGGTTTGGGATACACCCATAGCCCTTAGGCAGGCAATTTCCAGTAACAGGCAGACTAGCCCATCAGCAAGGATTTACATAATAATAAATGGGGAAGTTGCTTCAGCTACCATTGTCTGGACTAACAGTGGGTGCACAGCTCTGACCTTTGCCAGGGCTTCAAGGATCACCAGCCTTCCAGGTTCCTTGTTCACACCTCTCTGCTAGTGAAGATAATAGGCAGCTTCCCACATTGTATGCTCTTGCCTTGTTGTCAAACATTAATTGAACATAATGGCTTGTATCAATTTCTCGGTTTTCTGTTCTGTTCCATTGGTCTATGTGTTGTTCTTGTGCTGGTGCCAGGCTGTTTTGAGAATAGTGGCATTGTAATATAACTTGATATCTGGTATTGTGATCCCTCCAACTTTGTTCTTATTTCTCAGGATGGCTGTGTCTCTCTGGGTCTTTTTTTATTCCATGTAAATTTTGGAGAGTTTGTTCTAGATCTGTGAAATATGCCATTGTTATTTTAATGGGGATTGCAGTGAATCTATAGATTGCTTTGGGTAGTATGGGCATTTTAATGATGTTGATTCTACCAATTCATGAAGATGGTATATTCTTCCACTTGTTTATAACTTCCTCTATCTCTTTTTTCAAACTGTAGTTTTCCAAGTACAGGTCTTTTACCTCCCTAGTTAAGTTTATTTCTATGTATCTTTTTTTTATTGGAATGGTAAATGAGGTTGTTTCTGTTCTGTTCCATTGGTCTATGTGTTGTTCTTGTGCTGGTGCCAGGCTGTTTTGAGAATAGTGGCATTGTAATATAACTTGATATCTGGTATTGTGATCCCTCCAACTTTGTTCTTATTTCTCAGGATGGCTGTGTCTCTCTGGGTCTTTTTTTATTCCATGTAAATTTTGGAGAGTTTGTTCTAGATCTGTGAAATATGCCATTGTTATTTTAATGGGGATTGCAGTGAATCTATAGATTGCTTTGGGTAGTATGGGCATTTTAATGATGTTGATTCTACCAATTCATGAAGATGGTATATTCTTCCACTTGTTTATAACTTCCTCTATCTCTTTTTTCAAACTGTAGTTTTCCAAGTACAGGTCTTTTACCTCCCTAGTTAAGTTTATTTCTATGTATCTTTTTTTTATTGGAATGGTAAATGAGGTTGTTTCTTAGTTTCTCTTTCTGTGAGTTTATTGTTGGTGTATAAAAATACCATTGATTTCTGGGTGTTAATTTTGTATCCTGCTACACTGCTGTATTCATTTATTAAGTTTAGTAGTTTCCTGGTGGAGTCTTTAGGATTTTCTATGTACAATATCATGTCATCTGCAAATATGACAGTTTTACTTCTTTTCCCATTTGGATGCCTTTTATTTCTTCTTCTTTTCTGATCACTATGGCTAGCACTTCCAGTACTATGTTGAACAGGAGTGGTGAAAGTGGGCATCCCTGTCTTGTTCCTGTTTTTAGGGAAAATGGTTTTAGTTTTTGCACAGTGAGTATAATGTTGGCTCTAGGTTTGTCATATGAGGCATCTATTATGGTGAGGTAAGTTACCTCTATTCCCACTTTGCTGAGAGTTTGTATAAAAAAAATGGTGTTAGGTTTTGTCAAATGTTTCTGCATCACTTGGTGATTTTTGAAAGGAAATGATAAAGATTAGATCATGTGATTTTTGTACTGCTGTCTGTTAGTGTGTTGTATCACATTTATTGATTTGAAGATATTGTACCAGCCTTGAATCCTGGAATAAATCCCACTTGGTCATGTTGTATGATCTTTTTAACGTATTGCTAAATGCAATTTGCTAATATTTTTTAAAATCTTTATTGTTTAGATTATTACAGATTTTCCTCTCCCCCCCCCATAGCTCCACTCCACCAGGTTCCCACCCCACTCCAGGCCTCCCTGCCCCTCACTGACCTCGTCCATAAGTGTAAGCTCTTTGTCCAATCTCTTCCTGCACCTCCCACAACCCCTTCCTCCCGAGAATTGTCAGTCTGCTCCCTTTCCATGCCCCTGATTCTATTACATTCACCAGTCTATTCTGTTCATCAGATTTTTTTATTCATTTGATTTTTAGGTTCACTTGTTGATAGATATGTATTTGTTATCACTTTGTTGTTCATAATTTTTTTATCTTTACGTTTTTCTTCTTCCTCCTCTTATAGAATACCCTTCAGCATTTCATGTAATACTGGTATAGTGGTGATGAACTCCTTTAGCTTTTTCTTGTCTATCAAGCTCTTTATCTGACCTTCAATTCTAAATGATAGCTTTGCTGGGTAGAGTAATCTTGGTTGTAGGTTCTTGCTATTCATC
>NW_005365111.1:588765-590022 GCF_000412655.1 Myotis brandtii | reverse complement strand
GTACGCTTGAAGTTGTCCCAGAGGCTCCTTACACTATCTTCATATTTTTGTATTCTTTTTTCCTTTTGCTTTTCTGGTTGGGTGTTTTTTGCTTCTTCATATTTCAAATCTTTGACTTGATTCTTGGGATCCTCTAGTCTGCTGTTGGATCTCTGTATATTATTCTTTATTTCAGTCATTATATGCTTAATTTCTGATTGGTCCTTTTTCATATCCTTGAGAGTCTCACTAAATCTCTTGGAGGTTTCTAGAAGATTCTGAGTAACCTTATAACCATGGTTTTGAACTCTATATCCAGTATTTTACTTTCATCCATTTATTTCATTTGTAACTGGTCTGCAGATTCTTCCTCTTTGTATGGGGTTTGGAAGTGCCCAGATGAGGCTCAGCTGTGAAGCAAGGCAGGCTGCTGCTGCCAGGCTTTGGGTCTTCTTGTGGAAGCTCTGGGGTTCTCTGGCCCAGCTGCAGCTTGACAGGTTTTAGGCGGATAAAGGACAGGCCAGTCATATGCAAAAGCTGATGCACACAGCTTGGGTGGGGTTGTAAATTTGGTGGGGCGGGGTCTCTAGGAATCACCAGGAAGGAGCAAACAGCAATGGCTGCCAGTCAGCCCTGCACCGGAGAGTTCCCCAGGTCTCCACGCCCCGCGACCCCGTACAATGATCACTGCAAGCACCTCTGAGAGAAAGCTGCCCTCACGTTCCTGTCCTGATGCCAGACAGTCCAGTTTCTCTCTGTATGTTTCTGGGTACCCCAGAGTCTTGCCCTGAACTGCAGTTCAGAGCAAGTGGGAGCTTGTATCTCCCTCCTGATTAAAAGAGCAGCACATCCAGGTGCCAGCACTTTCCGCACCTCTGCACCTCTTACCAGTCTCAATGTGCTTTCTTCACCTCTCTAGTTGTGGAACTTCCACTCAGCCAGATTTCCCGCAGTTCTGGGTGGTAGTTGTTCTGCCTTTTAGTTGTAATTTTGATGTGGTTTTGAGAGGCAGCAAGTATAGGTGTTTATCTATGCCATTATCTTGATTCTCCATTTGCTAATATTTTGTTGAGAATTTTAGCAATTATACTCATCAGGGATATTGAACTATAATTCTCTTTATAGTGTCTTTATCTAGTTTTGGGATTAGTGTAATGCAGATTTCATAGAAAGAGCTTGGAAGTGCTCAAAAAATTCCTCTTGAATTTTTTGTAATATTCTGAGGATGATAGGTGTTAGTTCTTCTTTGAATGTTTGGTAAAACTGCCCTGTGGAGCC
>NW_005365111.1:587935-588394 GCF_000412655.1 Myotis brandtii | reverse complement strand
TATCTCCCTCCTGATTAAAAGAGCAGCACATCCAGGTGCCAGCACTTTCCGCACCTCTGCACCTCTTACCAGTCTCAATGTGCTTTCTTCACCTCTCTAGTTGTGGAACTTCCACTCAGCCAGATTTCCCGCAGTTCTGGGTGGTAGTTGTTCTGCCTTTTAGTTGTAATTTTGATGTGGTTTTGAGAGGCAGCAAGTATAGGTGTTTATCTATGCCATTATCTTGATTCTCCATTTGCTAATATTTTGTTGAGAATTTTAGCAATTATACTCATCAGGGATATTGAACTATAATTCTCTTTATAGTGTCTTTATCTAGTTTTGGGATTAGTGTAATGCAGATTTCATAGAAAGAGCTTGGAAGTGCTCAAAAAATTCCTCTTGAATTTTTTGTAATATTCTGAGGATGATAGGTGTTAGTTCTTCTTTGAATGTTTGGTAAAACTGCCCTGTGGAGCC
>NW_005365111.1:573008-586963 GCF_000412655.1 Myotis brandtii | reverse complement strand
CATTTATGACCTAACCTGTTTGGGTTCTGATTTTGTTTATTTGGGTCCTTTCTCTTTGTTTCTTGGTGAGCCTGGATAGAGGATCATCAATATTGTTTATCCGTTTGAAGACCCAGTCCTTGGTTTAATTGATCTTTTGTATTTTTTTCTATTTCTGCTCTAACCTTTATTATTTTCTTCCTCTGCTTACTGTGGGCTTTTCTTATTGCTCTCTTTCTAGTTCTTCTAGTCCTCAAAGTTGTAGGGTTAGATAACTTAATATCAGGTTATTTTGTTTTGTTTTATTTTTATGAGGTAGGCCTGTTGTGCTATGAACTTCCCTTTCAGGATTGCTTTCACTGTGTCCCGTAGATTTGGGATTGTTGTGTTTTCATTGTCATTTGTTGCCATGATGCTTTTTATTTCTTCTTTGATCTCTTTGGTAACCCAATCATTGTTTAATAGCATGCTATTTAGCCTCCAGGTGTTTGATATTTTTTCATTGTTTTTATTGTTGATTTATAATGTTATACCATTATGATCTGAGAAGATTCTTGATATTATTTTTATCTCTTGAATTTGAAGAGACTTTGCCTGTGCCCCAATATGTGGTCTATCTTTGAAAATGACATGCGCGTACTTGAGAAGAATGTGTATTTGATGGCTTTGGGGTGAAATGTTTTGAAGATGTCAGTTAATTCCATCTGATCTAGTAAGTCATTTAGGATTGATGTTTCTTTGCTTATTTTTTGTTTAGAGGATTTATCCAGTGATGTTAGTGGGGTATTAAAGTTCCCTACTATGACTGTATTGCTGTCGATCTCTCCCTTGAGGTCTTCTAGAAGTTTTTTATGTATTTGGGTACTCCTGTACTTGGTGCATATATGTTTACCAGAGTTATGTCCTCTTGTTGCATTGATTTCTTTAGTCTTATAAAGTGGCATTCCTTACTTCTTGTTATGGCCTTCATTTTGAGGTCTATTTTGTCATATATAAGTATTGCTACTCCAGTGTACTTTCATTTCCATTGCCTGAAAATATTTTTTTCATCCCTTTATTTTCAGTCTGTGTGAGTTCTTTGTTCTGAGGTGGGTCTCTTGTAGACAGCATATATTTGGTTCATGTTTTCTTAACCATTCAGCCACCCTATGCCTTTAGATTGGATCATTTAATCCATTTACATTTATGGTTATTAATGATAGGTACTTGCTCATTGCCATTTTTATTCTTTATGTCTGTGTTTCCCCCAGAGAAGATTCTTGATATTATTTTTATCTCTTGAATTTGAAGAGACTTTGCCTGTGCCCCAATATGTGGTCTATCTTTGAAAATGACATGCGCGTACTTGAGAAGAATGTGTATTTGATGGCTTTGGGGTGAAATGTTTTGAAGATGTCAGTTAATTCCATCTGATCTAGTAAGTCATTTAGGATTGATGTTTCTTTGCTTATTTTTTGTTTAGAGGATTTATCCAGTGATGTTAGTGGGGTATTAAAGTTCCCTACTATGACTGTATTGCTGTCGATCTCTCCCTTGAGGTCTTCTAGAAGTTTTTTATGTATTTGGGTACTCCTGTACTTGGTGCATATATGTTTACCAGAGTTATGTCCTCTTGTTGCATTGATTTCTTTAGTCTTATAAAGTGGCATTCCTTACTTCTTGTTATGGCCTTCATTTTGAGGTCTATTTTGTCATATATAAGTATTGCTACTCCAGTGTACTTTCATTTCCATTGCCTGAAAATATTTTTTTCATCCCTTTATTTTCAGTCTGTGTGAGTTCTTTGTTCTGAGGTGGGTCTCTTGTAGACAGCATATATTTGGTTCATGTTTTCTTAACCATTCAGCCACCCTATGCCTTTAGATTGGATCATTTAATCCATTTACATTTATGGTTATTAATGATAGGTACTTGCTCATTGCCATTTTTATTCTTTATGTCTGTGTTTCCCCCACTCTTTCTATTCCTTCTTCTTACACCAGTCCCTTTAGGATTTCTTGCATTGCTGGTTTGGTGGTAATAAACTCACTTAGCCTGTTTTTGTCTGTGAAAATCCTGATTGCACCTTCAATTTTGAATCATAGCCTTGCCTGATAGTGTAGTCTTGAATTCACTCCCTTGCTTTTCATTATTTTGTACTCTTTATGACACTCCCGTATGGACTGATGTGTTTCTGTTTAGAAATCATTTGATAGTCTAATGGGAGATCCCTTGTAGGTAACTTTGTCTCTCTTTTGCAGCCCTTAAGATTCTTTGTTTGTCATTGCCATTTGCCATTTTAATTATGAAGTGTCTTGGTGTGGGTCTGTTTGGGTTCATCTTGTTTGGAACTCTCTATGCTTCTTGGATTTGTGTGACTTTTTTATTCCTTAAGTCAAGGAAGTTTTCTGTTATTATTTCTTCAAACAGCATTTCTATTCCTTGCTTAGCTTCTTCTCCTTCTGGCTCCCCTATTACATGAATTTTGCTTCATTTCATTTTGTCCCAAAGCTCCCTTAAACTCTCCTCCTGTTTTATAATTTATTTTTCCCAATCGCTGTTCAGATTGGGTGTTTTTTTCTATCCTGTCTTCTAATTTGCTGATTCTGTCTTCAGCTCCTTATAGTCTTTTGTTGAAACTTTCCAGGATATTTTTTATTGCAGCTGTGTCATTCTGAATTTCTTTTTGATTCTTATCCATGTTGGTGAATTTTTCATTCAGCTCCTTATAATTCTCATTGAGCTGCTTGTATTTCTTAGTCAAATGTTTGAGTATCTCTATAACCATTACTCTGAATTCTTTATCTGACAAATTGCTTGCCTCCATTTCATTTAGGTCCTTTCCTGGTGATTCCTCCTTTTCTTTTCTTTGGATATTGTTCCTTTTTCTCCCCATTTTTTGCTCTCCCTCTGTATTTGTTTCTATGTAATGAGAGTTGCTGTCTCTGTGGCACTGGGCAACCTAATTGAGGTCCAAGAAGTTGAAGCCTGTAGTAGCCCAGTGGCTTTAGCCCAGAGGCTGGATGTGCCTTGAGACTCAAACCGTTATTGACTCTGCTCTTAGTTATACCCCCTTTTCCCATGGATCTGGTCCCTCAAGTGTCCACTGCAGATGCCCAGGATGGGTGGGGGCATGTGCACAGTTCCTCTTGTGTGTGATACCCTGTGAGGTCCCAGAGCCTTCTGGCATGCATTCCACTGTGTGCCCTGGTGCCTGTGGCAGGGTGGTGTGTGAGGTCCCTCTGGCATGCACTCACTGTGCATTGTCCAGCGGTCTGGGTGGGGTGGCAAGCTAGGTCCCTCTGGTGTGCATTCACTACACATGGGTGGGATAGTGTGGGAGTTCCCTCTGGTGTGCACTCAGTGCAGGGTCCCAGAGCCCAGGTGTGGATGCATGTGAGGTGCCTCTGGCTTGCACTCACAGTGCCCAATCCTGGGACCTGGGTGTGGTGTTGTACTAGGGGATTTTGGTGGCTACTCACAGCTCACAGTCCTGGGGTCTGGGTGGGGTGTTGCACTAGGTGCCTTGGGCAGGTATGTTCTGCTTTTATTATTATTATTATTATTATTATTATTATTATTATTATTGAAATTGACAAAAGGAGTATTTTATTAGCATTCAGGTCAGATTAAGCTTCTTATCTTTCAAAACCTGCCAGACCCATAATCTCTCATTTCCTTTAAATCTCTTGACTGGTGCTTTCTTATTTACCCTTTCATTTCATTTCATTTTATTTTACTTAAATCTTTATTGTTGAGAATATTACATACTTTCTCTCTTTTCTGCCAATAACTTCTTCCAGCCCGCTCTGGTCCCCCTCTCCACTCCCGAGGCCCTCACCACCCCATTGTCTGTTCCCATAGGTCATGCATATAATCACACAAGTTCATTAGTTAATCTCTTCCCACTCACCCTCCAGAGCCTTCCCTCTGAGGTTCAACAGTCTGTTCATGCTTCAATGACTCTGGGTCTATTTTTGATCATCAGTTTATTTGGTTCATTAGATTCAGGATATGAGTGAGATCATGTGATACTTATCTTTCTCTGATTGGCTTATTTTGCTCAGCATAATACTCTCCAGGTCCATTCATGCTGTTGCAAATGGTAAGAGGTCTTTCTTTTTCTATTGCCATGTATTATTTCATTATGTAAATGTACCATAGGTTTTTTTTTATACACTCATCTGCTGATGGGCATTTTCAGGCTGTTTCCAAATCTTAGCTATGGTGAATTGTGTGGCTATGAACATAGGGGTGCATATATTATTTCTGATTGGTGTTTCTGGTTTCTTGGGAGCTATTCATAGAAGTGGAATCACTGGGTTGAATGGAAGTTCCATTATTAATTTTTTGAGGAAACTTCATATTGTTTTCCACAGTGGCTGTACCAGTCTGAATTCCTACCAGCAGTGAACTGGGGTTCCTTTTCTCTACAACCTGGCCAACACTTGTCATTAGTTGATTTGCTGATGATAGCCATTCTGATAGGTGTGAGGTGATATCTCATTGCAGTTTTGTTTTGTATCTCTCAGATGATTAGTGAACTGACTTTGAGCATTTTTTTCATATGCCTCTTGGCTTTCTATATATCCATTTTGGAGAAGTGTGTATTTATGTCCTTTGCCAATTTTTAAATTGGATTTTTTTTGTCTTCCTTATGTTAAGTTGTATGAGTTCCTTATATATTTTGAGATTAACCCCTTATCAGATGTATCGTTGGCGAATATGTTCTCTCATGTAGTGGGCTCTCTTGTTATTTTAATGATGATTTATTTTGCAGTACAGAAGCTTTCTATTTTGATGTAGTTCCATTTGTTTATTTTCTCCTTTGTTTCCATTGTGCTAGGAGATGTATTGGTAAACATATTGCCAATATGTTTGAGATTTTGGTACCTATGGTTTTCTCTAGGACTTCTATGGTTTCACTTCTTACATTTAAATCTTTTATCCATTTTGAGTTTATTCTTGTATATGCTGTAAATTTGTGGTCAAGTTTCATTATTTTGCATGTACCAGTCTAATTTTCGGAACACCATTTATTGAAGAGACTGGCTCTGCCCCAATGTATACCCCTGCCTCCTTTGTCAAATATTAATTGAGTGTAGTGGCTTGGGTCGATTTCTGGGTTCTCTATTCTCTTTCATTGATATATATGCCTGTTCATGTGCCAGTACCAGGTTGTTTTGAGTACAGTGGCTTTGTAATATAACTTGATATCTGTTATTGTGATTTCCCCAACTTTGTTCTTCCTACTCAAGATTGTTGCAGCTATTTGGGTTCTTTTTTTAATCTCATATAAATTTTGGAGTGTTTGTTCTAGGTCTGTTAAATATGCCATTGGTATTTTAATAGAGATTTCATTGAATCTATAGATTGCTTTGGGTAGCATGGACATTTTAATGATGTTGATTTTACCAATCCATGAACATGGTACATTTTCCCACCTTTTAATACCTTCCTCTATCTCTTTTTTCAATGTACTGTTGTTTTATGAGTACAGGTCTTTTACCTCCTTGGTCAAGTTTATTCCTAAGTATCATAATTTTTTGTTGTTGCAAAGGTAAATGGGATTTTTTTTAGTTTATCCTTCTGAGAGTTCACTATTGGTGTATAAAAATGCTATGGATTTCTGAGTATTAATTTTGTATCCTACTACATTTCTGTATTCATTTATTAAGTCTAGTAGTATTTTTTTGTAGATTCTTTAGGGTTTTCTATGTACTGTATCATGTAATCTGCCAATAATGAGAGTTTTACTTCCTCCTTTCTAAATTGGATGCCTTTTATTTCTTTTTATCTGTTCACTGTTGCCAAGACTTCCAGAACCATGTTGACAATACTAGTAGTGGTGAAAGAGGGCATCTCTGTCTTGTTCCTGTTTTAGGGGAAATGCTTTTAGTATTTGCCCATTGAGTATGATGTTGGCTATAGTTTTGTCATATATGGCCTTTAATATATATATTTTTCTTTTTTAATTTTTTATTGATTAAGGTATTACAAATGTGTCTTTATCCCCCCATTGTCCCCTCATCACCCCAGTCTTGCCCTCACCCTCACCCCCTGTTGTCTGCGTCCATCGCTTATGCTTACATGCATGCTTACAAGTCTTTTGGTTGATCTCTCCCCCTTACCCCACCTTCCCTTACCTTCCCTCTGAGGTTTGAACATCTAATTGATGCTTCTCTGTCTCTAGATCTGTTTTTGTTCATCAGTTTATGTTGTTCATTATAGTCTACAAATGAGTGAGATCATGTGATATTTATCTTTCTCTGACTGACTTATTTCACTTAGCATAATGCTCTCCAGCTCCTTACATGCTGTTGCAAATGGTAGGAGTTCCTTCCTTTTTACTGCGGCATAGTATTCCATTGCATAGATGTGCCAAAGTTTTTTAATCCACTCATCTGCTGATGGGCACTTAGGCTGATTCCAAATCTTAGCTATTATAAATTGTGCTGCTATGAACATAGGGGTGCATATATCCTTTCTGATTGGTGTTTCTGTTTTTTTGGGATATATTCCTAGAAGTGGGATCACTTCGTAAAATGGAAGTTCCACTTTTAGTTTTTTGAGGAAACTCCATACTGTTCTCCACAGTGGCTGCATCAGTCTGCATTCCCACCAGCAGTGCACAAGTGTTCCTTTTTCTCCACATCCTCCTCAGAATTTGTCATTTGTTGATTTGTTGATGATAGCTATTCTGACAGGTGTGAGATGGTACCTCATTGTAATTTTGATTTGCATCTCTCGGATGATTAGTGACTTTGAGCATGTTTTCGTATGTCTCTTGGCCTTCCTTATGTCTTCTTTCGAAAAATATCTATTTAGATCCGTTGCCCAAGAAAACCCACTGCAAAGGAGAACATATTTGCCAATGATATCTCTGATAAGGGTTTAATCTCCAACATTTACAGGGAACTCATGCAACTTAACAAAAGGAAGACAAATGACCCAATCAAAAAATGGCCTTTAATATATTGAGGTATGTTCCCTCTCATCCCACTTTGCTGAGAGTTTTTATCAAAAAAGTATGTTGGATTTTGTAAAATACTTTTTCTGTATTGGTTGATATGATCATGTGATTTTTGTCTTGCATAATTTTTATGTGCTGTATCACATTTATTGATTTGTGGATATTGTACCAGCCTTGCATTCCGGAATAAATTCTACTTTGTCCTGATGCATGATCTTTTTTTTTAAAATGTATTTTTATTGATTTTTTTTTAGAGAGGAAGGGAGAGGGATAGACAGTTAGAAACATCGATGAAAGAGAAACATCAATCAGCTGCCTCCTGCACACCCCCCACTGGGGATGTGCCCGCAACCAAGGTACATGCCCTTGACCAGAATTGAACCTGGGACCCTTCAGTGCGCAGGCTGGCGCTCTATCCACTGAGCCAAACAGTTTAGGGCCTGACGCATGATCTTTTTAATGTACAGTTGGATCCTGTTTGCTAAAATTTTGTTGAGATTATAGGGTCTATGTCTACCAGGTTTATTGGTGTGTAGTTCTCTTTCCTTGTCGTGTCCTTAACTGATTTTGGAATTAGAATGATGCTGATCTCATAGAAAGAGTTTGGAAGTGTTTCTTTCTCTTGAATTTTTTGGGAATTGTTTGAGGAGTAGAGGTATTAGTTATTCTTTGAATATTTGCTAAAACTCCCCTGTGAATCTGTCTAGACCGGGGCTTTGTTTGCTGGAAGTTTTTATATTATTATTATTATTATTATTATTAATGCTTCAATTTCATCAGCAGTTGTCAGCCTAAACAGTTTTTCTCATTCTTCCTGATTGAGTTTTGAAAGGTTGTTATTTTTGTAGGAATATGCCCATTTTGTCTAGGTTGTCAAGTTTGTTGGAATAGACTCATTCATAATATTTTATTACAATCCTTTGTAATTCTGTGGGGTCAGTTGTGACTTCACCTCTTTCATTTCTGATTTTGTTTATTTTATTTCCCCATGAGCCTGGCTAGAGGACCACCGATGTTGTTTATCCATTCAAAGAATCAGATCTTGGTTTTATTGATCTTTTGTATTGTTTTTTATCTCTATGTAATTTATCTCCACTCAGATTTTTATTGTTTTCTTCTTTCTACTTGTTCTGGGCTTTTCTTGATGTTTTCTATCTAATTCTTTAAGTTGTAGTGTTGGATAAGTTATTACCAGTTTTTCTTGTTTGTTTTTTGAGGTAGGGCAGTAGTGCTATGAACTTGCCTCTCAGGACTGCTTTCACTGTGTCCCAAAGGTTTTAGTTTGTTGTGTATTAATTTTCATTTTTTTCCAGAATGCTTTTTATTTCTTCTTTGATCTCCTTGGTAAGCCATTCATTGTTTAATAGCATTCTATTGAGCCTCCATGTGTTCGCTTGTTTTTGAGCTTTTTTAATTGTAGCTTCTGTCCAATTTCATTTCCATTGTGGTCTGAGAAGATTCTTGATATAATTTCAATCTTTTTGAATTTGTAGATACTTAGCTATAGGGAACGGCTCTAGAATTAAGCCTTGGATTGACCTGTGGCAGAGCCACAAAGAAGTCCCAGCTTAGGGGCAGAGCCCTCTTAGCATAATTAAGCTTGACCTTATGCCCCCCACCCACCCCCAGATCCTTCCTAGGTAGCTAATGGGCTGTGGGAGATGCAACAAGTGCTGCCAAAACAAGTGAAACTCCCAATAACATTGTAACTATGTTCACCACTACCTTGTTTTTCTCTGACTATAAAATAAAGCCTTAGCTTGCTGGCTGGATCCTTCCCTGTGGCCTCATCCAGGCACAGGAGATCCACCGAGCCCCAGCTATATTCTCTTTGTCCATCTTTTCTTTAATCCTTCACCACCACCCCCGCATGACATGTATGCCTGTTAAACCACCATTTTTTCTCTATATATATTCTTCTCTTAAACCCAAAGAACAAAATCACACAACATTGGCATGTCCAGTCCTCCTTCATTATATTCTAATATTGAATTGTATTACTATTCACTTCAGTGAAATAAAGTAATCAAAAATGAACTAAATATTGCAAATAATGTCACTCACTGGAAAATTACTTTATTTAGTAACAGAACCTTATGCAGTGAACACAAGTATGCAAAATTCCAGTCAAATATTGGCTATGCACCAAGCTCTAGAGACTTACATGATACCAGGTTTGACTTGAGATTGGGTCTATGTTCCTTCAGGATATTTCAACTCTGTTAGAGGAGAGTAAAATTTCCAGGTCTTTGAGAATCAAGTACCTAAAATGTTGGTGTGGGAAGAAGAGAGAGTGTCTTATGAGAGTTTCATCAGACTCAATTTTCACCACCTTTTTCAATCAGTATATTTGATGTCATCTTACAGAAATGTGACAACAGTTCTGATGAGAACCTACAATATAATTTGATGTTTCATACCTAGGACATCCTTATTCCATATTTTGGCCTGGGTTCTGTATCATGAGTACAGTAGATTTGGCACTAGAGTCTTTGAGGGTAGTCTAGGACTCCCCCTGTTTCATCCCTGTAATCCTCCTTTTGGAGACAGATGCAGAGAAACAGATACATACCTCTCTAACACTTTACAATTACAATTCTTTTCTCAAATATGGTTGCTTACAAAGGACGGGGAGTGTATTTAAAATTATGTGCCACCTTATCTGCTTCCATCTTAGCCAGGAGGCATGTACCTGTCATAGTTTCCATCACTGGTGGAATATTAGTCAATAAATCCATCCAGCCAACTTCATTATTTATTTTTTAATTTTTTTTTAGAGAGAGAGAGAAACATTGATGTGAGAAACATTGATTAGTAGCTTCCCATATATGCCCCAACCAGGGATAGAACCCACAACCTAGGCATGTGGCCTGACTGGGAATCAAATTCACAATCTTTTGTGCATGGGACAATGCTCCATCCAATTGAGCCACACAGCTAGGGCAGTCATCTTCCTTTTTGGATGAGACTTCAGTGTCAGTAACCAGTAAGATCCCCCTCATAGTCAAGAGTTTTCAGAAGACTCAATTTGCTTCTACTAGTCAGGAGGGCTGAAACGCTGGAATTTGAAGTATAGGACCACAGTAATGGTTTCTGACATGTGGTCACTCCTTGAGCAGTGACTCAGGGACTTGGGAGGTTTATATTTTTAAGTTAGAGACAAAGTAAACTCTGCCTAATTTATCAGATTACTTTCCCAAGCACAGAAAAAATGGTAGAAAATTGAGAAGTAACCAACCAGAATCCTGCTTGGTTGGAGTACCAGATAAGCCATGCAGCAAGAACCAGAAAACAAGACAGGTCCAGTAAAAACAAATCTGTCACTAGGGGGGATTATATTCAATTACCTGGCATAGCAGTGTTCAGTGTCTTGTACCATGCCTGTATCAAATCCTGATCTAAGGGCAGAATCTGTTATCTGTTATTTAAAATCTAAGAATGAGATTCCCAATTTTAGACTAATTGCTTTGCTCTTAGGATATAAAATGTTCTATGGGCATTTTGAAAGTAATTACCATGAGTAGTTTTATGGAGATCACTAAGTGTTAAACAATTCCTTTTTACAACTTGCATTTTAATGTTTAAAATCTTAAATTTTCAATTATTTTCAATCAGGGTTATTTATGTAGTTTTTGAAGTCTACTGAGAGGTTTCCACATTACCCTTTTGTTCTTTAAAACAAAAGCTATAGATTTTGGGTAATATAGTGTGGAGAAAATGGCCCTAAAATATGAGTAAAACACAAGTAACTATGGCAGGTAGAATATTTCTTTTTCTTAAAGAGCTTTTGGGCAAACTTTGAAATATATACCACATTAAGTAAAAAAATCAAGAACACTGAGGTGAGGTCCCAGAGGTTGGCTTAATTTTCCAATCCACTCTTTCTGTTTTTATCAGAGTCTATAAGGTTGCTTTAGATTTCCACTTTTGCAACTTATTAATCATATGAAACAGTAGATAAGGTATACTCTCAAAGAAAAATAAATGCAAGGAAAGGACTTCAAAACTGTGAAAAGGGCCAGAATGATCTGTTTATCTTAGACTTTAGTTTATTTTATGTAATCTTGGAAGTTTATAACATTCCTAAAAACCCCTTTTATTTTCCAAATGCTCATGTCTGTTATGAGACACAAGGTGAACATTCAGAAAAACTGAGGAAAATTCCCACAGCTATGTCAGCACTGAGAACAGGAAATACTATGTGAAGTTTTCCTACCATGATATAACTTATGATATTCTCATCAAATCTACAAAGTGAAAGTACTTAAAATTTAATGTATAAAATGGATCTTTGTAATATGGTTACTTGTGTTTTAGATGAAAAGTTCAGATACACATACTCAGAGTGGTAAACAATGGAGACACTGACAGCCAGATAGTTGGCTACATGCAATTCTAAATTGTGTGCTATCAAAAGGGATCTGCTACTTTCTCTAACATTTTAACTATGTATAAATAAAAACTTGAGATCCACTATGAATCATAAGTTAAACAATAGCCAACAAAATTGAGCTCTATTAAAAGTGTTTACAAAAGAACATAGCATATGTGAGACAAAAAGGGATCTTTCCATTAGATTGAGCTTTGCTCTAGATCAGGGGTCCTCAAACTTTTTAAACAGGGGGCCAGTTCACTGTCCCTCAGACCGTTGGAGGGCCGAACTATAGTTTAAAAAAAACTATGAACAAATACCTATGCACACTGCACATATCTTATTTTGAAGTAAAAAACAAAATGGGAACAAATACAATATTTATATTTGCATGTGGCCCGCGGGCTGTAGTTCGAGGACCCCTGCTCTAGATGTTCAAAACACTTACTTGAACCTACTTGAGTTCCTACTACATGTAAAGCAGCTGGGCATTTTAGAGATGGAAGATTATAAAAGTCTGCAAAACATAAAACACAGTCTTAGATGGTAAGAAGCTCAAAACTTTGTGGGATGTATTTTTTCTAACGTAAATTACTATGGGAAATATGAGGGAAGGATAGATCAACAGCTTATCTTGAACAAATGATCAACTAATAGAAACATATCAATTGAGATTCTTTATTTCTTAAAGAAATGAAATGTTATTTTTCAATCACATTATACATTCAACACAATTTTGTATTAGTTTGAGATGTACAATAGAGTGGCCAGACAATCATATACTTTACACAGTGATCCTTTGGTATTTCAAGTACCCACCTGGCACCCTACATAGTTATTACAATATTATTGACTATACTCCCCATGCAGTCCTCCACACCCCCATGACTATTTTGTAGCTACCAATTAGTACTTCTTAATTCCTTCACCTATTTCACCCAGCCCCACAATCCCACCCCTGTCTGGCAACAAACAGTCGGTTCTCTCTATCTTCCATGTTTTCTTTATCACATATCTCTTTATGTAAACTAATTTCTTTATGTAAATTTTCCTGAAATTCTTTGATTTCTGATTTGTTTATGAACATTATAGTTATTTTTTCAAATTAAGATAAGATCTCTTTAGAGTTTTGATTAAATTTATATTACAAGTTAAAATTGTTTGGAAAGATTCCAAATCTGTATATTTTTTATTCTTATCCAAAAACAGTACATGACTTCTAATTTATTGAAATATGCTTTATGGCTTTCAGAAAGTTTGTAGTTTATTTATGTAGATCTCATATTTATTGCTCATTTTTTTCTAAGTACCTTATATTTGATACTAGTATATATGGTTGATTCAATTATACTTTAATTATTTAACACTAGTACACAGGAAAGTTATGTCACTTTGTTTATTTTGTTTACAGCCACCATATTAAATTTTCTTGTTAATTGGAGTAATGTTTTTCTTCATTCTTTTGAATTTTCTAGCTATGCAATCATATTATTCATAAAAATGATAATTTTATTTCTTTCCCCATATTGTTACTTTTATTCTTTAATTTATATATTTTTTTATTAAATTGCATTGGTTATGTTGCCAGTGGAGGTGGGGTTCTTGAGGAAAAGTATTTCCAAATACCCACTTGGATGAGGTCTGGTGGTAATTTTCATTTGTGATGCAAAAATTTTAAAAAAAGTCCCATCTCTGTCTGTCTCACAGTGGAAAATAAGGAACAGAAATAAAGTCAATGTCAAGTTATTCTGTGAAATAACCTTTAGTACCAGTTCAGCATCGAGCTAGCTTTACTTGTGTTCCCAGCTGCAATCCATGGCTTTGCTGCTGTACAGAGGCTCCTGCCTGGAGCCTTCAGCAACCTGGCCACATGTCTATGGAGAGAGAAGGTGCAAATGCACAGGCAAGTGTGGGTCACAAACAAGAGAGAGAAAGCATCTTTGATACATAGAATTATGTATCTCAGGCTTGGGAGGAACCAGAAGCTTTTTCTTTTCCTTTTCTTCTTTTTAAATCTTTATTGTTGAGATTATTACAGATGTCCCTCTTTTTCCCCCCATATCCCCCCTCCACCCGGTTCCTGCCCCACCCCACAGACTTCACTACCCTATTGTCTGTGTCCATAGGTAATGCATATATACATATAAGATCATTGTTTAATCTCTGCCCTCCCTCACCACTTTCCCTCTGAGAATCATCAGTCTGTTCCATTTCCATGCCTCTGATTCTATTTATTTGTAATATATATTTTTATTTATTTCAGAGAGGAAGGGAGAGGGAGAGAGAGATAGAAACATCAATGATAAGAGAGAATCACTGATCGGCTGCCTCCTGCACACCCCCCACTGGGGATTGAGCCCACAACCCACACAGGTGTCCTTGAATGGAATTGAACCTGGGACCCTTCAGTCTGCAGGTTGACGCTCTATCCACTGAGCAAAACTGGCCAGGGCTCTGATTCTATTTTATTCACCAGTTCATTCTTTTCATTAGATTTCTTATTCATTTATTTTTATTTTTAGATTCAATTGTTCATAGGCATGTATTTGTTGCCATTTTGTTGTTTATATTTTTATCTTTTTCTTTTCTTCTTCTTATTAAAGAACTAGAGGCCCGGTGCACAAAAATTTGTGCACTCGGGGGGGGGGGTCC
>NW_005365111.1:562572-571533 GCF_000412655.1 Myotis brandtii | reverse complement strand
AATGTTGCGGTCAGGCTGGCTGAAGCCCGGCTGACTGAAAGCCGGTTTCTAGGGTTTTGTTTAGCTTCTATATTTGCAACATAGTTGCTTAGAGTTGCCGGCCTTAGAGTTGCAGCTGAGAGGCCGGCAAGTCAGGCGGGGAACGTTGGAGTCTGCCATCACTGGAGCAAGCAAGCCTCCCTGTTCGCTTCAGTGCCTGGCTGCCGGCCGCCATCTTGGCTGACAGTTAGTTTGCATAAGGATATGCTCATTAGCCAATGGGAAGGGTAGTGGTCGTACGCCAATTACCATGTTTCTCTTTTATTAGTGTAGATACCTTTCAACATTTCATATAATGCTGGTTTGGTGGTGATGAACTCCTTTAGCTTTTTTTGTCTGTGAAGCCCTTTATCTGACCTTCAATTTTAAAGGATAGCTTTTCTGGGTAGAGTAATCTTGGTTGTAGGTCCTTGCTATTCATCATTTTGAATATTTGTTTGTGTGTGTGTGCAATTAATTTTATATATATCATTAATAGGTTTGAACTTTTAATATGTCTTGTCATTCCCTTCTGGCCTGCATTGTTTCTGTTGAGAAATCAGCTGACAGTCATCTGGGCATTCCTTTGTAGGTAACTAACTGTTTTTCTCTTGCTGCTTTTAAGATTATCTCTTTCTCTTTAGCCCTTGGCATTTTAATTATGATGTGTCTTGATGTGGTCCTTTTTGGGTTCCTCTTGTTTGTGACCCTCCATGCATCTTGGACTTGTAGATCTATTTCTTTCGCCAGGTAGGGGGAAGTTTTCTGTCATTATTTCTTGAAATAGGTTTTCAATATATTGCACTCTCTCTTCTTCTAGCACCCCCATAATATGAATGTTGGTATGCTTGAGGTGGTCCCAGCGGCTCCTTACACTTTCTTCATATTTTTGGATTCTTTTTTCTTTTTGCTCTTCTGGTTGAGTGTTTTTTGCTTCCTCATATTTCAAATTGTTGATATGAGTCTCAGAATCCTCTACTCAGAATCCTTGTATATTATTCTTTATTTCAGTCAGTGTATGCATAATTTCTGACTGGTCCTTTTCCATTTTTTTGGAGGTTTCTAGAAGATTCTTGAGTAACTTTATAACCATGGTTTTTAACTCTATATCTAATAGTTTGCTTTCTTCCATTTCTTTTCTTTGTGACGTTTCTTTGTCTACACATTTTGGCTGCTTCCTTGTGTTTGTTTCTATGTATTGGGTAGAGCTGCTATGTCTCCTTGAGTTCGTAGAGTGGCCTTGTGTATTAGGTGCTTTATAGGGCCAAGTGGCTCAGCCTCCCAGTCACCTGAACTAGGTGTACCCCTTTGTGGGCTGTGAGCACATTTTTGTTGCAGTTGAGCCTTGATTGTTGTTGGTGTCACTGGGTGAAATTGACCTCCAGGCCAATTGGCTGTGAGGACCAGCTGTGACTACAGTGGGAGAGCTGTTGTGCAGGAGACACCCCTATGGAGCAGGATTTGCTTCAGTGGGGCTTTGGTGCTCACTGAGTCTACCCTTTGAGTATGTCGCTTTTGGATGTGTAGAGTTGTAATCTGGTATGGTCTGACACTGACCACTGGGTACATTGGCTCTTGGGTCTCCAGGGAGGTGCAAAGTCAACAACTGCCTGAGGCACCTAGAGGGAACAACAGAGAGATCTGCAGATTCCTCCTCTTTGTATGGGGTTTGGAAGTGCCCAGATGAGGTCCAGCTATGAAGCAAGGCAGGCTGGTGCTGGTGCAGGGTCTTGGGTGTTTTATTAATATTTGGGGCTTCCTGACCCAGCTGCAGCTTGTTTGAGAGATTTTAGCCTGAGCAAGGATAGGTCATTCATATGAAAAAGCCACTGCACACAGCATGACAGGAGTTATAAATTGGATGAGGTGGGGTCTTAGGGAATCACCGAGGTGGAGCAAACAGAAATGGCTGCCAGTCATTGCTGCAACCGGGGAGGTCCCAGCATAGGAACAATGATTCCTGTGAGCACCTCTGCCTGGGAGAAAGCTGTCCCTGAGTTCCTGCCCCATGCCAGACAAAACAGTTCCTCCTCGTATGTGTCTGTGTTCCCCAGAGCCTTGCCCTAGTGCTGGAGCTCAGAGGAAACAGGACCTTGTAAGTTCAGTTCATGGTGCCGGCCTTTTAAGAGGACCAGCGGGGTCTCCAGCAGCCTCTGTGTCGCTGGGCCCCAATCCACATGGGCTTTTACAGCCGGTAGTTCTTACTGCCAGTTCTTTATAGCCGGGACTTCTTTTCCAAGCTCTGGGGCCCTGGGCTGGGGTTCTTATGTGGGTCTTGGACCCCTTGCTCCTCATGGAAAGACTCCACAGAGACAATCTTCCTCCTGATTAAAAAAGCGGCATACATGGGTACCATCCCAGCCCATTCCATGCCTCCACAACTCCTATCAGTCTCAGTGTGCTTTCTTCTTTACTTCTCTAGTTGTAGGACTTCCACTCAGCTAGCTTTCCAGTGGTTCTGGATGATAGTTGTTCTGTATTTTAGTTGTGATTTTGATGTGGTTGTGTGGGAGGCAGTGAGTACAGGCATTTACCTACACCCCCATCTTTTGTCTCCCAGAAACTTTCTCATAATAGCCAATCAGCTTCCCAAACTTTCATGGGCTTCTGATGGGGACCACCCCCTAACCCAGTGGTTCTCAACCTTGGCTGTACATTAGAATCACCTGGGAATTTTTTTTAAATCCTGATTTTAAAAAGATTCCCAGGTGATTCTAATGTGCAGCCAGGGTTGAGAACCACTGCCCTCACCAATTATCTTTTTCCCAGGTTAAACTGATAAACCTCTTTGGTCAAGCATCTCCCTGTGCCATTTTGACTTTATCATGCATATGTTTGCCTCCTCCTTTGCCCTATTCCTTCCCCTAGTGATCTGCATGGAATGGACTGGTGGTTCCCTGGGCAGAGTGTGAAGCTATGGCTTTCTGGTGAAGCAAACAGGTCTCCGCCTCCTAGATGAATATGTTCAATGTTTGACCCTACGTTGCTGCCTTTCCCTCATTAATATATAGCTAATGACAGTATTTTTTTATAGTGGCATTGAAGGATAAGCAGAATTTCAATAGGTAAAAATGGGGTAGGACATTATAAACAGAAGGAAAATCAAGAACACAAACAATGGAGATAAGTAAACACATGGAATGCCTGTCAGAATCTAGTTTGGCTATGAAGCTTAACAAAATGACTGAATTGATATCAGTTGCCCTTTACAATTCAAGGAAGACTCTCAGATTTGAATGTTTTCTGATTTGGTTCTCTAGGAAGACTGTTAAAATGTAGACACCTTGGCTCCACCCTTTGGTAATTAAGATTCAGTCCATCTGGCAATATTAATTTTAACATGCACCCTGCATAAGAAAAAGGGAAAGAAGAAAAATAAAACCTATAAATCATGTGGATAAGATCAAGACACTGAGAGATGGGAGATGTGAAAGAACAAACTGACTAATGTTTGTTTTTTTTTAATAAGTGGTAGGAGTAAGGAAGTGAATAGTTACTAAAGTACTTGTTAATTATCAGTACAGATTTCAATAGCCTCTGGAGTTACCCAATACCCATTGCTGTGCCCTGGTCTCCAGGATATGAAATATTTTCAAACAAGGATATCTGAAGAAAGACAGCATGACTGAGAATTATTCACTTGTGATATGAGGTTGAGTGTGACTATCTTGGTGTCTCCAAGTAATTAAATGAGTACCACTCAGATAAGAGGAACAAGATGCACTAACTGCTGAAAAGGAAATGGGCTTCAGATCTCAGCAGAAACATTTAGACTCAGCTAAGTGAAAGAATTTCCTGGAACAATGACACCTCTCACAATAACTGCATTGTCTGACCACATAGGTATTTTCTCCCTTCATGAAGTTGGTCTATGGGGGAATCATAGAAGGTGTAAAAGGTAACAGAGGTTGGGAGCCTGATTGAATGTGGTATCCAGATAGAACACCCCCGCTCTTTAAAGTAAAAAAAAAAATTTATGGAGCATTTAGTGGATCAGAACTAGTCAATTTCTTAGACGGTTCAACCAGGCAAAGACTTTCTAAAGTATTTTATTACTGTGTTGTAGTCATCTCTTTACCTTGACGCAGATGCTGGGTAGGTTTATTAGAAAAACTGTAAGCTAATTGACTGAAAAATTTCAAAAATGAAAAAGAAGTTTTAAGATTTACTATGTATACTGATCAGAATCAGGAATAAATTGTTCTCTCTTCTGTCCAATATTTGTGATTATTCATGTATCATAATGGTACCTCCCACACACATTTACACACCTTGTTAAGTTGCACATAATTTCAGTCTCTTGCAGCACTAAGTCTAATTTTTCTTGGCTTACTAAAGTGTTTACCTGACCATAACTGTAAAATAAAGTTTTTTGAGCAAGTAGTTGCCTATGAGCCATGACTGGATGGTTTCTCAGCAGGGCTCCATATCCAAAAATATAGTGTCTACTTACCACTAACAGACTACCATCAGAAATTAGGTCATTTTATGATATAGAAATTTAAATAATTCATTTTCCTTTATTAAAATACAGAAACACATTTTGATGGGGGAAATTCTAACATCTTCATAGATAATAACATTTTCCTCAGAGAACATCTCAGTAAAATAACACAGAAAGTTATACCTGATCTTCATTTGAAACAAGTTTTACCTGGATAATCAAGCAAACATAAAATTGCTGAAATTGTAATACTCTGGAATTATATGAAAAGTAAAATTTAATGAAGCTTCAGGTTTGGATAACTAAATATTCATAAATAAAAATTATAGTTTCCCATGGGAACTCCAAATGAAATAGTGTCTGACCTGTAGATTGCTGAAAATCAGGCTAAATTCAGGCCCTCAGTTTTATTTTCATTCTCTTTTTTTTCATCTTCCCAAGGAATTTAGTAAAATTAAGAAAGAATAGGATATTGAAGCAAGAAAACAAATTCTCAAGGAGCCTGGCGTGTTTCTTCAAATGAATATCTCATTCAAAAATGAAAACTCTTCCAGTGTCTGTTATAATATGGATTATTTTCTGAAAAAGAAAAATCTCAAAAAATAGAGGTATACTCTAAAAAAATGCCACCTTCATGTTTATCTTTATCACTCTTAGATAAATGAGTATTTATATTCATCATAGTGCAACTGACTGGTTTTTTTATTCTTGAAAGCCTTACCAAACATCCCAAGCAAATTTTTCTACTAGAAAATGTTATGTAAACAGAGAGAAAGCATCATCAGGTCTCCCAGGAGGAAGACAGAGGAGTCTTAAGTGAAATGATGTAATCGGGAGCATTTCAAGGTTACATGCCATGGCGTACTAAATGAAAATACATTGAAATGTGGCCAATAGGGAATGACCAACAGAAAAAGTACAGACTTCAGGAGGGTACTCCTGACTTTAAATTCACTTAAGGGAACCAAGATGGCAGCATACCTATATAGGTAAATGCTTGTACTCGCTGCTTCCCACAACCACATTAAAATTACAACTGAAATACAGAACAACCATCACTCAGAACTACCTGAAAGCTGGCTGAATGGAAGTCCTACAACCAGAGAAGTAAAGAAGAAAGCACACTGAGACTGGTAGGAGGAGTGGAGGCATGGAACGGGCTGAACCAACACCTATATGTACTGCTCTTTTAATCGAGAGGAAGATCATTTCTGTGAGGAGCAAGGGGTGCCACCTCACACCCGACCCCCGGCCCAGGCTCCCAGAGCTGGGAAGAGAAGTCCCTGTAACTATGAGGTGTAAAAACAATCACGGATTGTGGCTATGAAACACGGAGTCTGCTGGAGACCAAGCTGTTCCTTTTAAAGAGCTGGCCCATGAACACACTTGGACTCGATACCTCTGAGCTCCAGTACCAGGTGGCTCTGGGAGACCCAGACACATATGGGGAGGAACTGGATTGTTTGGCATTGGGGAAGCAACTTGGGGGAAGCTTTCTCCCAGATAGAGGTGCTCTCAAGGGTCATTGTCCCTCTGCTGGGACCTCGCCTGTTGCAGAGCTGACTGGCAACCATAGCGGAATCTCAATCACTGGAACACACTGTTAGCTCCACCCTAGAGATTCCCTGAGACCCTGCCCCAGCTAATTTGCAGGCCCACCCAAGATGTTTTCAGAAGCTTTTCCATATGAATGGCCTATCCTGGCTCAGGCTTCAGACTTTGCAAAATTCTCTCAAACAAGCTGCAGTTGGGGACAGCATACCCCAAACCCAACAATAAAATCCCCAAGACCTGGCACTAGCACCAGCCTGCCTTGGTTCACAGCTGGGCCTCACCTCCTGCATAGCAGTGCTCCCACTATAGTTGCAGCTGGTACTCACAGCCAATTGGCCTAGAGGTCAATTCCTCCGAGAGATGCCAATAGCAATCAAGGCTCAATTACAAAATTGTACACACAGCTCACACACGAGTGCCTCTAGAGTGCCAGAGAGGTTGAGCAAGTGGGCCCTCAGGTTACCAGAGAGGTTGAGCGAGTGGGCCCTACAGGACACCTACTACACAAGGCCACTCTACCAGAAGACATAGTAGCTCTACCTAATACATAGAAATAAACACAGGGAAACAGAAAAAAATGGGAGACAAAGAAACATGTCACAAATGAAAGAAATGGAAGCAAGCAAACTACTGGATACAGAGCTAGAAACCATGATTACAAGGTTACTCAAGGATATTCATAGAGTTTCAAGGGACTTAGTGAGACTTTCAAGGATTTTAGTGAGAATTTCAATGACATGGAAAATAACCAGTCAGAAATTAAGCATACACTAATGAAATAAAAAAACAATTTACAGAGCTTCAACAGTAGAGTAGAGGATTCTGAGAATCAAGTCAATGATTTGGAGTATGAGGAAGCAAAAAACACCCAATCAGAAGTGCAAAAGGAAAAAAAAAGAATACAAAAATATGAAGAAAGTGTAAAGAGCCTCTGGTACAACTTCAAGCATAACAATATTCACCTTATGGGGGTGCTGGAAGGAGGAGAGAGAGAGCAAGATATTGAAAACCTATTTGAAAAAATAATGACAGAAAATTTTCCCTGCCTGGTGAAATAAATAGATTTACTAGTACAAGTCAAGGATATGCAGAGTGTCCCAAACAAGATGAACCCAAAGAGGACCACACCAAGACACATCATAATTAAAATGCCAAATGCTAAAGATAAAGAGAGAGTCTTAAAAGCAGCAAGACAAAAGCAGTTAGTTACCTACAAGGGAGTGCCCATACGACTTTCAGAGGATTTCTCAATAGAAACTTCGAAGGTCAGAAGGGAGTGGCAAGAAATATTCAAGGTGATAAATAGTAAGGACCTTTTGCTGGGATTATTTTACCCAGCAAAGCTCTCATTTAGAATTGTAAAGAACTTCACAGAAAAGAAAATGCTAAAGGAGTGCATCCCCACCAAACCAGTATTACATGAAATATTGAAGGGTGCTGGAGAAGAAGAAGAAGAAGAAGAAGAAGAAGAAGAAGAAGAAGAAAACAAATACATATCTATCAGCAATCAAATCTAAAAATCAAAATAAACAAGAAATCTAATTAGCAAAATAAACTGGTCAATAAAACAGAATCAGAAGCATGGAAAGCATGGAGAAGATTGACGAATCTTAGAGGGAAGAGGGAAGGGGCTGGGAAGAGATTAACCAAAGATCTTACCTATGGACACAGACTGAAGCGTTATGAAGGCATGGGGTGGGGTGTGAACCAGGTGGAGGGGGGCAATGAGGGGAAAAGGGGGACATCTGTAATACTCTCAACAATAAAGATTTTAAAAATACAATAAATTCACTTAAGCAAAAATGTTTTTAATATTTTTGTTGGTTCCCCTCTTTTGTGCTTATAGGGAATACCGTACATTACTAATGATCACATTTTTCATATTGTACAGCAATTATCATTTTCCCCTATTAGATTATAAGGTTTAAGAAGACAGAGATCATGTGCCTTTTTCCACTGCCTATATTCTCACTACCAAGCATGGTGCCTAACAGTAAATGCTGAATAAATGTTTGCTGAATAAATATTGGATAAACCCACAACAATCTAAACATGGCTCTAGGTGCTCTAGGGGTTATTAAGCTATATAAGACCCAGCCTCTGACTTCAAGGAGTTTCTGGCCTTGTTGTTGTAGGGTGAATTGAGAAGGGGAGCAACGGGCATAAATACACAGACAAAATTACTCACAAAAAAAGAGGAAGGTAGGTGCTTTAAGAGAGGTATAAATGGGGATCTTAAAAAGGGGGCTAGCATAATAGTGTTGACTTAACCACAAAAGAACAGAAAATCTGAGAAAGGGTTTTACAAATAATTTGTAGGTCTGATATGCAAAATTACATGTATATGTATATGTATATCTACACTGAGTGTCCAG
Source organism: Myotis brandtii (assembly GCF_000412655.1). NCBI lineage: Eukaryota > Metazoa > Chordata > Mammalia > Chiroptera > Vespertilionidae > Myotis > Myotis brandtii. The sequence continues at coordinate 563,142 of NW_005365111.1, read as the reverse complement.
ATTATTATGACCACTTGACGTTTGTAGGCAAGTTAGCTATATTTTCTCGTTGAAGTTGCTAGAGGGCCAGACCCCTATAAATAGGAAAGCAGGTTGTTTACCATGACAGTAGAAGTGATTTTTTTCTGAAGATATGGGTAAACAACGCGATTTAACAGCCTTTGAACGTGGGTGATATATATATATACATACACACACACACACACACACACACACACAAAGTGGCCAAATTATTATGACCACCTGACGTTTGTAGGAAAATTAGCCGTACACTGCATCATATGGGATATGGAAGCTGAAGGCCTGTTCAAACACCTTTGCTGTCTGCAGTTACCAAGATAAAATGTCTCCAATTCGCACAGGACCACAAGGATTGGACAGTCGAGCATTGGAAAAAAGTGATGTGGTCCAATGAATCATGTTTCCAGTTGCATCATGCAGATGGCAGCGTGAGAATTTGGCAGAAACAGCATGAAAGCATGCACCCCACATGCATGAGTACAACCCTTCAAGCTGGTGGGGGCAGTGTTATGGTTTGGGGCATGTTTTCCTGGCATGATTTGGGCCCTT
>NW_005365111.1:552961-562276 GCF_000412655.1 Myotis brandtii | reverse complement strand
TTGCATCACCTTTCAACATCTCGTGGAGTCAATGCCAAGAAGAATCGCCGCAGTATTGAAGGCAAAAGGTGGCCCAATGAAGTACTGATGGGGTGGTCATAATAATCTGGCCACTCACGTTCAAATATATCCCACGTGCAAAGGCTGTTAAATCACATTGTTTACCCATATCTTCAGAAAAAATCACTTCTACTGTCGTGGTAAACAACCTGATTCCCTATTTTTAATGGCCTGGCCCTCTAGCAACTTCAGTGCAAAATTATAGCTAATTTGCCTACAAATGTCAGGTGGTCATAATAATCTGGATACTCAGTGTATATATAATCTTTGCTTCTTAGGCAAATACAGGAAAAACTTTTTTCCTCCTTTACTTTTAGAAATAGGCTTATTTTTTCTAATGGGAAATATACTTACATTCTTAAGAAATATAACAGAGATAACATGACCTTGACAACTCTTAGGAGGCTGGAAAAAGGGTGGGTGTATATGGGGAGATATCAGGTCCTGAGGTTTGTTCCCAGAACTGCAGCAACTCCCAGGCCTCTAATGGCTTTAGTGTAAAAGTACTATTTTTTTCCTTTACAAGGAGAGTGCTCCCCCACCCCAACCCACTGATGCCGCTTGTGCAGCCTATTCAAGGGCACTTCTGTAGCTCCAGCCCTTTAGGATAAATACTTGGGGAGTTTAAACAATTGTTCTCATATTCTTTCTCTTTTTGAGTAGACTAATGATATGAAATCTTGTATAAGAAGAGATCTTAAAAATAAAAAAAACAAACAAACACAGTAAATGAATGAGTACTCACAAAAGGGTGGACTGGGACATTACCTTTAGAATCTTATCTCACATTAACCCAGCACAGTAAATGGGTTCTGAGTGGCATAAAGTCTAAATAGTAGAGACAGAGGATTCCCTATATTTATAAAATGGCGAAGTGCAAACTAAATCCCCTAAAGATAAGAGAGCAAGTAAAGAATATTAATCAGTAACCAAATTACATTACAGACAGATAAGAACTTCTACTAGCTAAGAATTTCTAGTGGCTGATGTCTTGAGAGAGAGAGCAGAAAGGACCCCAAGATTAAGAGTTCTTGGCAGCTGCTGGGAAGTTCCTATAATCCCTGCCATGTGTTCAGCCTGCCATAAGTAGCTGGGGCCTCTAGCAAAGTGAAATATGTCCCATCTCCAAACAAATTAAACCAAACAACAAAGACACAAAACAACAGTTAACAGAGACACCCTACATACAGTATTTATAGGTGTGCACAACCTACAGACAAGACTTAATAAATCAGAGTCTTTTCTATGGATCTTTCAGAAGATGTCTTATAGTGCCCCGGGACTTACAGCTAGAATGCAGCCCAGAGAGCTCCCGGGTGTGGTGGCTAGTGAACACCCATAAACAGCCTGTTGTTCACAGATTTTATCATATTCTGCTCTCCATAATAGATATTGACTGGCATCCAGAGTTGTTTTGGCCAAAATCTGCCAGTCCCAAAGAATCATGTGATAATTTTCAGACAAGGCATTAAGGAGTCCTTTTGTAAATGGACTGTTAGCTCCATTTTCTCTAACACTTTTCCTTATTTTTTTAAAGGTATTAAAGGAGAGAGGCTCATAAACTCCATTACTTTGTTGATCTTGAATAACTGGGCAAGCTAAAAGCTCTCCTTCTAACATGGCTTGCTTGACACAGGACCCCATAACTGAGGATCTAGTTGATGAGCCTTCCCACACCGGAGGCAGAGGATCAGAAAATAGTTCCTCCAGCGACGGGGCTTTAGGTATTACAGGCTCCACAGGCTCTGCTTCAGGAGGAGGGGGTGGTAGTAAATCCTCCTGTTGCTCTGTAGGCTTTTGATTTTCAATATGAAGTGGGCATAATGCAGCTCAAACAAGAGCCCACATAGTTAATGATGATGAGGACACTCGCTTTCCCTGGGCCTGATTTCTCTTTAGATTCCTGCCCACTTGTTCCCAGAGATTAAGGTCTAGCGTTCCAGCATCAGGGAACCAAGGATTATAAATTACAACAATTTTAATAAGCTTTTCAGTTCTTTTGTAACAGAGGCACCACCTACTTTTAATAACTGTTTCAGCACTGTGATATATTGCTGCTGTTCTGTGGACAACTGTTGTCCCATTATGAAATCTTAGCTGAGAAAGAATTATCTCAAACTTGGGAATCCCAAGCAGATTCCAATGACTTACCGTGCAGTTACTTTCATTTTCTTCCTCTTCGTTTTTGAGGGTTCCACCGCGTTTTATTGCATTCCTGGCTTCCTCACACAGGGCGCCAGCTGCCGGGGTTGACCAGCAGACCCTGAGCGACAGATGAATAGATTACTCTGACACATGTTTCTGTGAAAGAGAGGGCTAAGGGGCTGTTTTGCTTTAGGAGCAAAAAACCCTGTTTGCCTGCCTTCTTAGGCTTTTATTGTCACAACAGCTTGAACTGAAATTAACCTCTAGATACAATCAGCAGGGTAAGTATACTTGAGAAAGCATATGCTTCTACAAGGTCGAGTCTAAAAGACCAAACAGAGATTCTAGCAAAACACCAGGGGATCAGACTTGTTTGGAAAAGTCAAGGTAGGAGCTGCTGCTTTTAGCAAGTCCCCCTAAAGGCCCCCAAACTTTTGGACAATCCTCCTTATAGACATCTAACCAAGTCCTGTGTTTCCCCTCTATGTATACTAGAGGTCCGGCGCAAGAAGTCCTGCACAGGTTCAGTTTCTAGGCCTAGCCTGCTATCAGGGCCATCTTCCCCAGCTGCCAGCAGCTTCCCCACCCCCAACCGCCACCCACCTGGGTTCTCAGTTTGCATTGGGTGATGGGAGCCTGATGACTTGGGGGAAAGGGACTGAGAGGTTGCCCACTTGTGACACCAAAGCCCCTACCACGGGTCACCCTCTGTGTGTGGGGTGACAGGTGGGGCAGAGGCCTTGGCCTGCCACCACCTGAATCCCCTGCCACCCACCCCAGTTCCCTGTTCACCATTGGGCAATCAGAGCCTGAAGGCTGGGGGGAGAGACCAAGAGGTCAGCAGTTCCTCCCGCTCACCAGTCCCACCTCCACTACCACCAACCCTGGTTCCCCATACGCCATAGGGCGATGGGAGCCTGCTGTCCGGGGAGGAACCAAGAGGTCAGCCATTCCTGCTCGCTCACCTGCCCCACCCCTGCCACAGTTTGCTGTCTGTGTGTGGGGTGACCGGCAGGGCAGGGGCCTTGGCCTGGCACCACTTGCATCCCCCGCCACCCAACCCTGGATCCCCAGGTGATGGGAGCCTGTTGGCCAGGGAAAGGGACCAAGAGGTGGTCAGTGCACTTCCTAGTGACTGATTGAAGGGTCATTCTGGTCGTTTTGCCGTTATGGTCACTGGGCTTTTATTATATAGGATATTCCAGGCTCCAGGCTGAGGCAGTAGAATGAGCAAATTCTGTTTGTGGTGGGAAAAAGTTAATTTAAACACTAAGCCATGCAGTTTGGCTGGAGTGCTGGGCATGTTAGGGGAGTAGTAGATGACACTGTATTTAAGGAAGCCACTGAATGCCAGATTATGTACTTTGTGATTTGTTGGACAATAAGGAGCCATTAACACTTTTTAAAGAGCTTGTTTTAGAAAAATATTATATCTAACAGCATTACATAGAGTGAAGTAGAAAAAGATGGGGTAGGGAGACAAATTAAGTAATAAGGGCCTGAACTAGAGTATAAACAATGAAAAATGTTTAATTCTCACCCAAGGATCAAGAATATGTTGATTGATTTCAATTTTAGAGATACAGGGAGGGAGGGAGGGAGAGAGAGAGAGAGAGAGAGAGAGAGAGAAATTGATCCTATACACATCCCAACTCAGGATCAAACATATCACATAGGCATGTGCCCTGATCTCTGGAAGATGCTCCAACCAACTAAGCCCTCCAGCCAGGGCTAAACAATGAAACTTTAAAAAATGAAATTATCATGAGAAATAAAACAGTTACAGAAAATAGTAACAATAAGTACAATAACTAATGTTTATTGAGCACTTATTATGTACACTATGCTAAATGAATTGCATAAGCAGCTCAATTAATTCTCAAATTGACTAAAAGTTAGATACTATGATTAATTTCATTTTACCAATGAGAAAATTAAGGATCAGAGAGGTTTAGTGATATACCCAGGGTCACACAGCTATTGATTAAAACAGCAAGAATTTAACCCAGGTTATTCTGACTCCTAAACATACATTTCCCCCCATATACTAGTAGTATGCTATCACCTCCACTGGAACTTATTTGGAAGTGGAGAATAAGTGACAAAGAGTCAATGTCTTTGAGATTTTGACAGGATCTGGAAAATCGTGGTTAACTTAATAGTAATAAGGAAGTCTAGAGCAGAATCTGGCTTGCAGTTTTGAGATATGATGATTTTTGTTTGCTATGTTGATTTTTGTAGCCAAATAATTTGTACTCACTGAAATTATTTCATTTAACAAATACTGAGCACTTACTTTATCTTGGGCATTCCTTGGTTCTGGTATACAGTAAGTAAACAAAACACACAAGAATACCTGTCCTTATACACTTAAAATTTTACAGGGAAAAATAAATATAAATAAAATAAATAAGTCAAAACATAGAATATGTTATTTATGATTTATAATAGATAAAATAAATACTACCAAAAGGTTATGAAGAATACTGGAAGAGAGCTACAGTTTTTTAAGTAAGAAGATCAAGGAAAACCTCAAGGAAAGGTGCAATTTGGGTAAATATCTAAAGGAAGTGAGAGAGTAAAACAGGAAAATAATTTGGCTAAAGTGTTTTAGGCACCAGGAGCTGCCAATGCAAAGTGTTTTTTTTAAAATATATTTTTATTGATTTCAGTGGCCCCTAAATAATGGCTCAAGGACAAATGCTGGGTTGGCTGTATCTAAATCTATATGGGGGAGATTTTTTAAAATGTTGAATTTTGGGCCCTGCATATTGACTCAGAATCTCTGAAGGAGACACCAAGAAAGCTATGGAAAGCTGTATTTTTAAAAATGTCCTCAAATGAGTCTGATGATTGGTGAGGTTTGTGAAGCAAAGGTCTAAATTAGAGCCTCTCAAATGCTATTACATAAAAGAATGACCTGTAGTTATTGTTAAACTGTAGATCATGACTCAGCAGGTATGGGGGGAGGGGCAGGAGAGTCTTTTATATTTCTAACAAGCTCTCAAGAAATGCTGGTTCAGGATCACATTTTGAATAGCAAAGGGCTAGATTACCTCTGAGAATTCTTCTAGTTATACTTTGATGTGCTTATCGAAACAGTGGAATATCACCCTCACTCACATCAGAACTTCCTACTCAAACAGATTTTTCTACACATGGGCTTTTGTTTTCCTTTTCTTTCTTTCTCTTTTTTTTGCAAAAAGTGCAAGACAATAATATTTTTTTCTTCACTTGCAGCTCTGCCTTATCCACATTGATCATCTCTGAAGAGTTGCAGACCCACTGAGTACTAAAGCAAACCTTTCTTCTATGTGAGCCATAAAAAGAAAGCCTGACAAACACCTGTAAAGTGACGGCTATCATCATATGGAAATTAGAAAAACTGCTACATGAAATATTAATAATTGAAATGGGAGACAATCAGCTGTTGTGATGTCCGAGAAGGCCTTATAACAGAGTAAACAAAAGGGGAAAATTATAACAGCTTGTTATCTGTGCTTGCACATTTAGACTTCCATGTCATTACTGTAGACAAATCCAAAGCAAACATGCAGATAGTTCTTTGAAAATCATGTGTAGAGGTTCATACCTTTACAGTAAGGAGGAGGTTATTTTATTGTCAGTCTCTTTAACCCATTGATGGTTAATCTTTAAAAAAGAGCAGTAGTTGATTGTAAATTTAGGTTTTGAACTACCATTTGGCAAATAAACTTTCTCTGAGAAGAAAAATGCCTGCTAATAACACATGTGATGGGACAGATGGATACAATACAGATTTTCGATACTTTATCTATGCAGTGACATACACTGTCATTCTTGTGCCAGGTCTCATAGGAAACATATTAGCCTTGTGGATATTTTATGGCTATATGAAAGAAACCAAACGAGCAGTGATATTCATGATAAACTTAGCCATTGCTGACTTACTACAAGTTCTCTCCCTGCCACTGAGGATCTTTTATTACTTGAATCATGACTGGCCTTTTGGGCCTGGTCTCTGCATGTTCTGTTTCTACCTGAAGTATGTCAACATGTATGCAAGCATCTATTTTTTGGTCTGCATCAGTGTGCGACGATTCTGGTTTCTCATGTACCCCTTTCGCTTCCATGACTGCAAACAGAAATATGACCTATACATAAGCATTGCTGGATGGCTGATCATCTGCCTTGCCTGTCTGCTCTTTCCTCTCCTGAGAATAAGTGATGACACCCCAGGCAACAGAACCAAATGCTTTGTAGATCTTCCTACCAGGGATGTCAGTCTGGCCCAGTCTGTTGCCATGATGACCATTGGCGAGTTGATTGGGTTTGTTACTCCTCTTCTGATTGTCCTATATTGCACCTGGAAGGCTGTTTTATCACTGCAAGATAAATATCCTGTGGCCCAAGACCTTGGAGAAAAAAAGAAAGCCTTGAAGATGATTCTAACCTGTGCAGGAGTGTTTTTAATTTGCTTTGCACCTTATCACTTCAGTTTTCCTTTAGATTTCTTGGTCAAGTCCAATGAAATTAAAAGCTGCTTAGCCAGAAGGGTGATTCTGATATTTCATTCTGTTGCCCTGTGTCTTGCTAGTCTGAATTCTTGCCTTGACCCAATCATATATTACTTCACCACTAATGAGTTCAGAAGACGGCTTTCAAGACAAGATTTGCAAGATAGCATCCAACTCCATGTGAAATCCTCTGTGAGCAAACATACTACTTCTACCCTGACAACTGAATTATGCTAAATGAATGTGGCCTGAAATGAATATATATATATTCAGAATATCAGAACACATTTCTAATACTCCAAGCTACTGGGAAGTAATCACCAGAGGCACTAAGAACTTTTTAGTTATACTCTGTCTTACCTATATGAGAAATTCACATCTTTATAACAGAACCTATTTAGAGCATTATACTCTACCATCATTAATGTTGACATGTCCATGTAGTAATTTGTCACCAAGTCTTTAAGAATTGAACTATAATATTTCAGTGACAACTTATACACATATGCTCTCAACTAGAGTCAGCAGGTTTATCTATGAAACTCAAACACAAAGAGGTGATTACCTTGGTGTCATCATACGCACTTAGTTTGGACACTGAGTACTTAGAGTCAGTGTAGTTATCTACAGGGTGTCCCAAAAATGTATATATACTTTGACAGCTAATCTGTCTTTAAAATGAAATGCATTTTAATAAACACTGCCTTTATAATTATTCACAGTGAATGTATACATTTATGGGATACCCTATATTTATACTGGTAATTTCAGTTTATAGTTTATATTCTAATATTGTATTTTGGTTATATATTAAGTATGATGGACCATATATTATTCTGTGAAAATAAAGTGCTATAAACATGGGATCATTTCTATCTCCTGTGTATGATTACACTCTAGCATTTGAAGACTCAAATAGCTATTTCCTTCATTTTGGTGTCAATATGAAACATCATCTGTCACACTTGTTCATAGAATGAAAATCTGAACTTGGGTCTTTGGTATGTTAAAAGTAAGGACAAGAAACATTCAAATAAAATAACTTTCTATTACTATATAAGCTTCCATATTGAATCTACTCAGGGAAGATAGCTTGCCAACATTCATACAGTGTGACTCAAATTGCATCTATATGTCCAGGAGACAGCAGATAGGTGGCAATTACAGATATTTTTATAACTATTTACAAAGAACCTCTGGAGATTAATAAACCTGCCTAGTAAGAGAGTTTCCACTATGCTTCCAGAGTGATGTTGAGGTACCTCTGATAGGTTACTATATTTTCTGAGCCTATGGAAGAAGGAGGGTACTAATTAATCACTAAGCTTAGGCCAGAACAAGAAGATGAAGTAGATTTGGGTACACCTCTTAACACTTCACCACATTGTATTTCTTACTTTAAGATAGTTGGCAACTGTTGAGCCACATTCACATGCCAGAGTAGGGTTTGGAAGCAGCCAGGCATGTGGATTCTAGTCTTCAGTAATTTGTCTGATCCAGCTTTGCCTCAGACATACCATTCTGAGGTCTATACAGGTTATCTCCCTTCAGCTAGAGAAGTCAACTCTTACACCTTTAAAAAAAGTGCATAAGATTAATTTTAACACCATTGGACACCCATTACAATGCCTTGCCTGCTACCTGTTTGGTATAATATTCAGGAAATAAATGCAGGATATGAATAGTAATTAAACCTGAGGTCTAAATATAACAATACTTGCAAAAACTTCTAAATTTAAAAAATGCTCAACTCAAAAAATGTATGATACTAGTATGTTTGGTGGGGGGAACTAGTGTAATCAAAATTAATTATAATATCTGAAATGAATAGAAATTTTTCTAATGTTTTATCTGGACAAGTGTTAATTTTGTTTGTACTTTGTTATTAAAATAATACCCTATTAGAAGACTGACTTTGTGCTGCTAGCTGCAGTGTATTTATTTAACTCCTAATTATTAATTGTATTGTACATTTTTATGTGTTAAATAAGTGTTAAATTGTCTTTTTAAAAAGGGTAACTATAACTATGTCTGCTTTGTCTACCTTAAAGTGATTTATTTTTGTATATAATTCAGTGGTGTAATGGGATTACAAGTAAGAATTTGTGGGTACTTATAAAGGAAGAATGTTTTCTATACGAAATGTGTTGACTATTTTCTACATAAGCATGGATTATACTTCTTATTGTTATTTGGTGAGACAAATGATCTAATTTTATTAACATATGAATCTCACTTTGAACATATCTTTCTTTTTTTTTTAAGGGAACAAAGTGCTCACCAAGAGTTTCCCATGGTTACTCTTGAGTAACTGGACCCCAAACTGTGTGCATCAATCTGGAGATTTTATAATTGTTCAAAAGAGTGAAACAAAAAGCATAAATTGTTTTTCACATAAGCTACAAAAATTGTTTTCACATAGCCTTCTAAAGCCAACAAAACCAATTTTTAAAAATATTTATTGTTGAAAGTATTACATATGTCCCCCTTTTTCCCCCCATTGACCCCTCCAGCCCGCCCGACCCCTCCACCCCAGGCCTTCACCACCCTGTTATCTGTGTCCATGGGTTATGCATATATGCATACAAGGTCTTTGGTTGATTACCTCCCACCC
>NW_005365111.1:549078-552731 GCF_000412655.1 Myotis brandtii | reverse complement strand
CATAGTATTCCATGGTATAAATGTACCACAACTTTTTTATCTGCTCATCTACTGATGGGCACTTGGGCTGTTTCCAGATCTTAGTTATTGTAAATTGTGCTGCTATGAACATAGGGATGAATACATTCTTTCTGATTGATGCTTCGGGTTTCTTAGGACATATTCCTAGAAGTGGGATCACTGTCAAATGGCAGTTCCATATTTAATTTTTTGAGGAAACTCCATACTATTTTTCATAATGGAAGCACTAGTCTGCATTCACACCAGCAGTGTAATAGGGTCCCCTTTTCTCCACAGGTTCTCCAGCACTTGTCATTTGTTGATTTGTTGATGGTAGTCATTCTGACAGGTATGATATGGTACCTCATTGTCATTTTGATTTGCATCTTTTGGATGATTAGAGACCTTGATTTTTTCATAATATGTCTCTTGGCCATCTGTATGTCCTCTTTGGAGAAGTGTCTATTTGCCCATTTTTTAATTGGATTGTTTGTCTTCCTTTTGTTAAGTTGCATGAGTTCGTTATATATTTTGGATATTAACCCTTTATGAAATGTATCATTGCCAAATATGTTCTCCCATACAGTGGACTTTCTTTTCATTTTGTTGATGGTTTATTTTGCTTTGCAGAAGCTTTATATTTTGATGTAGTCCCATTTGTTTATTTTCTCCTTAGTTTACTTTGCCTTAGGAGATGTATCTGTAAACATCTTGCTACAGGAGATATCTGAGATATTGCTACCTATGGTTTCTTCTAGGATTTTTATGGTTTCACAACTTACATTTAAGTCTTTTATCTATTTTGAGTTTATTCTTGTATATGGTGTAAGTTGGTTGTCTAGTTTCATTTTGTTGCCTGCATCTATCCCATCAATTTTCCCAACACCATTTATTGAAGAGACTGGCTTCACTCCATAGTATGGTCTTTCCTCCTTTGTCAAATATTAATTGAGCATAATGTCTCAGGTTGTTCCTTTCTTAGGTTACTATATCTTTTTTCATGCTGTTGAGCATCTTTATTATCATTACTCTGAACTCTGTTTCAGAGAAATTTCTTATCTCTGCTTCATTTATGTCTTCTTCTGGAGAATTCTCTAGTTATTTAATTTGGGGGTTGTTTCTTTGTCTCCTCAGTTTGGCTGTCTGTCTGCCTAGAGGCTAATTGTTATTTTTAGTCTCTTAAGTCGCCTCAGGGCAAGATGTTTTCCGATAGGGTGTGTAAACTGTCTTCCCCCTTCCAGGCAAGGTCACCTGTATAGCAAATGTCTGTGTGGGAGAGATGTTCTCCACTGCATGAGAGAATGACTCAGCACAGGAAATTGGGGGTGTCTACCTTCCATGTTCTAATTCATGAGTCCCCAATCCTGGCTTCTGCTCACACAGCTCTAGTCCACTCTGCCCTCCTTCTGCTGGAGCACAAGGTGGGTGGCTCCACACAGAATTTTGTGCCTTGGCCCTTTAAGAGGGTGCCTGAATTTTTAGCTGTCAGTCCCTGGCAGACAGCAACCCCCACTGCTTTTCACAGCCATATGTTATGTGGATACCCTTCTCAGTTTTGGTACTCTCTGCTGTGGGGTCCAGCTTGGGGATTATATCCCAGAGTTCTCAGTGGCAACCCCCCATAGCTGAGATATCTCTCTGGAACTTCAGTTGCTGTCTGTGGGCACCTGGCCAGCCCTTTTGTGCCTCTGCCCCTCCTACCAGTCTCTATGTGGTCTCCACTTTTAGTCCTCAGGTATCAGGGTTCTCTCCTGTGAGTCTTCCATTGATTATTCAGGAAGTTTTTCTGTATTTTAGTTGTAATTTCAGTTTGTTCCTGGGATCATGTCCGTGCAGCATCCACTTTCTCTACCACCATTTTTTGGAACATATCTTTTCTAAAGGGGAGAGGAAATATTTCCAGGAGATTATTAAACTTTTTAGAGAATGGTTTAGGCTATAGTCCACTTAGTAGGCAGCCCAGAAGTCCTGACCGATTATTTTTATCATTCAAGGCGAGCAAAAATCTCCATATTGTTATGCTGCTTAACTAGGACCGGCCCTACTCCCCAGGCCTATCTATCTAAGTTTTTATTCAGTGCTGTGATTTTCTTTTTAAAAAATATATTTTATTGATTTTTTACAGAGAGGGAGAGAAATAGAGAGTTAGAAACATCGATGAGAGAGAAACATTGATCAGCTGCCTCCTGCACACCCCCTACTGGGGATGTGCCCGCAACCAAGGTACATGCCCCTGACCGGAATCAAACCTGGAACCCTTGAGTCCGCAGGCTGATGCTCTATCCACTGAGCCAAACTGGTTAAGGCACTGTGATTTTCTTTATCTACCCCTCCTCCTTATCAATATGTTTTATCTTCTGTCTCATTCCTTTGTTATTCAAATCAGTAATCTGATCAATTTACTCAAAGTAATGTGCTAATGATTCATGTTAGCATAATATTAATTTTCCCAGGGATATCTAAATTTTAGGCTTTAAGAATAAACCTTAATTCAAATAATTAATCCCTAACTTTTAATAGAGGAAATAAAGACACTGAAGCAGACTGGAGGATAAAATATTTTGAAGAAGTGGGTTTTACAACAGTGTTTTGCAGTATATATATCCTATATAATAAAGAGGGAATAGGCAAATTGACTGTCACTCCGCCACAAAGATGGCAGCACCCACAGTGGAGGCGGGGGTTTCCGTAACACAAGATGGCTGCACCCACAGCAGAGGCCAAGTTCCCATAATGAGCCTTAACAAGCAATCAGCAGGGACCTGAGGCTGTGCCCCCCAACCCCCATGGGGCTTGACAGGGGACCTCAGGCCATTCTCCCCCACCTTGGGGCTGGGCTGGGGGACCTCAGGCCATGACTCCTGCCCCAGCGCCAGGCCTGGGGACCTGAGGCCGTGCCCCCCACCTGGCAGGGCTTGACAGGGGACCTCAAGGTGTGCCCCTGTCCTGGTGCTGGGCCAGGAGACCTCAGGCTGCTCCTCCCACCCCAGTGCCAGGCTAGGGGACGTTAGGCTGCACCCCCCACCCCAGCACCAGGCCAGGGGACCTCAAGCCGCAACCCTGCCCAGGCACTGGGCCAGGGGACCTCAGGCTGTGCTCCCCCCCCCCCGCCCCGCCTGGTGGGGCTTGACAGGGGACCTCAAGGTGTGCCCAATTGCCCCAGTACTGGGCCAGGGGACCTCAGGCCACACCCCCCACCCAGCAGGGCTTGACGGGGGACCTTAGGCTGTGCCCCCAATCCTGGTGGGGCATGACAGGGGATCTCCAGCCGTGTCCCCTATGTGGTGGGGCTTGATGGGGGACCTCAAGGCGTGCCTCCCTGGCCCGGGCTGGGGGACCTCAGGCTGCACCCCTGCCCTGGTGCTGGGCCAAGGGACCTGAGGATGAACTCCCCATCTGGTGGGGCTTGACAAGGGTGAGACCGACTGGGTCTGGATCTAGCCCAATGGGTGGGGGCCAGCCGGGTCTGGGTCTCAGGCGGTTTTGAGGCACACATGGGTGGGCGGGGTCTCGACTCTGGGTCTGGTGGTGCACCCCAGTCTCTGACAGGAGGAAGATTTTCATATACATTTTACTAATTTTCTTTCATCTCTGACACTTATATTATAGAGAAAGGGCAAATAGCAATATTAAAATATTCCCTCTAATGAATC
>NW_005365111.1:538501-548625 GCF_000412655.1 Myotis brandtii | reverse complement strand
ATTGGCAAATATGTTCTCCCATGCAGTGGGCTTTCTTGTTGTTTTGTTGATGGTTTCTTTTGCTGTGCAGAAACTTTTTTTTTAAAATATATTTTATTGATTTTTTACAGAGAGGAAGGGAGAGAGATAGAGAGCTAGAAACATCGATGAGAGAGAAACATCGATCAGCTGCCTCCTGCACATCTCCTACTGGGGATATGCCCGCAACCAAGGTACATGCCTCTGACCGGAATCGAACCTGGGACCCTTCAGTCCACAGGCCGAAGCTCTATCCACTGAGCCAAACCGGTTTCGGCACCCATGTTATTATTATTCTCATTATTGTTATTGTTTTATTCAAATGTTTTATATATTTTCATTTTCACCCAGTTAAGCAGCTAATTTTATTAACCTGTAATTCCATGAAAAGAGCCATCTGCCATAGGAACAACAAATCAAGCTACCATGGTCTGAACAAGTGCAGAAGTGGAACTCTTGTGCAACTTCATTTTTATTTTATCAATTTGTTTTTGCTCCCAAGACACTGTGAAAATGTTGCACTTGGGATGTATTTATGTCTATAATTTATAGTATACATTTTAATAATAAAGATGGTCTCTGTAATTACATAGAACTTCTCTGTCTCCAGAAGTCACTTTTTAAGCAAAACTGATACACATATCTTTGTCAGTGTTCACACACATGGATAAGAATACCATGAGGCTCTATTCTTCTTTTCTCTCCCTGAAGAGGTGCATGATTTCTTCCAATGGAAAGATGAGCCATTTCTTCCCATCCTATCCCACTCCTTATCTACTCCTCCCATAAATTCTTTAGCATTCATACCCTACCATCACATTTTGACCAAGTTTATATGGATGACTTAAAGCCCTATATTTGCTAGAGTATACAATCTGTGGATAGAAAAGGAAATGAGGTGACAGAGGAAATGTTTTTCTTTAGTCTTAAAGGTTGTTAAGAACTCACCATCTGATTTTTATTGTGCATTGGTAGGGAAGAAAATCCATCCTCCATTGTCCCCCTTTGTTCTTCCCAAAACAAGTTTACTTTTAAAAAAGTGAATTCAGAATAATTGTCTCTGACCCTCCTCTCATCTTAGTTATCTTTTTAGCACTTTAGTAACACCCTCCTCATCTCATCTATATCCCCAGTGCTTTCAGGAGACCAAGGTATCTTCTGTAACAACCAATATGTTAGGAATCACACATTTTGGCTATTGCAGAAAGATTTTCCTAAGAAGTGGTAAATGCTCTTCTAAGGAGAAATTTCTGATGTTTTGGTAGAGATGAAAAAATAATAGGATATAGATAGGGAATCTGCTCTATGCTTCAAATGTTATATATATATATAGATAGATAGATATAATCCATATATAAAATATATTTGCCTCCCCTCTGACAACCATCAATCTATTCTCTGTATCTATTAGTCTGATCCTATCTAATAAAGAGGTAATATGCAAATTGACCATCACTCCAACACACAAGATGGCTGCCCCATGTGGTCAAAGATGGCCACCCCATGTGGACACAAGATGGCTACCACAAGATGGCCAGCAGGGGAGGGCAGTTGGGAGGGACCAGACCTGCAGGGGAGGACAGTTAGGAGAGGGGGGACCCAGGCCTTTAGGGGAGGGCAGTTAGGGGCAACCAGGCCAGCAGGGTAGGACAGTTAGGGGCACCTGGGCTGGCAGGGGAGGGCAGATGGGGGCAACCAGGCTGACAGGGGAGGGCAGTTAGGGGTGACCAAGCAGGCAAGGGAGGGAAGTTAAGGGTGACCGGGCCATCAGGGGAGGGTAGTTGGGAGGGACCAGACCTGCAGGGGAGGACAGTTAGGAGGGGGGGGACCCAGGCCTTTAGGGGAGGGCAGTTAGGGGCAACCAGGCCAGCAGGGTAGGACAGTTAGGGGCACCTGGGCTGGCAGGGGAGGGCAGATGGGGGCAACCAGGCTGACAGGGGAGGGCAGTTAGGGGTGACCAAGCAGGCAAGGGAGGGAAGTTAAGGGTGACCGGGCCATCAGGGGAGGGTAGTTGGGAGGGACCAGACCTGCAGGGGAGGACAAGGAGGGGGGACCAGGCCGGCAGGGGAGCAGTTAGAGGTCGATCAGGCTGGCAGGTGAGTGGTTAGGGGGTGATCAGGCTGGCAGGCAGAAGCAGTTAGGGGCAATCTGGCAGGCAGGGAGGCGAACAGTTGGGGGCAACCAGGCCTGCAGGGGAGGACAGTTAGGGGTGAACAGGCTGGCAGGGGAGGGCAGTTACGGGTGACCATGCTGGCAAGGGAGGGAAGTTAGGGGTGACTGGGCCAGCAGGGAAGGGCAGATGGGGGCAACTAGGCCAGCAGGGGAGGACAGTTAGGGGTGACCAGGCTGGCAAGGGAGGGAAGTTAGGCATTGATCAGGCTGGCAGGGGAGTGGTTAGGGGGTGATCAGGCTGGCAGGTAGGCGAGCGGTTGGGAGCCAGCAGTTCTGGATTGAGAGAGGGATGTCTGACTGCCCATTTAGGCTCGATCCCACCAGGATCCCTTGAGGTGTCCCAGATTGGAGAGGGTGGAAGCTGGGCTGAGGGACACACCTCCCCCCATGCATGAATTTCATGCATCAGGACTCTAGTATATATATAATCTCCTCTGTGCCTTCCTGAAGCCAGGCCAAAAGTTACTTCACTATATTCATAACCATATTTGGGGGGTATGTGGAGAAGTGAGAGATAAACTGTCAAGTAAATGTGATTGTTTTAACTCACTTATTCCTCAGTTATTAAAGAATGGGATATTAAGTTGGGGGGCAGGCAGTGAGTAATAACTTTCATGAACTTCACAGACCACTTCCTCAGCAGATTTTCTCAGCTTTAACCATATATTTGATTTTTGTAAGATCATATTTCTTTTATTTGTTGACTAAGTTTTCTTCATCTATCACCTGATTGCACACCTGCTGATTCATCCATAGGTATAGACCTTGTTTAAGGTCTTGCATTTTCCTTCTTGGATGTCTTCAGTGAATAATAGACCAAATGCTCTTTGGAGGGTGGTGTCTGCCATTACACCTATCTCCCTGACCCCAGAGTCTTCTCTTATGCAGGAACTTCAGAAGCAATGCTGAGAGCCAGACCTAGGATCTTTGGTCTACAAGGTTGACACTGGTCAGCATGGAGAATATTATATTCAGCTTTTTCTAAACAATGTTGAATATCCACATCTTTTACAAAGATTGGTATATTTTATACCTTTGAAATGTTAATATAATCAGAATACAAATAAACGTAAATAATTTGAAACAATAATGGTCTAAGTTTAAGCTCAGGGAATAAAAGCATGAGGTAATTAGGGTTTTTTAAGGTTTTCCTAAATTTTATTTTTTAATTAAAGTTTACATTCAATATTATTAACTATATTCTCTATGATGTACTTTACATCCCTGTGATTATTTTGTAACTAGAAAATTGTACTTAATCCCTTAATCTTCTTCATCCAGTCCCCAACCACCCCTACCCTCTTTCAGATATCAATCTATTTTCTGTATCTATGAGTCTGTTTCAATTTTCTTTGTTCATTTATTTTGTTTGTTCATTTATTTTGTTTTTTAGATTTTATAGCTAAGTGAAATAATATGGTATCTGTGTTTCTCTGATTGACTTATCTCACTGATCATAATATCCTCTAGATCTATCCATGCTGTCATAAAAGGTAAGATTCCTTTTCTATGGCTTAGTAATATCATATATACTGTATATATTAGAGGCCCAGTGCACAAAATTTGTGCAGGGGCGGTACCCTCAGCCCAGTCTGCATCCTCTCCAATCCGGGACCCCTTGGCAGATGTCCGACTGATGGTTTAGGCCCGATCCTGCAGTTGGACATCCCTCTCCCAATCCGGGATCAGTGGCTCCTAACCACTCACCTGCCTGCCTGCCTGCCTGATCACCCCTAACCACTCTACCTGCCTGCCTGATCACCCCTAACCACCTCTGCCTGCCGGCCTAATTGCCCTAACTGCTCCCCTCTGTCAGCCTGATTGCCCCCTAACTGCTCCTGCCTGTCACCCTTATCACCCCCTAAGTGCTCCCCCCTGCTGGCCTGATTGCCCTTAACTGCTCTCCTCTGCCTGCCTGATCCCCTTAGCTGCTCTCCCCTGCCAGCCTGATAGTGCCTAACTGCTCTCCCCTGCCGGCCTAACTGCCTCTGCCTTGGCCCCACCACCGTGGCTTTGTCCAGAAGGATGTCTGGTCTAATTAGCATAATACCCTTTTATTAGTATAGATTATTGGCAAATAGGTTCTCCCATACAGTGGGTTCCCTTTTAATCGCCGAAACCGGTTTGGCTCAGTGGATAGAGCGTCGGCCTGTGGACTGAAGGGTCCCAGGTTCGATTCCGGTCAAGGGCATGTACCTGGGTTGCGGGCACATCCCCAGTGGGAGATGTGCAGGAGGCAGCTGATCGATGTTTCTCTCTCATCGATGTTTCTGACTCTCTATCTCTCTCCCTTCCTCTCTGTAAAAAATCAATAAAATATATTTTAAAAAAAATACTTCAGCTTCGATAATGTTAGGTCGTAATCTTTAAAAAAAAAAGATACTTGACTTTGTATGGTGAACACACAATATAATATACAGATGATGTATTATAGAATTGTACACTTGAAACCTATATAATTTTATTAACCAATGGCACCCAATAAACTCAATTCTTTTTAAAAATTCTGCTCAGCTAGACTTCAGTTGGTTACTCAGGGTGATTGTTCTATAATTTAGTTGTAATTGCAGATATGTTTTGAATAAAGGTGACTGTAACTGCTACCTACTCCACTACCATCTTAGATCTGAAGTAATTTGTCTTACTCTAAACTTTACACACCATGCCTCTTAAATTAAAACACGTAATAATGGGCTAATAATGGTTTGAAGTTCCCTTAATCACTAAATAAGTTTAACTTTTTCATATATATTTAAAGGAAGAGCAATTAATATAGTATACCTCCATATACCTATTACTCAGTTTCAACTAACATCAGTACATGGCCAAACTTTTTTCCTCTTTGCCTGCACCCAATCTTTTAACCCCAGACTATGTTAAATTATATTGCATATATTATATAATTCCACTTTTAAATATTTTAAAATAATATAAACATTTAAATAAACTGTTTAATAAATTATTCAAATGGGTTAAGGATTAAGAACTGATTTTATATGTTTTTCAGTAATGACATCAAACTCTAAGTTCCAAGTATAAACATTTTCTTTTGATCAGTATCAACAAGTTACAATTTAGATAAAAAAAACTCTGTTAACCTGACTCTATATTCCTTAGATAAGCCATCCTTGTACTTCAAAAGTGTGATGAAGACTAATTCTGAATTCAGTTCAAGGATTTCTTGGTCCAAATACATTATGGTTCCCATGGGAAAGAGTCCAGTACATTAAGCTCCACTAAATGTAAAAATTCCACTGCAGACAGCTTGAATGTCTACATTTTGGTAAAAATTATTCACTAAATTATAATACTATAACAGTATTAGAATGCATCTATGTAAAGCTATATCCTGACATTTTTTCTGAGACCTAAGTCATAATTTTGTAAACTCTGAATACTGTTCTTAGTGAGTTGACTAGATTTTTCTAAACTTTCTCTTGGAAATTTCTCATTTTTTCCTTTGAATCTGTCTTGACAAGCAGGCCATAGGTTCAGCATTGATTAACAGCATTATGGCTTCAACTAAAAAGAAATATAGTTTTCTTTCATGTAAGAGACTTGGCCAGTTGGTGGATTTTTTTGCAAGATATTTAAATATTTAGGCTCTTGTCTTGTTACTCCAATATTTATTGGGTGTTTCCTTAATTGTACTGCTTGATCTTATCACATAAACATTAATTTTAGTAAGATTGGGGAAGGGTGGGTATGGCTTTTCCTTTTAAGGGGATGACTGAATATGTGAAATCCTTTCATATGTGAAATCCTTTCTGCTTGCAATTCACTGGCTAAAATTATTTACATATCCTTGTCAAACTTCAAGGTAGATAGAAAATCTAGTCATTATTTTGGGTTGCCACACACTAAAATATTTTTTTTTATTGTGGAAAACCAATGTGACGAAAATGTGTAGTCTCTATCATTCCATGGATATCAGAGGTACTAGTGATGTCACTTTGCCCTAAGCATTCCATATGTTCCATAAATCCCAGTAGTCTCTTGTATGCTCATTCCATTTTATAAAACAACCACTTCACTCTAATGGAAGAACACTTATACCTCCTTTTGGGTTATATAAACCATTCAATGGCATCTATACCTATAGCAAAAGGAGCAGAAGCTTCTAGGAAAAAAGTTATGGTGATGGTTCTTTGGGAGTGCATGGACAAGGCATAATACCTGCAACACAGGGGATCAAGCAGCAAGATATAGGAAGTGACTACATTGGTCAGTGTACCACCTAAACTTCTTTTTTTTGTTCTCAGAGGAAGAAACTTTTCCCTTTTATGACCTTCTATCAGTTAGTCAACTCAGATGAAGAGCATAATATTGTCCCCAAAATTAATTCATCTGAGAGATTAAAAATTCTTTAAAAATGTTTTGTGGTATCTATTTTCACTGCCTAGAATGTTCTTCTAACAGCTATCTTGTTTCTTCAGTTAAAGTCCTTCAGTTCTGAAAGTTGAACATCCTAGCTAAAGAGCTCCCCACCTTTCCATACATAAATTCATTTGTAATAAGTTACCTTAATTTTATTCCTCATGGCTTCTTATAATTTGTATTTTATTTATTTATCATCTGTCCCCACTAGTTGAATTAAATAAGTAAGTAAATAAATAAATAAAATTAGGTATAAAATTATTTAACTGAAGAAGTACTTTACTGAAAAGATAGAAATTATTTAAAAATAACAAAAATTCTGGAGCTGACGAATTCATTGAATGAGATGAAAAATGCAATACAGAGCCTCCATAGCACTGCAGAATATATAGAAGAAAAATAAATGACTTGATGGATAGAAGTATACAAGTAATACAGTTAGAAGAGCAGGAACTAATATTTTAAATGAGTGAAGTGCCTGTGAGAGCTATGAGATCCAATAAGAAAAGCAAATATTAGAATTAGTGGGCTTCAAGAAGAAAAGAAAGGAGTTAGTGCCAGAGAATTTGTTTAAAGAAATAATACCCCCAAATTTTCCAAAACTGAGGAAACCTTTGGACATACAAAAACATGAATCTAATATAACACCCTATAATCTCAACACAAAAAGACCTTCTCCAAGAAACATTATAATAAAAATGTCAAACATCAATAATAAAAATAGAATAAAAATGTAGCCAGGGAAAAAGTCTAGTAGATTACAAAGGAAACTCCCATCAGGCTATCAGCAGATTTCTTACCAGAAATTCTACACATCAGGAGAGAGTGGAATGACATATTCAAAGCATTTAAAGAAAAATTGCCAATCAAGAAAACTTTATCTGGTATTGGTCTCCTTCAAGTATGAAGCAGAAATTAAGGTTTTTTTCCAGATCAAAAAAACCAAGAGATATTTGTCTTTCTTTGAATATCTTATTTCGCTTAGCATAATACTCTCCAGGTCCCTTCATGTTGTCTCAAAGGATAAGAGATCTTTCTTTTGTACCTCTGCATAGTATCCCATTTTGTAAATGTACTACTGCTTTTTTATCCACTCATCTACTGATGGACACAGGCTGTTTCCACATCTTAGCTATTGTAAATAATGCTGCTATGAACATAAAGTGCATATATTCTTTCTGATTGGTATTTCAGGTTTCTTAGGATATATTCCTAGAAGTGGATCTAATGAATAAAATGAACTGGCAAACAAAATAGAGCCAGAGACATGGACGCATGTAGCAGACTGAGATTCTCAGCGGGAAGGGGGCGGGGAGCTGGAAGAGATTAACCAAAGAACTTATATGCATATATGCATAACCCACGGACACAAACAATATTGTGTTGAAGGCCTGGGGATAGGGTAAGAGTGGGGAGGAGGGGGTCCATGGGGGGGAAGGGCGACTTCTGTAATACTTCCTACAATAAAGATGAATTTTAAAAAAGGGAGTTCTCTACCACAAAGTCTGCCTTGCAAAGAGTGTTGAAAGTTCAATCTGAAATGAGAATACATTAATCAGTTACATGAAGGGACATGAAAGTACATGACATACTGGTAAAAATGAAAAATATACTGTCAGACTTAGAAAACTGTAACTCTTTATTAGGATGGTATGTTAACCACTCAACTATAGTATAAAAGTTAAAGAATAAGAGAGCAAAATTAATATAGCTTAAATACATTTTAAACAAATATATGACTTAAAAGAGGTAAATTGTGATATCAAAAAACATAAAAAGAGGAGTAAAAATATATGCATTGAAAAATAAGTTGCTATCAGCCCAAATGAACTGAATATCTGCAAAATGTTTGGTGTGGTTCACAAGATAACCACAAAGCAGAGACCTAGAATAGATCCAAAAAGACAAAGAAAGGAGAAATAGAGAATGCCACCATCTAAATTAACCAATTAATGGAAATACAGAGACAAAAGGAAAATAAAACAATGGAAATACAAAATGATCATAAAGTAATTGATAAGATAGTTACTAATTTAATACATATCAACAATTATTCAAAATATGAATGCATTGGACTCACACTCAAAAGGAACACAGCAATTGGATATATAACTATATGCTACCTAAAAGAGGCCCATTTTAGATTTAAGGACACACACTAACTAAAAGTAAAGAGATAAAAAATGTTATGCCATGGAAGCGGAAAGTAAAAGAAAGTAGTGGAAAAAATACTTGTATCAAACACAATAGACTTTAAGCTAAAATGGTAACAATAGACAAAGAAGGTCGTTATATAATGATAAGTTAATCAATACATCAAGAAGATATACCAGTTATAAATACATACACACCACACATTGGAGCTTCTAAATATATTAAGCAAATACTAACAGATTTGAAGGTAGAAATAGACAACAATACAATAACTGTAGGAGTTTTCTTTTCCCCACTTTCAACAATGGATAAATCGTTCATACATAAAAACCAACAAGAAAACAATGAATTTGAACTGCACATTAGATCAAATAGTCCTAACAGATATCTACAGAACATTTCATCCAAGAGCTGCAGAATACACATTCTTCTCAAATGCACACAGAACATTGTCAAAGATAGATCATATGATAAGACACAAAGCAAGTTTTAGGAAGTGTACTAGATTTATCACAGAACTCACTTTGTAAATTATATAAATGTCTAACCATTATGCTGTATACCTGAAACTAATATAAAATAATACTGAATGTCATCTGTAATTAAAAAATAAAATAAAAATAAATAATTAAAAAAACCCAACTTGGGTGGATTTCTGGGTTCTCTGTTCTTTTCCATTGGTCTATATGCCTGCTCTTGTGGCAGTACCAGGCTGTTTTGAGTACAGTGGCTTTGTAGTACAACTTCAAATCTGGTAGTGTGATTCCTCCAACTTTGTTTTTCTTTCTCAAGATTGCTACAACTATTTGGGGCCTTTTGAATTCCATATAAATTTTTGGAGAATTTGTTCTAGCTTTGATAAATATTCTGTTTGTATTTTAATAGTGGTCACATTGAATCTGTAGATTCCTTTGGGCAGTATGGACATTTTAATGATGTTGATTCTACCAATCCATGAGCATGGTATATTCTTGCACTTGCATAGATCTTCCTCTATCTCTTTTTTCAATATCTTGTAGTTTTCCAAATACAGGTCATTATCCCCTTGGTTAAGTTTATTCCTAAGTATATAAGTTTTTGCTGCAATGGTAAATGGAGATGTTTGTTTGGTTTCCATTTCTGAGAGTTTATTATTCTATCTAATAATAGACAAACATGGTAATTAACCATACCTCTGACATGCTTCCCATTGGCTAATCAGGGTGATATGCAAATTACCTGCCAACCAAGATGGCGGCCGGCAGCCAGGCAGCTGGAAGCGAACATGAGGCTTGCTTGCTTGAGTGATGGAGGAAGCCAAGGTTCCCCGCCTGCCACCGCCCAGCTCTGAGCTGCACTCTAAGCAACTATGTTGCAATTATAGAAGCTAAACAATCCCCAGAAACCTGCTTTCAGCCAGCCGG
>NW_005365111.1:527562-538238 GCF_000412655.1 Myotis brandtii | reverse complement strand
CTTCAGGGCAAACCAGCCGGCCCCCACCCGTGCACCAGGCCTCTATCCTATATAGTAACAGGGTAATATGCAAACTGACCCTAACAGCAGAAGGACTGGGAAATGGTTGTAGCTTTTGTCCATGGAGTATGATGTTGGCTGTAGGTTTGTCATATAAGGTAATTATTATGTTGATGTATGATCTCTCTATTCCTATTTTGTTGAGAGTTTTTATTAAAAATGTGTGTTGGATTTTGTTGAATGCTTTTTCTGCATCCATTAATATGATCATGTGATTTTTATCTTTCAGTTTGTTTATGTGATATATCACATTTATTGATTTGCAGATGTTGTACCAGCCTTGCATCCCTGAAATAAATCCCACTTGGTCATGGTGTATGATCTTTCTAATGTATTGCTGGATCTTATTTGCTAGAAATTTGTTGAGAATTTTAGTAACTATGTTCATCAGGGACATTGGCCTGTAATTCCCTTTCTTTGTAGTGTATTTTTCTGGTTTTGGGATTAGGGTAATGCTGGTTTCATAGAATGAGCTTGGAAGTGTTCCTTCCTCTTGAAATTTTTGGAATAGTATGAGGAGGATAGGTTTTAATTCTTCTTTGAATATTTGGTAAAAGTCCCCTGTGAAGCCATCCAGTCCAGGGCTTTTGTTTGCTGAGAGTTTTTTTTATTTGTTTGTTTGTTTTGTTTTGTTTTAATACTGCTTTGATTTCAACAGTAGTTATTGGTCAATTAGGTTTTACGATTCTTGCTGTTTGAGTTTTGGAAGATTGTATTTTTCTAGGAATATATCGATTTGGTCAAGGTTGTCCAGTTTATTGGAGTAGAGTTGTTTATAGTATTTTTTTATGACCCTTTGCATCTCTGTGGGGTCATTATACGCATTTAACATTTGACAAAGGAGACAGAGCATACAATGGTGTCAAGAATGTCTCTTCAAAAATTTTGTTGGGAAAATTGGTGAGATACATGCAAAAAATGAAATTAGATCACCAACTTACACCATACACAAAAATAAACTCAAAATGGATAAAAGACTAAAATGTAAGACATGAAACCATAAAATCCTAGAAGAAATAATTGGCAGCAAAATATCAGCCATCTCTCATAGCAACATGTTTACAGATACATTTCCTAGGATAATGGAAATCAAGCAGAAAATAAACAAATAGGACTACATCAAAATGAAGATCTTCTGAGAGCAATAGAAACCATCAATAAAATAACAAGGGCATCCACTCCATGGGAAGACATATTTGCCAATGATATATCTGATAAAGGGTTAACCTCCAAAATCTACAGGGAACTCATAAAACTTAACAAAAGGAAGATTAAAAAAAACATTAAAAAATGGGCAAAGGATCTCAATAGAAACTTTCCCAAAATAGACATACAGAAGGCTAAAAGGCATACGAAAAAGGGCTCAAAGTCACTGATCACACGAGAGATGCAAATCAAAATGACAATGAGGTACAACCTCATACCTGTAAGAATGTCTATCATCAACAAATCAACAAACAACAAGTGTTAGCGAGGATGTGGAGAAAAAGGAGCTCTAGTGCACTGCTGGTGGGAATGTAATCTGGTGCAGCCACTGTGGAAAACAGTTTGGAATTTCCTCAAAAAATTAAAAATGGAACTCCCATTTGACCCAGTGATCCCACTTCTAGGAATATATTTTGGATCCAGATGGGAAAAAACCAACTGTAAATAGACATTTTTGAACTAACTGGGGAAAACTATTAATTTATTATTAAGAAATTACTATAGCCTGGCCGGTGTGGCTCAGTGGTTGAACATCGACCTATGAACCAGGAGGTCATGGTTTGATTCCGGTCAGGGCATATGCCCAGGTTGAGGGGCACATCCCCAGTAGCGGGTTTGCAGGAGGCAGCTGATCGCTGTTTCTCTCTCATTGATGTTTCTAACTCTCTATCCCTCTCCCTTCCTCTCTGTAAAAAAATCAATAAAATATATTTAAAAAAAGAAAAACTATGGTACATCTATACAATGGAATCCTATGCAGCTGCTTAAAAAAGAAGGAACTCTTACCATTTGCAACAGCATGGATGGACCTAGAGAGCACTATGCTAAAGGAAATAAGTATCATATGATCTCACTCATATGTGAAATCTAGTGCCCAACATAAATTGATGAACAAAAATAGACCCAGAGTCATAGAAACATGGAACAGACTGTCAAACCTCAGAAGGAAGGCAGCAGAGGTTGGAGGGGTGGGGGAAGAGATCAACCAATGAACTCATATGAGAATATGCATAACCCATAGACACAGACAATAGGGTGGTGAAGGCTTGGGTGTGGGGTGGGAGAGGGTAATGGGGAAAGAAAAGGACAAATGTAATACTTTCAACAATAAAGATTTAGTAAAAAACATATGTTGACAGAGCTGTGGACAACTGGGAACTTTCAGACACTGCTTATGAGAGCATAAGTTAATAAAACTATTATGCATTTAAAAAACTATGGGATGCTGCAAAAGCAGTGCTTAGGAAAACTTATGGTTGTAAATACATAAATATTTTTTAAATGTCAAGGGGGAAAAAAGGAGACATATGTAATACTCTTTGTAATACTTTAAACAATAAAACAAAATTTAAAAAAAATTAGGAAAATTGGAAATAAAAAACCAAACTGTAAACCTCAAAAATCTAGAAAGAGAAGATCAAGTTGAGCCCAAAGTTAGACAAAGGAAGGAAATAATAATGAGCAGAAGGGGAATAAATAAAATTGGGGCCAGCTAAGGAAAGAAAAGAACCAATGAGTGTCAGACCTGGTTTTTCTTTTTTCTTTCTTTTTTTTAAAAATATATTTTATTGATTTTTTACAGAGAGGAAGGGAGAAGGATAGTTAGAAACATCAATGGGAGAGAAACATCGATCAGCTGCCTCCTGCACACCTCCCACTGGGGATGTGCCCGCAACCAAGGTACATGCCCTTGACCAGAATCGAACCTGGCACCCTTTGGTCCACAGGCTGATGCCCTATCCACTGAGCCAAACTGGTTAGGGCAAGACCTGGTTTTTCTAAAAGATAAACAAAGTTGACAAATCTTTAGTCAGACTAAGAAAAAAAGAGAGACTCAAAAAAATCAAATTAGAAATGAAAGAGAAAGGTAATAACTGCCATTACAAAAATATACCAGATTGTACAAGACTGCTATGAACAATCATATGACAAAATATTATATAATCTAGAAAAGCTGGGTAATTTCCTAGAATTATACAGCCTACCAAGAGGAAATATCAAGTATTAAGAGACAAATACCAAGTGAGGAATTGAATTAGTAATCAAATAAACACAGAGTTTCTACATTTAAAAAAATATCTTAACACAAAAAGCGCAGAACCAGATGGCTTAATGGGTGATTTTTACCAATCATTTTGGGATAAATTAATGCCAATCCTTTTCAAATTCTTCCAAAAAATTGAAGAGGAGAAAACTCATCCATACTCATTCTATAGGATCAGCAACACATAATATCAAATCCAGATAATGACACTACAAGAAATGAAAACTACTGGCCAATATCTGCAATGAACATAGATGGAATTATTTTCAACAAAATATTAGCAAAAAATTCAAGAACTCATTAATAGAATTATACATCATGACCAAGTGATAATTAATCCTTGGATGCTAGATGATGCAACATATTCAATTTAATATTTGTGATACAACACACTTAGAGAATAAAAGATAAAATTCATATGAATATCTCAATAGATGCAAAAAATCTTTTGAGAAAATATAATATCTGTTAATGGTTAAAATTATCAACAGATTGGGTATAGAAAGAACATACCTCAACATAATAAAGGTCATATGTGACAAACCCACAGCTGACATTTTACTCAATGGAAAAAAATGAAAAATTTTCCTCTAAAATCAGGAACAAGACAAGGGTGCCCACTTTCTCTATTCATATTCAATATCATACTGGAAGTACTACCTAGAAGTAATCAGGGAAGATAAAGAAATAAAAAAAAGTATTCAAATTGCAAAGAAGAGTAAAATTATCATTATTCACTGGTAATATGAGCTTACATATTGAAAATCCCAAAGACTCAACTAAAGAACTGACCTTGAATCTAATTAATGGATTCAGTAAAGTTTAAGGATATAAAAACAACACGCAGAAATAGGTACTTTTCTATTCACTAACAATAACACATCTGAAAAAAATAATGAGAAATACCCCATTAACTATAGCATCAAAAGCAATAAAATATCTAGGAATAAACATACCCAAGGAGCTGAGAAATTTGTACAATAAAAAGTATAAGACTTTGCTGAAAAAATAAAAGAAGACACAAACAATTGGAAGAACACCCTGTTTCCATGGATTGGAAGAGTTAATACTGTGAAAATATCCATGTTACCCCAAATCCATCTATTGATTCAGTGCAATTCCTATCAAAATTCCAATAGCATTTTTCATAGAAATAGAAAAAAATAATCAAACCTAAAATTTGCATGGAATTCCTTTGTGATCCCCCAGAAAATACAGGCTTAGCTATTCAAAGGACATGAAGAATAATCCATCCAATATTTTCATAATATGTCATGCCAAGAACAAAAAGATCTGTTTTCCAAGTGCTGTGTGCTCTAGGACAACTGACCTGATACTCTTGAAAGTGTCACTATTTCTGGAATCTAGTGGTATACAAGAATCATTGAAGAAATGCCAGTGAAGGGGACAACTAGGATTACTTTACTCTGAAACAGCTGGGAAATAGTGCCTGTCTTCTTCATTTTAGAATGTAGTCACTTGCTAGCTATATATTTGATAATTGTCAATAAACAATTATTATCACCCTTCAGTTGATGTGGCACTTCACAGCCTGGCATGTTTGCTTAAAATTAGTAAATATTGGGATTTGTCTCAATAGTCCTAGGTCATTATTGTCAATTTATAGATGAGTCCTATAAGGAGAAACAAGGCTACTTGTTTTTTTCCTGCATAGTAATATAGACGTGATGGTGATAGTGATAATGGTGACATATAACATTTATTGAAATTCTGACTATCTGTCCTCAGACCAGATATGTGTATTATTTTTATTAAATTCTCATGTGGCCCTGTGAGGTGAGATATGGGACATTACTATAACCATTTCATAGAGGAAAAAGTTGTGGTTAAAAAAAAAAGGTTAAGTAGTTTTCCCATGTTGCACAACTACAAAATTGCAGAATTTAAATTAATATCCCAGGCAGTCTGACTCCTAAAAGCTGTAGAGCCTCCTTGGTTACTGCTATTAATTGGTGGACCATGACATGAGAACTATAATGCTAATATTCTTTCCATCCTCTCTTATGACCCACTACAGAAGGCTCCTTGAGCTATCAAAGAAGCTGGGTGGCCACGCTTATAAAAGATGATAGTCAAAAGGACTGAGTCTTTATGGAAATAGGTAGGTAGCTAGAGATTGCAGCCAGAAAAATTGGCTTATAGCACAAGTACTCGGAACCACCTTTTTAATCCAAGAGAAAGGCTGTAGCCTAGCACCTGAGTCTGTTTGAAGAATAATTTGAAAACGGTCCTCCTAGCCCCCGTTGCAATAATGCAAAGAGTTATCACCTGTAACTGCTGGAGGAGGCTGGTGCTAGCACACTCCCTTTACAAGTCAGTTTCTTTATGTCTCATCGCATAATCACTTAGGCAGCTGTTTCCATAGACACCCACACTTCAGTTTCCCAGCTTAACCGCATTCACACAAGAATGCAGACCTTGGTTGCAGCAGCTGTGAACTGTTTTACCATTTGTTTAACAGGCACCGCTTATCTACTTTCCTCTATATGTGCAACAGGATGGTGCTTAAAAAAACACACACACACACAAGAAAAAAAAACAGTAATAAAACATTACCTGAAAGATCTTTAGGAGTTTCAAAGCTAAATAATTATATTTTGATCTATAAAAGAAGGCAAAATCAGAAAATAAAGGAGGAACAACTTTTTTCTACTCTTGGCTTTTGGGGGACAAGGGTGGGGCAATAGTGACTTGTGCTGGGCTGTTTCACAAGTGTGAGATAAATGTACACAGCTTTCTTTCTATGAAACAGAGATGTGAGTCTCTGGGGACACATAGGGGATGGTAGTGAAGTGTGGAAGTCTGTGTGGACACTAAAGAAAACCTAAAAAATACGCTAATAATACTTACAGGTCACTAGGCTATGCTTACTTTTGAACATGTACTAACAATAAGAAAAAAAAATAATTGAGTTAAATTATGTTTAAAAGCATGTTCCTGCTGACAATCTGGAAAAAGAACATTGCAGTAGAAGATTCCATAGAGAGAGAAAAGATAAGAATCATCTTAATTATTAACTCTTGTGAAAAAAAATAAATAGTAAACTTTGTCAATTGGCCTAGAACATTAGGTATAGACATGCTAAGGGAGTGCACATTCATATATGCAAAAAACACACATATATTGGTTCCTATATGAAGCCTTTGTATACACCCAGTACACAAAATTTTCTGCCTTAGCTTATCCCAGTTGAACACAACATATATACAAACATGCCTCACATCAAGGAGTGCTCTGAAGTTCACTGTAATCAATCAGACAAATAAATATTCTGGGCTTAGATGAAACTGGTAGCAAAGAGGGCATGATTAAATTCTGTGTCTTAAAATAATGTTACCAAACACTATTTCACCTCTCTTAATCATCACAACTCTATAATATACATTCTATTATTGCATTATACGAATGAGGAAACTAAAGCAAAAAAGCATTAAATGACTTTTTAAAAGTCAGATTGCTAATAAGAGTTTGAGCCAGGATTTAACCTTAGGCAGTCTGTATCAAAGTCTGTGCTCATCACCACTGTAATTAGCAAGTGGAAAGAAGTGCTGTTAATCCAGTAGGAAAAAGTAGGTGCTGAACCACCCCCACTGCTTTCCTCTTCTAAGCATCTAGGTATTTTTTGTGTGTGTGTGTGTTACTGCTCTAAGTTAGTGAGTGGGTGGTGGGAATTGAAATGGTAGAGATGTTTTAGATTGGAAGGGATGTGTGATTTGAAAAGTAATTACTATTTGATGAGAAAATGAGCTCTTTGTAAGGAACTCAGCAGAGATTCTTCCTCTCCCTTAGCCTCTTACTGGTAAAACTGTGCATGGTCTACATCTTGCTTTAGATTGCTTTTCCATAAAAAGAGAAAATACATGTTCTTGATGATTTTGGAACAAGAATATTTCAAGCAAATATTGAAGGCTTCCCTCTGCTCCAGTGGTTCTCAACCTTGGCTGCACATTAGAATCACCTGGGAATCTTTTTAAAATCCTGATTTCTGGGCCTCATCCTCCGGAAATTCTGTTTCTTTGTTACTAATGTTGTGGCCCCACCCCATAACAAAAAAGTCAAATATTACCATTTAAAAAATACCTAGAGATGAAGCAGAATAATTGCGAATATTAAAATGTAGGACCAGTGGTTTACAAATGGCTGGAAATTTGAAAGTTAAATGAAATTATTGAGGTGCTTGAGTAGCAAATGAATTTCAACAAAAAAGTGACAATAAATTGCATTTGAAAATTACTAGTAATGTGAAATACATATAATTTTCTAATGAAAACAAGCCATTAAATCCATGGAGGCTCCACTTATAAAATTCAAGCTAAGATGAAGGTAGTCTCTTTATGAGTGAATCACATTCTTGAACACCACCCACTGCTGCTGATGAAGTATAACCTGATCAACTGCTCAGGCCATGGACACATTTCACCCTAGGCTGGGAGATTCTGTATATTCATATTGCAGCCACACTTAGGAAAGAAATGGAAACTGGCAGATATTGAAAGACTATGATTCAACTAGGGGATTAAACCTGAAAAAGAAGACTGGGAAATTATAAGGAAGAGAAAGGGGAAGGTGTGAGATGGGAAGGGAACTTGAGACCTTGCCAACAGTGTTATTCAGACTTTCCCTGGGTCCTCATGATGAATAGGTTGCTATTTTGACATTCTCTGCCACTGAGTAGTACAGAGAGAAGCTTCTATGAAAATATTGTAAAAAATAAAGACATACACTGTGTATGTATATACATGCAAAGGCATGGATTTCTAAAGCAATTGAAAATATTTGGTCTCAGTTGGAAATGACTATTTGTGTCTCTGGACTATTCGTTAGTCACATTAGCACTTACTATTTCTTTCCCTGAGCCGCTTGTTTTCACCAAAACTTGTAAACAGAGGTAAAAACAGAAAATCGGGGTCTTTAAGAGGTGACATACATGACTAGAATGTTTACAACAGTTTTTAAAATGGTATCATTTGAACTATTAAAATATTTTCATAGAGTCACAAAACATTGTGGGTGACAAATGAGGGAGGGAATACTGGGATATATAGTTGCATGCCATCTTAAGGTGCCAATGAGCTAAATTCTCTATTCCCCTACGTTATAACCAAATGCAAAATACATGCTTAGGTGTTTTTGTTTACTGACTTAAATTTACTGACTTAAAGATAGACAAATATAAGTTATGTGAACACTATTGCTTCTTCTAACTACCATTCTGTTTTTATTTTTAAGGTAAGGAGTCTTTATATATTATTAAATATAGCATAATTCTTTTTACCAACTTAAAATTCTATTTTTATACTTTTCCACACTCAAAATTTTACTACAAATGAGCTTTACATGCCATATCCATATCTTTATTTCCCAATCTCTCTCAAAACCAAGATTCCTTATTTTCTAATGAATATATTACCTTGAATGTCATTAGTGACCCCGATCAATACATGAAATAATTTCTCAAGTCCTCATTGTCCTTGACATTTTAAAGTGTTTGACACACATCACCACCACTTTTTGAAATTTTTTTCCCTTAGTTTTCTTAAGCCAATAGCTATCCTGATTGTCTTCCTACCTTTATGTCTATGTCCTTTTTAAAAATAATACTTTTATTGATTTCATAGAGGAAGGGAGAGGGAGAGAGAGAGAAACATCAATGATGAGAATCATTGATCAGATGCCTCCTGCATATCCTCTATTGGGGATTAAGCCTGCAATCCAGGCATTTGGTCTGACTGGGAATCGAACTGTTCATTGGTCTATGCTCGACCACTGAACCACACCAGCCAGGCATGTCTATTTCATTTTGTTACAACTCTCCCCTTGCTCAGCCATTAAATATTGTTCTTCTCCAGGTTACATCCAAGACTCATTGTTCTTCTCCTCATGCTATCCATCCATGCTAGACAAGCACATCTACTTTTTTAAATTTATCTTCATTGTTATAAGTATTATAGATATCCCCTTTTTATCTCCCATTGATTTCCTCTACTTTTATTATTTCAACTGCTACCTCTACACTGATTAATCCTAAATCTCTATTTTTGGCCTCATCTTCTCTCCGTTTTGATTCTAGTGTTATTCTGAAATCTGTCATGATCAGAGACAGAAGAATTGCTACGTATATACTGTTCTTAGCTCTGTTGCCTTTATAAATGTTTAGAGGAAATTTATAGTCATGTTAAATGTTATTTTAATGAGAAAACCAGAAGTTTTGTCACCTGAAGACAAAAGAAAAAAAAATCCATTTAATGATTGATTCAGTTTTATTCTAACTGGGCAGGTAAAAAGTTATGCTTATATAAACATACCTCAGAATGCTTCCTTCTACCAGTTTACACGAGGGAACTAGAGCATATTCTTTCAGGGGTGCTCAGCTCTTGGGAAAACTTAGGAGTATGGGTCCATGCCAGCTTTATAAGATATTTCTGGACATTGAAGAGAGAACTTAGGACCCCCACCCTTACCTTTGCCTCATCATCTAAAATGCTTTATCAAGGCTACCTCCAGTGACAACCTAGTCTAGATAGAGGCCAAAATACCTTGGATATATAATTATGCTGTTTACTCTGCCACTAATGCACAATGTAGATCGTATAGATTAGAAGTGCCTCTGCTGCTAGTTCTCAAAGATCTCTTCTGTAAAGTGGGGTGATGTCAGCTCTGCCTACTTTCTTAGGTTGTTTGAAACTCAAGAAGTTAATGAAAGTGTAGGTGCTACTCACATAAAAGATAACTTTATTAATCACTATAATATATATGTATATGATCCTGCTTTGTTGCTTACTTTGAAGGAAATTTGAAATTGCTTTTGTATGGTGACCACAATAAATCTTTTGTTCTTTTGGTTTTACTTTGAGTTGCAAATGCTCAAATAGTTCATTGCCATTCATGTTGCCCATATCCCACAATAGTAGAGAACCTATACCTCAGCTTATAAAACACCATGCAGTCCAAAAGTCTAGTCTCTTGTTTGAGGCTTTTATTCTGACCATAAGCTGCATATGGCATTTTTTTATGAATGTTTATGGTGAAATAATAACCTAGGGCTCAGTGGTTGAGTGTTGACCTATGTACCAGGAGGTCATGGTTCAATTCCTGGTCAGGGCACATGCCTGGGTTGCAGGCTCGATACCTAGTGTGGGGCGTGCGAAAGGCAGCCAATTAATGATTCTCTCTCATCACTGATGTTTCTCTCTCTGCCTCTTCCTTCCTTGCAGAAATCAATAAAAATATACACTGAGTGGCCAGATTATTAT
Organism: Myotis brandtii; assembly: GCF_000412655.1. Lineage (NCBI taxonomy): Eukaryota > Metazoa > Chordata > Mammalia > Chiroptera > Vespertilionidae > Myotis > Myotis brandtii. The sequence continues at coordinate 527,654 of NW_005365111.1, read as the reverse complement.
GACCGGCCAGATTATTATGACTACCCCATCAGTACTTCATTGACACTTCCAAAAATACTGAATATTGAAAACTTCCTAAGCAAATACTCTCA
>NW_005365111.1:499674-527517 GCF_000412655.1 Myotis brandtii | reverse complement strand
TGGATAGAGCATCAGCCTGCGGACTGAAAGGTCCCAGGTTCGATTCTGGACAAGGGCATGTACCTTGGTTGTGGGCACATCCCCAGTAGGAGGTGTGCAGGAGGCAGCTGATCGGTGTTCCTCTCTCACTGATGTTTCTAACTCTCTATCCCTCTCCTTTCCTCTCTGTGAAAAATCAATAAAGTATATTTAAAAAAAAATAAAAATAAATAAATAAATAATCTATGGTTTATCTCTCTCACTGTTTGACACCTTTTAAAAAGTGTATGTGTTTATAGACTTAAAGTAATTTCTAAGAACAATGTCAACATATGGTAAGACAACCTTTCATCTAGTAGGCAAACTACGCTTGGTGAAGATGATCAAGGCAATGCTGATGCTTTTGGAACAAATGAGCATTCAGCAGACACCAAATTACTAAAACACTTGGCACTGACTGGAAAGAGGAGAATAAGGAGAGGTAGAGAGAAAATAATTTCATAATTTAATTATTCTTTTAGTTAACATTGATGAAATCATAGAATCTAAGGGCTGACAGAAATTTTGAGGTTCTTTGGTCCTGTGTTTCCCAAATTTCAATCATACTTTTACCTACCATATGATCTTTTCATACCTGCTTTCCCCACTTAATATATAAAATAGTATGTATATTTCTTTAATCTATTTAAATTAATTTTATGTAGTTATTTAACTGCCTTTATTTCTTATTTAAGAAGAAATGTTACATTACTATAGGATTGGAAAGCAAGTCACAACTGACATAAAATATGGTAATTGCAAAAATAAATGGTAATTTATTGTAAATATTAATTAATTAGTATAAAAATATTGGTCCATAAATCTCCAAAAATTATTTTGTATGTCACTTGTGGAAAATGGGTTCAGTGCTACATCTGCTTTGTATTCATAGAATATGTAGAAAAGAACTTCCCTTACCCAAAAAGGCTGGCTTCTCTTTGAGGTCATAGAACAAAGCTGTGGCAAAAATGAGACTGATCTGGTTACAAGAATATTTCACTATCTGAAAGGTGAATTATTTTCTGTGTATTTCATGGAGACAAGTTCCACATTAAACTGTCCTTTGAAAGAAGAGCTATTACTTGAGGATTAATAAATTATCACACACATTTTTCTTCTTAAACTTACTGTAATACTTCTATTTGCATTCCCAATTATGAGAGTTTAACAGAGGAATTGAAATATGGGAAAGAACATCCCCACAAAGAAAAATATTGATATGGATGGATTCAGATGGGTAAAGCCTCAATCTCTACAGACAGAAGGGAAAATTAAACACTGATCACATCTCCTAACAGCTGCATAACTCTAAGGGGCCCATGAAAGAGACAGCACAATAGCCAACTAGGATAGGCACATCAGGTTTAACTGGAAATTCTAGTGACCAAGGACTTTGGAGAAAAATAAAAATAAAAAAAATAAATAAATCCTAGAATCCTAGTGGTCAGACTTTTTTTTTTTTTTTTTTTCAAATCAGCCACTTCCAGGGCGTGCTTTACTGGATTTAGTAAACAATCAGCCCAATTCCCTATACTTTCTCCCTTTTTATCTCTAGACATAGGCAGTGAGAATCAGTTCTCAGCAAAATGCTTCAAACCAAGCATCCCCCCCTTTTTTAAGCATCAACATGATTAGAATGGTAGCAAGAGTCTCTAACTATAATTAATGCATTAGAGTATTTGGCTTTATTAGTTATTAGCTATAAATGACCATTAGTCAAACCTAGCAATTATGCAGTGAATGATTGATTCTAAATGACTTTAACTAGAAATGCACCATCTTAAATAATAAGATCAATAAACTAAAGCCCAGAGAGGTATAGAACTTGCCAATGGTAGCAAGTTAAGATTGCGAATGCAGCTCGACAGGGTAGCAGGATACAAATTAACACCCAGAAATCTATGGCATTTTAATACACCAATAATGAACTCTTAGAAATATAAACTAAACACACACACACACACACACACACACACTCTCTCTCTCTCTCTCTCTCTCTCTCTCTCTCTCTCATTTACCATTGTAACAAAAAAATTAAGATGCTTAAGAATAAACTTAACCAAAGAGGTAAAAGACCTGTACTCAGAAAACTATAGGACATTGAAAAAAGAGATAGAGGAAGATATAAACATAAGTTGAAGACTATACCGTGTTCATCTATTAATAGAATCAACATCATTAAAATTTCCATACTACCCAAAATAATCTATAGATTCAATGGAATCTCCATTAAAATACCAACGGCATATTTCACAGACCTAGAACAAACTCTCCAAAATTTTATATGGAATCCAAAGAGACCCCGAATAGCTGCAGAAATCTTGATAAAGAGGAACAAAGTTGGAAGAAGCACATTACCAGATATCAAGTTATACTACAAAGCTGTTGTACTCAAAACAGCCTAGTACTGGCACAAGAACAGGCATATAAATCAATGGAACAGAACAGAGCACCCAGAAACTGACCCATGCCATTATACTCAATTAATATTTGACAAAGGAAGCAAGACTGTCATTGGAGCAGTGACAGTCTCTTCAATAAATTGTATTGGGAAAATTGGACAGATACATGCAAAAAAAAATGAAACGAGACCATTAACTTACACCATACATAAGAATAAATTCAAAATGGGTAAAAGACTTAAATGTAAGACATGAAACCATAATAATCTTAGAAGAAACTATAGGCAGCAAAATCTCAGACATCTCTCATAGAAATATGTTTACTGAAACATCCCCCAGGACAATGGAAATTAAGAAGGAAATAAATAAATGGGACTACATCAGAATTAAAAGCTTCTGCACAGCAAAAGAAACCATCAACAGAATAACAATAGAGCCCACTTCATGGGAGAACATATTTGCCAATGATACATATGTTAAGAGGTTAATCTCCAAAATACTTAGGGCACTCATAAAACTTAACAAAAGGAAGACAAACTATCCAATTAAAAAATGGGCAAAGGACCTACTGGTAAACAGACACTTCTCCAAAGTGGACATAGAGAAGGCTAAGAGGCATATGCAAACATGCTCAAAGAGACTCATCATCCCAGAGATACAAATCAAACAACAATGAGGTACCACCTCACACCTGTCAGAAAGGCTGTCATCAACAAACAAGTGTTGGTGAGGATGTGGAGAAAAGAAAACCCTCAGGCACTCCTGGTGGGAATGCAGACTGGTGCAGCCACTGTGGAGAACAGTATGGAGTTTCCTCAAAAAGTAAAAATGGAACTCCCATTTGACCCAGTGATCCCACTTCTAGGAATATATCCTAAGAAATCGGAAACACCAAGGAGAAAGGATATACGCACCCCTATGTTCATAGCAGCACACTTTACAATAGCTAAGATTTGGAAACAGCCCAAGTGCCCATCAGCAGATGAATGGATGAAAAAGCTGTGGTACATTTACACAATGGAATACTATGCAGCTGTAAAATGAAAGAACTCTTACCATTTGCAACAGCTTGAATGGACCTGGAGAGTATTAAGCTAAGTGAAGTAAGCCAGTCAGAGAAAGATAAGTATCACATGAGCTCACTCATATGTGGAATCTAATGAACACAATAAACTGATGAACAAAATAGATCCAGAGACATAGAAGCATGGAACAGACTTGCAACAGAGGGAAGGAGAGACATAGAAGCATGGAACAGACTTGCAACCTCAGAGGGAAGGCAGGGGAGGGTGTGTGGGTGGGAAGACTTCAACCAAAGAACTTGTATGCATATATGCATAACCCATGGACACAGACAATAGGGTGGTGAAGGCCTGTGGAGAGGGTTGTGGGTGGGCTAGAAGAGGTCAATGGGGGGAAAGAAGACGTATATAATACTTTCAACAATAAAGATTAAGAAAAAAACTTTGAAGACCCGAAAGGGCGTCTTTGAATGGCAGGTATGACTATTGATAGCTTACTATATTGGAATGAAAAATTAAAATATTTAGTTAAGAAAAAGAAATTATGAACACACTTAAAATCCAAGTGTCGTGAATGTGAGTATAATCCTATTTCTAAACACCATATTCTGTTTGGACATCAGTTTTTCCTCTCTTTCTCCCACTTCCCACTTGCACCTTTGCTTTAGAAAGCATTTATTCTTGCAAGTACATAGCATTTTTTAAAGTGAAAATCCTCTCTTTTAAAACTGACACTGAAGTTTTACATTTAAAACATTACGGTGAGTTTTTATAAAAAATAGATAACTCAATTCTTAAGTTCATCGAACTCTTTTAGCTTTTTCCCAGCCAAGACTTCGTATTTTGGCTTTATGCCCTCATACCAACTCAAATCTAAACCAGGCTTCTTAATAGGTAACTCGACTTTAACTCAGATCTGACATCAGTCTTTCTTTCATGTACCTGGCTTCATTTATCTTTGTACATTTCAACATGTTTACATTGCCTGCACAAGCTAGGTTTTCTAAATCCCCGTGCTCCCCATGACCTTCACTTTCCCATATCTAGACGTTTTTCTTAAAATGTTTTCAGAATGTCTATTGTTTGTCCAGAAACTTCTTGCAAGGGCAGAGAGCAAACCTTTATAAAAACAACTATTGTTTTCAAATGCTCAATGCTAAGTTAGTTCCTTTCTGGGCAAATTGCCCTGTATGCCTCAAGAAACAGAAATAAAAATTTACAATGTGTGAATGTTGAAACAAAAACTCAAGTTGAAGAAATAGAAATCCAGATACATATGGAAATAAAAAATAGTGTCAATATGTTTGAATGTTAATATGCTTAGGCCAAATTATCTATTTATCTTGAAGGTGAGAAGTACATTGCATTTCATTAAGTGGAAGCCATTCTTAGTCATTCTGCTATCCACTGGTCTTATGTAGCAGAAAAAAAATCACAGGAAAATAGTTCCAAAAATGATTTGGAAAGTATGATCCTCTCTCACTTCTAAATTCCATCTTTTAAATGTTGTTGTTTTTTGTTGTTGTTGTTTGTTTGGTTTTTTTTGCTTGTTATCTTATTTAACTTACCAAATAACTAGGGGCGATACTTATTTATTAGTTTGTGTTTATTTATTTATGCTTTTTCTTAAGGGGCTTCTGTTTATTACATTAGCTTTATGATTAGTTGTCATCAGTGCTATGCAAACAGAAGTTACACATGGTCCTTCTTTGCAGGTATTAAAAGGTAACTTCTCTTCCAGAAAAATTTATTATATTTATATGTAGCCAGAATCTCAATGTCCCTCACCTTGATCCATTTCATGATCCTCCCCTGGTCCTTTTCCCCTGGCTCTTCCTCCCTGCTAATGATTCACCGATTTTCTGTATATTTGTATCTTAGAGTAGGTGGTTATAGAGGAATTTATTTTTTAAATTTATTTGTTATCCTTGGAAATTATAGTTTCAATGCAGTTTATCAAATTGTTTTGAAAATGTCCTTTCAAATCAATTCTTATAGAATCAAACTGTATTGAGAAGTATCCTGCTCCTCCTCTCCCCACATTCACAAACATATATACCCTACTATAGATTTGTTGGTTTTGCTAAATAAAGCTAAAGAAATGAACAGATGAAATATAGTGCAAATAATAGTAGTCACCATAATTATGACTTTATCACATTTCTCTTAAAAGCAAAAGCCCCCATTTTAGCACATGAGAGTGTATAGTATCATAGACAGGCACATTCTTTTTTTATTGGTGTTAAGACATCTTTTATAAGAAATTCTTGATCATGTTCATGACCATGGGTGATTAAAATCTATAGATTATTCATAATGGTTTAATTTTCTGTTACATAGCCTTTCCTCAACACATTACTTTAGATAGGCTCTCTAAGACCCCATTAATCTCCAAGATTCTGGATTTTAAGTAGCAAAAATTATTAAGGTTGAGACTCTATCTTTTGTTATTCCTTCATTATGTAGGCATACAGAAATAAAGAGAAAATGACTTAGTATATTTAAACATTAACTGCATTGAGAATTTCAGTTCTAGTTGGAAACTTTTAAAAATCAGTGAAATAAGTTTCAAGCATGATTTTTTCTATCTTCCGAGAAAATGTTTCCCTTAACTGCCTACACAGGAACACCCAGTAATCATTTGAAAGCAATAATAATGTGGTTTCATTATTCTAGCTGCCTTCCTCTTTAAGAGGCTAATAAGGTCTTGACAGACCTACTACTAAAGCCTGTGGCGCCCTCTTCTGACCCCTTCCCCAACAAGGTAAGTTATGGGTTTTGTTTCTGAACTACCCTGGGGCTTTTTTTGCTTTTGCTTTCTCCTAACCTTATCTGTTACTTTACTCTTGTGTGTGTGGAGAGGAATGGGGAGTGGTGGGTGGAGGTGGGTGGGATTGAGCAAAAAATAAAAAAAGAGAGAGAACTCATGGACATGGATAATGTTGTGGTGATTGCTGGGCATAGGGGGTTGGGTGGAGGTGGAAGAGAATATAGAGGGGATAAATGGTGATGGAAAAAATAAATATCATGCAAAAATTCAGAGGTAACTGGTGGAAAACACAGGTCCTATGATAGAAATATGGCTACAGCTCCATGGTGATTGTGTTACATATTCTTCTAGGTTTTCATTTTGAAATTTGAGCTTTGTTCCAGAAGAGAAGAAATAATATTGAAATTTGAAATGGGATAAAAGTCTCACTCAAGCAATAAGCCTGCATAAAAACAATCTTATGAAAAAAGTAAATAAGAATTGTATGCTAAAACATCTAAATGAATTGTAAAAATAACTACTTATTAAAATTCAAACTTCATGCCATTAACTGTCTGCCTGGTAGCAGAAAATCAAGATGGGCTGTTCTGAATAACTTATACTCTGTACTAAAAAATATTTTATGATTCTCTGTTCAGAAATAAATGTTCTATTTCAGTGATGGCGAACCTTTTGAGCTCGGCGTGTCAGCATTTTGAAAAAACCTAACTTAACTCTGGTGCCGTGTCACATATAGAAATTTTTTGATATTTGCAACCATAGTAAAACAAAGATTTATATTTTTGATATTTATTTTATAGATTTAAATACCATTTAACAAAGAAAAATCAACCAAAAGATGAGTTCGCGTGTCACCTCTGACACGCATGTCATAGGTTCGCCATCACTGTTCTATTTGGACACTTCTCATATTTTATCTCACTCTTCTTTATTATCCACTCATGCTAGTTTCCTTTTCCATTCCTCATAAATGTTGCTTTAAAGGGGTTTTCTAACAAAAGGTCTTCCTCTCCACTTGATGTTCATCCAAGCAACTGCCATCCCCATTATTTTCAGGCCCATCCCAAATCTTGTCTGCTCAAGGAAATATTTTATTAATATTTCCCCTCACATGACCCTTGCTCTCCTCTCAATCTCTTTATCTAGAAGCACACTGTTAAGAACTCCCTTATGCTGTACTATAATGAGACTGATTCCACAATATAGTCCTGACAAAATTTTTTTTAAAATCTCACTATAATCAACACTTAATATTCTCTATTTTATAACTGCTACCATGCTTAGATTTTTATTTGTTCTTCTATTTGGAGTTTGAAGCATTATAAATACAGAAGCATGCTCACCTACTTGATTTTCACTGAACTGGGCTCACCCAGTAAGTATTATCCCTAAAGTCTCGAGTTCTCTTGTTGAATATTCTAATGGTGAATCTAAATCAGATTAGTAACTAAAAATTTTCAGTTAAATTAAACACTCAACTAGCCAAAGTAACTAGCTTTCAGACCACCTCTATTAGATGGGTACAATTTCCATGCCCCAGCAGTCTTTTGCTGGCTGGTTTTAAAATTCACAGTAAAGTGACCGTTTTTTTGGCTTGCACATTTACTTTATATAAAAACTTTACATAAAAGTAAAATTAAATGGAAGAGGAGTGATTCATTTCTTTTTTTTTTTTTGATTTTTTTTTTTTTTTTTTTTTGATTCATTTCTTGAAAGACATTTGTATTTGCTGAAAGAGCCACCTCCTGGTTGAATTTTGCACTGGAGCCAACAGAATCTTTCACCAGTTTGTTTGGCAAGATTAAATGGAATTGTCAGGATAGCTTCAAAAGGAGGATGCAAAGTAGAAAATTGAAAATTAATGCTAAGTTGTTATTTTACAATGAATTCAAATGCAGAATGAAATTGAGTAGGTCCCTGCCATACATCTGCCATATTTGTGAAAATTTTATCTTTAGTATCCAGGCTCTGATCTTGACCTTTGCTATTAAAATAGTACAAAAAAATGTTCAAAGACACTGAACTTTTATACAAATTAAAGACTGACAGCAGGTGGAATATTTTGCCATTTGAGAAGGGATACATCTGAGAAAATTTTATTGTAAATTGATTACTGATGCCTTGTGTTTGTATGATTAGCATTTTATATGTTAGAGCATCAGGCCCAGGTGATCAGTTTTGAAGGAATCCCATTCTCTCCCTTGAATAGTTATTTTTTTTAGCTTGATCCTGTGGAAATACTGCCTCAGTGCCATGCACTTTACCTCCTTTCTGCTCTGTGACATGTTTGCCTTACAGTCATCAATACCGATGCCCTGTTCCTTGTTTCTAAATGATCTGCATTATTTCTTTTATGTTCTCTTTAGCACCTCTCTTCATTACTTCATATCAAATGGTCTTTCAAAGTTTAGTGATCAAGCCTCATTCCCAGCTCATCCTGATATTCTTTCCCAAGGTTTCTCAATCGTAGCAGGGAAAAAATGAAAAAGAATCTAAGAAACTAGAATTTACCAACTTACTAACTTGTGGGGGGTGACATTTCCTTAGATAAAAAAAAAAACATAGCCCATCTGGCATGGCTCAGTGGTTGAGCATTGACCTATGAACCAGGAGGCCACTGGTTCAATTCCCAGTCAAGGCACATGCCTGGGTTGTGGGCTCCATCTCCAGTGGGGGGCATACAGGAGGCAACCAATCAATGATTCTCATCATTAATGTTTCTCTCTCCCTCTCCCTTCCTCTCTGAAATCAATCTATATATATAAAACCCTAATATGCAAATAGACCAGACAGTGGAACAACTGAACAACCAAACAAGTGGTCGCTATGATGTGTGCTGACCACCACAGGGCGCGTGTGGAACATGTTAGGCATCGGCAACAGGCAGCAGAGTGTGGAACATGGCAGGCATCAGCCATGGTGGGATGGTGGAGCAGGTGAGCAGAGGGCGCCAGACCAAGGTGTGGCGCTGGTCGCTATCATTAGGGCGAGCCTCTGGTGGTTGCTGAAAATTCTTTGCTGCCGTGTGCCATGGTCCCACTAGGCACTTGCACCCACTGCCGGTGCTGGAGCTGCCATTCACACCCGCTGCCGGTGCCCAGTGCTGGCCCTGATTGCTTGGCGCCGTCAGTGGGTGTGAGTGGTGGCTGCTGGCCCTGATCGCCCCTCAGGGCTTCTCCACCTCCCCCTGTTCCTGAGGGGCGAATGGGGCAGCAGTCGCCGCTCACACCTGCTGCTGGCTCCAGCCCCAATTGCTCCTCACTGTCAGCAGGTGCGAGCAGAGTAATCAGCGCCTAGGAGTGGTGGCAGGAGCAGGGCTGCCTGCAAACAGGGGACCTGGAGCTGCAGTAGGAGGGGCTGGGCGAGAGCACAGAGGATGGGCCGAGACCCGTTCCTGTGCCCACCACAGCTTTCCATTGCAGCCCACAGTTCCTTTCAAGGTGCATGAATTCATTTACTGGGGCCCTAGTAAAACTATATTTAAAAACAAAACAAACAAACAAACTAGGGCATATTTAACATGTTGAATAGATTAAGATAGCATCTAAAAAACATTTTTCATTATACTGAAATAGCTTTCATTCATTTATTCAGTCATGCTTACATTTGTTATTGGGTAGATTTTTTTGAACACTTACCATGACCCAGGTAAAGTTCTGAGTAGTAATAATATTAGCAGTGAACAAACTATGAGTCTGACTCTTATGGACCTACAGTTTATTGGTAGAAGACAGGGATTAAAAATAACCTAAATAGCCCTGGCTAGGTAGCTCAGTTGATTAGCAGTGGTCAGCAAACTGTGGCTCGTGAGCCACATGCGGCTCTTTGGCCCCTTGAGTGTGGCTCTTCCACAAAATACCACGTGCGGGCGCGCACATACAGTGCAATTGAAACTTTGTGGCCCATGCGCAGAAGTCGGTTTTCGGCCTGGGCGAGTCTATTTTGAAGAAGTACTGTTGATATTTGGCTCTGTTGACTAATGAGTTTGCCGACCACTGGATTAGAGCATTGTCCCATATGCCAAAGTTGTGAGTTTGATCCTGGTCAGGGCACATACAAGAATCAGCCAATGAATGCATATATGAGTAGAACAACAAATCAATGATTCTCTCTCTCTCTATCTCTCTCTTTTTCTCTCTCTTTTAAATCAATCAATAAAAATAATTTAAATGCTTAAAATAAATATTTATATTTTCAATACATGACTTTTATTGCATCTTTAAAATGTTGCAGATAAGTCTGAGGCATCATTTGGCATCTTGCTGTTTCTATAGCTGGACAACTTAGATCTTATTCATCAGCCTGCTGAACTGTTCCTTTTTCAGAAGCATAGATACCATCCAAAATTTTTCTGATATTCTTGTTTTTAACTGCTGTGGCTTGCTGAATCAAAGCAGCTGAATTTGGTGCAAGTTCAATGTTGTTTCATTCAAGAATCAGCTCATCTTTCTGGGCTTGAGATAATGAACAAGCAACGCATGATCTCATCCAAACCCTGCAGATGTACTCTTCACGCAAGAAATTTCTGATTTCAACAAGATAACCATTCTTCTGAATAACAACGTTGATGGGGAAGTGAGCTTATACAGACCTCATCTTGTATAAGAGGCTGAGTGTAACACCCTTGATCATGACTGCAGATAGTGTGAACCATGGCCAGTTCCTTTCTATTTCCCCACCATCTGTCAAACTGAAGCCTCTTCTTTTTCTTTCTTAGGAGACTGAGTTCTACATTGGTGTGGTTGGAGTCCATCCACAGGGTGCTTCTGGGGCCCTTCACAATAACTGTGCATCCCTTCATAGTGATGTTCATATTTTCTGGGATGGTAACAGTCTGATTGCTGAGAATGGTCTTCATCCTTGCAGTGGATGTGGCAAAGAGAGCCTAAAATAAATATTTAAATTAAAAATTGTAGCTCTGAGCATCTGCCAGCTCCAAGCATCTGCGATGGGGCCAGTTCCAGGCCAGGAGTTCAAAGTCAAGTGTGAGACTGGGAGCAGAGCACAGCCTCTTTGTGCACCCACCACCATGACCCACTTCAACAAGGTATGGGCTCTCTGCTGGCAGAGGTTAAGAACAAGGTTGCTTCCAAGTATGACCATCAAGCAGAGGAAGATTTCTGCAATTGGATATAAGAGGTGACAGGCATAATCCTCTGCAAATTCATAAACAAGCTACAGGCTCAGTGAAAGTCAATGAGTCCTCATTAAATTGGCTTCGGTGGGAGAATTTTGACAACTTTATTAAAGCTATTCAGGCTTATGGTATGAAGTCCCATGACATATTTGAAGCAAATGTTCTTTTTGAGAATGGAAACACGACTCAAGTTCAAACGATGCTGGTGATTCTGGCAACAAAAGGATTCCATATCACCATCGACATTGGAGTGAAGTGTGCAGAAAAACAAACATAACGTTTTGATGAAGGAAAATTAAAAGATGGCCAAAGTGTCATTCATTTGCAGATGGGAACCAATAAATGCGCCAGCCAGGTATGAAGGAATAAGACCAAAATATGAAGTCTCGGCTGGGCAAAAGCTACATGAGTTTGATAAACAGGAATTTAGTTTTATTTTAAATAAAAACTCACCTTGCCCTGACCAGTTACTCAGTGGTTAGAGCGTCAGCCCACTGATTAAAGGGTCTTGGGTTTAATTCTGGTCAAGGGCACATATCTCAATTGCAGGCTCGATCCCCAGGTGTGTGTGTGGGAGGCAACCAATCAATGTATCTCTATCATATCAATGTTTCTCTCTCTGTGTCTTTCTTCTAAAATTAATGGAAAAAATATCCTTATTTCTTTTTTCCCAATTTATATACCTTTTATTTTATTTTTGTGTCTATTGCATTATATAGAACTCCCAATAAAATATTGAAAATCATTGGTGTGAGTGGACATCTTTGCCTAGTACTGTATATGTTGTTAGCTATAAGTTTTTGGCAGGTATTATTTACCAAGTTGAGGAAGTTTTTATCATTAATGTTTCTTAGATTACTGAGAGTTTTTTTTAATCAAAAATAAGTGTTGAATTTTGCAAAAAACCTATCCTGCGTCTATTGATAACAACATGTGATTTTTTATTTTTAGTTTGTTGGTGTGATAGATTACATTAACTGGTTTTTAATGCATACTTGAGATGAATCCCATTCTTTTGTGATGTATAATTATTATTTTTAAAATATATTTTATTGATTTTTTACAGAGAGGAAGGTAGAGGGATAGAGAGTTAGAAACATTGATGAGAGAGAAACATCGATCAGCTGCCTCCTGCACACCCCCAACTAGGGATGCAACCAAGGTACATGCCATTCACCGGAATCGAACCTGGGACCTTTCAGTCCGCAGGCCGATGCTCTATCCACTGAGCCAAACCGGTGAGGGCTGTATAATTATTTTCATACATTGTTGGACTCAGTTCACTAATGTTTTGTTGAAGAATTCCACACCTATATTTATAAAAGATATTGCTCCACAGTTTTTTTCTTTAATGCTTTGCCTGGTTGTAATATTAGAGTAATGCTGGCTTCAGAATGATTTAGGAAGTATTTATTCTGCCGCTAGCCTCTGAAAGAGATTGTAAAGAATTGCTATAATTTCTTCCTTAAATGTTTGGTAGAATTAAACAGTGAACCTATCTAAAGCTGACACTTTCAGGTTTGGAACATTATTGATCACTGATTCAAATTTCTTTAATAGTTACAGGTTTATTTAGACTGTCTATTTATCCTTTGTGTGAGTTATGAAAAATTACGAACTTAAAGGAATTGGTCCATTTCACCTAGGTCGGTGGTCGGCAAACTGCGGCTCGCGAGCCACATGCGGCTCTTTGGCCCCTTGAGTGTGGCCACGAAGTTTCAATCTCGCTATACGTGCACACCCGCAAGTGGTATTTTGTGGAAGAGCCACACTCAAGGGGCCGCAGTTTGCTGACCACTGACCTAGGTTATCAAGTATGTGGGAATAGAGTTGTGCATAGTATTTTTATTATTTTTTAATTTCCATAGGATCTATAGTGATGCCTCCTGTATATTTATAATTCGTGTCTTCTCTCTTTTTCTTATTCGCTATGGCTAGAGGCTTATTGATTTTGTCAATCTTTTTAAAGAATCAGCTTTTGGTTACATTATTTTTTTCTGCCCCTATACCCTTCTCTAGTTCCCCCTCATTTCACTCTGGCAATCACCATACTGTTGTCTAGGTCTATGAGGTTTTTTGTGTTCTTTTTTATTTGTTTGTTTAATGCATTCACCACCTGGCCCAGTTCCACAATCCTCCAGTCCCACAACTGGCATAATAAACTCTGTATTTATGAGTCTGTTTCTATTTTGTTTGTTACCGAGGTTTTTGTTCCTTAGATTACACATGTAAATGAAATCATATGGAATTTGTCTTTCTCTGACTGCCTTCTTTCACTTAGCATAATAATCTCCAGGTCCATCCATGCTGTTGCAAAAAGTAAGATTTCCTTCTTTTTTACAGGTGAGTAGTATTCCATTGTGTAAATGGACCATAGGTTTTTGTCCACACATCTACTGATGGACATTTGGGCTGCCTCCAAATCTTGGCTATTATAAATAGAGCTGCAATGAATGTAGGGGTGCATATATTCTTTTGAATCAGTATTTGGGATCCTTCGGATATATTCACAGAAGTGGAATCACTGGGTCATAGGAAGTTCCATTTTTAATTTTTTGAAGAAACTTCATACTGTTTTCAATAGTGGTAGCACCAATCTGCAATCCCATTAACAGTACACAATGGTTTCCTTTTTCCCACATCTTTGCCAACATTTGTATGTTGATTTATTGATGATAGCATTGTAATAGGTGTGAGATGATATCTCATTGTAGTTTTAATTTACATTTCTATGATGACTAATGACATTGAGCACCTTTTCATGTGTCTGTTGGCCATTTATATGTCCTCTTTGGAGAAGTGTCTATTCAGTTCCTTTGCCCATTTCTTAATTGGATTGACGTTTGTGTGTGTGTGTGTGTGTGTGTGTGTGTGCGCGTGCGCGCGCCTTATCAGATGTACCATTGGTGAATATGGTCTCTCATTCAGTGGGTTGTCTTTTCATTTTGTTGATGGCTTCCATTGCTGTGCAAAAACTTTTAGTTTGATATATCCCATTTGTGTGTTTTTTTTCTCTTGTTTCCCATGCTTGAGGAGTTACATAAGAAACTGCTGCCTATGTTTTCTTCTAAGAGTTTTATGGTTTCAAGTCTCACATTTAAGTATTTTATCCATTCTGAGTTTCTTCTTGTATATGGTGTAAGAAGGTGGTCTAATTTCATTTTTGCACATATCTAATTATCCCAACACAATTTATTGGACGGTCTTTACCCCATTGTATTTTCTCCCCTCTTTTGTCAAATATTAATTTACATTAAAGTCATGTGTTGTTTTTTCTTGGTTCTCTGTTCTGTTCCATTGATCTATAAGCCTGTTCTTATGCTAGTATCAGGCTGTTTTTATTATAATAGCCTTGAAGTACAGTTAGATAGCAGGTAGTGTGATTTCTCTAACTTTGTTCTTCTTTCTCAATGTTAATGTGGCTATTCTGGGTCTTTTTGTAGTTATATACATTTTTGGAATATTTGTCCTAATTCTGTGAAATATGCCATTGGTATCTGGATAGGAATTGTGTTCAATCTATAGATTGCTTTGGGTAGTAAGGACATTTTAACGATGCTAATTCTTACCCATGAAAACGGTATATGATATCAATTGTTTAGACCTTCTTTAATTTACTGCTTCAGTGCCTTATAATTTCCTGAGTACAGGACTTTTACCTCCTTGGTTAAATTTATTTCTAAGTATTTTATTTCTGTTGATGCCATTGTAAATGTGATAGCATTCCTAGTTTCCCTTTTTGGTAGTTTATTATTGGTGTATAAAAACGCCACATATTTCTGGATTTTCTTGTATCCTTCTACTTTACTGAATTCATTTATCAGCTCTTGTAGGCTTTTGGTGGAATATTTAGGGTTCTCTCTATACAGTATCATCTCATCTGCAAATAATAAGAGTTTTACTTTTTCTTTTTCAATCTGAATGCCTTTTTTTCTTCTTGTTGTATGATTGCTAAAGCTACAACTTCCAGTACTAGGTTGACTAAGAGTGGTAAAAGCAAACATCCCTGTTTTATTCCTGATCCTGAGGGACTTAATTTAAAAACTTTCCCATTCAGCGTGATGTTGACTGTGTGTATATCACACATGGCCTTTATTATTTTGAGGTATGTTCCTTTTATGCCCACTTTGTTGAGAGTTTTAAATCATAAATGGATGCTGGATTTCATCAAATGCTTTTTCTGCATTTATTGATACAATTATGTGATTTTTATTCTTCATTTTGTTTATGTGATATATCACATTTATTGATTTGTGAATATTCAACCAGCCTTGCATCTCTGGAATAAAACCCCCTTGATAATGAAATATACTATTTTTAATGTATTGCTGGATCTGGTTTGTTAATATTTTATTGAGGATTTCATCAGGGATATTGGCCTATAATTTTTTTTTCTTTATAGTGTCTTTATCTGGTTTTGGGGTAAAGATAATACTGGTCACATCAAATGAGCCTGGGAATCTTCCCTTTTTTGAAATGTTTGGAATAGTTTGTGAAGGATAGATGTTAGCTCTTTTTTGAATGTTTTGTAAACTTTGCCTGTTGAAGCCATCTTGTTCAGGACTTTTTTTTTTTTTTGCTGGGGGGTTTTTCATTTTTATATCATTCATGATAATTGATCTATTCAGATTTTATGACTCTTGCTGATTCAGTTTTAGAAGATTGTGTGTTTCTAGGAATTTATTCATTTCGCCCAGGTTGTCCAATTTTGTGGCATGATTTTATTTTGTAATATTTTCTTATAGATTTTTGTATTTCTGTGGTGCCACTTGTTACTTCTCTTTCGTTTCTGATTTTATTCATTTGAGTCCCCTTACTTTTGTTTTTCTTATGAGTCCAGTTAAAGGTTTGTCAATCTTGCTTATCTTTTCAAAGAACCAGCTCTTGGTTTCATTGATATTCTGTATTCTTTTTTTATCTCTATGTCATTTATTTCTGTTCTGATCTTTATTATTTTCTTCCTTCTGCTTACTCTGAGCTTTGTTTTTTGTTCTTTTTCTAATTATTTCAGATGTAACATTAAACTTCTTATTTGAGATGTTTCTTGTTTCTTGATGTAGGCATGTTAGTATGAATTTACCATAGATTTTCTGTTGTTGTGTGTTCATTTTCATTTGTCCCAATTTAACTTTTTGTTTCTTCTTTTATCTCATTGTTGACCCATTTATTGTTTAGTAACATGTTATTTTGTCTCCATATGTTTGTGTGTTTTTCAGTTTTTTTTTAATTGTGATTTATTTTTCTTTCATACTATTGTGGTCAGAGAAGATACTTGTTATGATTTCGATCTTCTTGAATTTATTAAGACTTTTTTTGTGTTCTAACACAAAGCCTATCTTTGAGAATATACCATGAGCACTTAAGAATAATGTGTATTCTTATTTTTTAAATATATTTTTATTTATTTCAGAAAAGGAAGGAGAGAGAGAGAGAGATAAAAGCATCAATGATGACAGAGAATCATTGACCAGCTGCCTCCTGCATGCTTCCTACTGGGGATCGAGCCAGGAACCCGGCATGTGCCCTGACCTGGAATCAAACCATGATATCCTGGTTCATAGGTTGATGCTCAACCACTGAACCATGCCAGCCAGACTATTCTGATGTTTTAAGGTGAAATGCTTGGTAAATATCAAATAAATCTATCTGGCCCATTGTGGTATCTAAGGTTGCTGATGTCTTGTTGATTTTTTTTTTTGTCTGAAAGATCTATTCATTTATGGCAGCAGGATGTTAAATTCTCCTACTATGACTGTATTTGCTGTCAGTCTCTCCCTTTATGTCCATCAAGAATTGCAATAAATATATTTAGGTGCTCCAATTTGGTTGCATCAGTGTTTACAATGGTTATAACTTACTGTTGGATTAATCCATTTAGTATTATGTAATGTCTTTCTTTGTCTCTTGTTATGGACTTTGTTTTGAAGTCTATTTTATCTGATGTAAGTATTGATACCCCAGCTTTTTAAAATTTATTTTCATTTGCATGGAATACTTTTCTCTATCTGAGGTGGGTATCATATAGACATTATTTATATAGGTCATGTTTTTTTTTATCCATTAAACTTACCCTATGTCTTTTGATCAGAGGATTTAACCCAATTACATTAAAGTTATTTTTAATAGGTGCTTATCTATTGCCATTTTATTCTTTTTGATTTTTATTGTTGACAGTATTACAGATTTCCCCCCTTTTTCCCCATTGCCCACATCCACTCGGTCCCTGCCCCACCCAGGCCTTCACCACTCTATTGTCTGTGTACATGGACAATGCATATATGCATATAAGTTCTTTGTTTAATTTCTTCTTGCCCACCCCCTTCCCTCTGAGATTCATCAGTCTGTTCCATGTTTCCATGCCTCTGGTTCTATTTTATTAATCAGTTTATCTTATTCATTAGATTCCACAGATAAGTGAGGTCATGTGACATTTCTATTTTGACATTTTTTTTGTTTATACCTATGCTTTTTACTCTCTATATTTCTGTTTTCCTTTATTTTCCTAAAGAAAGCCCTTTAACATTTCTTGTAATACTGGTTTGATGGTGAAGAACACCTTTCGCTTTTTTTTTAAATTTTTTGATCTGGGAAGCACTTTAATTAGCCTTCAAATTTAAATGATATATTTGCTGAATAGAGTTGTCTTAGTTGTAGGTCCTTGCTTTTCATCACTTTGACTATGTCATGCCAAACACTTCTGGCCTGAAGTGTTCCTGTTAAGAAATCAGCTGACAGCCCTGTGGGAGCTCCCTTTTGTCATCTCATTTTCAAAATTGCTGACTTGATTTTCTGCTTCATCCAACCTACTGTTGATTCCTTTTAGTGTATTCTTCATTTCAGATAATGTATTTTTCATTTCTGTATTTTTCATTGTATTTCTTGCCTATGTTTTTGATGTCCTTTTTAATGCCTACTATCTCTTTGTTTAAATTCTCACAAGATCTTCTATTTCTCCCCTAAATTCCTTGAGCACCCTTATAACTTGTTTTAAACCTTGTGTCTGTTATCTCGGTTGCTTCCAGTTTATTTAGTTCTATATTCTGGGGATTTTTCTTATTCTTTCATTTGGTTTCAGACTGGGTGCAATAAGCCGTCCCCACTGCAAGAACAAGCTCAGCAAGGCAGAGCTACCAGCACTGGAAAGGACAGGTCAAAAGAGTTTCTCTTTTGGTGGTGGGACTGGCCAAGCCTACTAGGGAGCAAGAACATCCCCTCCATTCGTGCCACCACCACACAATCCAATGCGTGTCCGAGTTCCGGACAAAAGCCTCTGACTGAAACATGTTCCAATGTTCCCAGCTCTGAGCAACATTGCTTTCTCACTGTGGAACTGAGCTTAGCAAGGTGAGGTCAGTGTGAATCAGGAGTCAAAAGGACAGGCTAAATGAATCACCCAGTATGTGAGGGTCGAATGCCAGCTACATGCAATAGTGGGACAAGGATGGCCCCCATTTCAAAGATACACAACTAAATGACTGAGTGTCTGCCAAGAGCTTATCCAGCAAAGAAGCATCCCAGTGGTCCCTGCTGGATGCAGCCAACAGACCTTTCTGCAGGACTTGAGCTTTGAATAGTGGTATCACCAGTAGATGTAGGACCCAGTTAGTGCACTCCCCAGGCTGATACTGTAAGAATAGGAGTGCTTGACTCTGGGAAGATGGTGTCTATGGACAGTATAGGATAGGGACTCAGCACAGGGACCTTGATGGCTGACCCTCCATATTTTCTCTTCATAACTCCTGTATGCTCTGAGTTGCTTTCCCTCTACCAGAGCTCTGGGTGAGTGTCTGAGATCAAAATCCTGTGCTTTGGCCTAATAAGGAAGCACCTGAGTTTCCAATAGACACACTTATCTTCCAGGTGGACAGAGTCCCTGCTTATTTTCACCAGCAGATGCTGTTCAGGTTCCTCTTCCTGGCTCTGGTGTTCTGGATGGGGGATCTCAGCATTGGGTTGAGACCCCATACTACTCAGGGGGCACTTTTCCAACCAAAATATCCCTTTGAATGTGGGGGCCAGCCCTTTATTTTACAAAAATAATATCAAAATAGATCAAAGACCTAAATATTAGATACAAAACTATAAAATTCTTAGAAAACAAAACATAGCTGAAATATTCTTTACGTTAGATTTGGCAATTTTTTCTTGGCTATTCTACCAAATGCACAGGCAACCAAAGAAAAGATAGATTGGAATTCATATTACAAACTTTTGCACACTAAAGAACTCTATCAAAAGAGTTAAAAGGAAACTTGTGGAATAGAAGAAAATATTTTAAAGTTATATATATATATGCATTAAATTCAAAACATGTAAAGAACTGCTACAGCTAAACAATGACAACAATAACAATATGACACCAGTAACCACCCTACTGTGGTCTGTGTCTGAGTTTTTGTTTCTCTTGCTTATTCATTTGTAGTTTTTAGTTATACAGCCCACATATAAGTGAAACCATATGATTCTTTACTTTTTCCATTGGACACATTTCACTTAGTATTCTATTTCAAGATCCATTCATGTTCTTGCAAATGGCAGTATTTCATCTTCTATTATGGCTGAATAGCATTCCATTGTATATATGTACCACATTTTCTTTATCCAATTATCTGTTGAAGGATACTTTACTTGTTTTCAGTTAAAGGGAGTCTAATATATGTTAACTAGAGGCCCAATGCACGAAATTCATGCAAGGGGCTCGGCCCTCACAGCCACGCCTTCGTCCGGAAGGTCATCCAGAAGGTGGTTTGGTTGTCTGGTCTAATTAGCATATTACACTTTTATTATTATAGATAGAAGGAAATTTGACTTCAGGTGGTAAGCATACAATACGACATACAAGTGATGTATTATAAACTTGCACACTTAAAACCTATATTTAGTAGTTTATTAACCAATGTCCCAATACATTTAATTTAAAAATGTAAACCCAAAAATATTGGCAAAGAACTTGAAAAGACATTTCTCCAATGAAGATATACAATCACCAATTAGCACATAAAAAGCTGCTCAATCTCACTACCCACCGGAGAAATCCAAATCAAAACCACAATGAGATACAACTTCACACTTATTAGGATAGTAGAAATTAACTAGTGTTTGAGAGTAGGTGGTGAAATTAGAGAAATTTTCCATTGTTAGTGGGAATGCAAAATTGTATTTGGGATTGATTTTGTGGCAAAAGTGTTTGGGATTCCCCAAAAAGATAAATATAGAATTACCATAAAATCTATCAATTCCATTCCAAGGTATTTATTCAAAGATTCAAAAGCAGAAACTCAAATAAATATATAAACAAATGCTTATAGCAATAATATCATTCACAATAATGCACAGTTGAAACAAGCTTTATTTCTAATCAACAGATAATCAGATAACACATGCATAGTATATATATAATGAAATTTTGATACATGCTACAACATGGGTGAACCTTGAAAACATTATACTAATTTAAATAAGCCATATGCAAAATACTATTTATGTGAAGTACCTAGAATATATAAATTCATAGATCTAGAAAGTATAATAGTGGTTACCAGGGGCTGGGGCAAGAGAGGAATAAGGGGTTATTGTTTAATTGCTACAGAGTTTTTGTTTGGGATGATGAAAATGTTCTTGAAATGGATAGTTGTGATGGTGTCAAAACATAGTGAATATTAAAATAATTGTACACTTAAAATAATTAAAGTGGTAACTTTAAAAAAAACATTTTATTGATTTTTTTACAGAGAGGAAGGGATAGGGATAGAGAGCTAGAAACATTGATGAGAAACATCGATCAGCTGCCTCCTGCACACCCCCTACTGGGGATGTGCCTGCAACCAAGGTACATGCCCTTGACCGGAATCGAACCTGGGACCCTTCAGTTCCCAGGCCGACGCTCTATCCACTGAGCCAAACCAGTTAGGGTAACTTTTATATTATGTATATTTTACCACAACTTTGGGACAATCAAGGAATTATAAACACAGTATTTTACAGTATAAAATAATTGTAAGTATTTTTAGTTGTATAAAGGTATTGTATTTAAAAAGAAATATCGCCCTAGCTGGTTTGGCTCAGTGGATAGAGCATCGGCCTGCGGAATGAAGGGTCCCAGATTCGATTCCAGTCAAGGGCACATGCTCAGGTTGTGGGCTCGATCCCCAGTAGGGGGCATGCAGGAGGCAGCTGATCAATGATTCGTTAATGTTTCTCTCTCTCTCCTTTCCTCTCTGAGAACAATAAAAATAGCTTAAAAAAAGAAATATTATCTTTATTATTTTAATATATGTCTTGAACTATTTGCAGATACTATTTTCTTTAAAATATATTGGTATAGGCATATAGATGAATCAAAATTGGTATAAGTTCATGAGAATTAAATTGAGTTTTGGATAAATAAGATTAACTATATAATTATTTCCATCTTTATATATGTTTGATATTTTCAATAATAATGAACTTAGAGAAAAAGCCATTAGATAGTACAAAATAAATTTGTATTTTCTCTGTTGGATTGCACTTTGAAAAAAACTAAGTCTTTACTGGAGACTCTAATACTCCAATTCTTATATCTCTTCCACTCCTTTTTTTTTTCACTAAAGTGTCCTGGTTTCATTTTGACATTACCTTGCATGATAAAAACCTGGGGTTCTGTAGTTTATGGAAGGTAAATAGAGATCCTTATATTTCTATTTGATTACACTTACTTTTTAATCTCCAAAGGAAAAAATGTATAAGAAAACACAATATTCTTATTGTTCTTATTAATACTTTCTCATATTGTTACTTCTTTGCATTATTTTGCTGGACTTTTTTCTCACCTAGGTATGTAGATAAAAAGAAAAGTCTAAGATTAAGGGACAAGGGAACACTCATTTTTGCAGGAAATAAATCATTGAATCATGTGTGTTAAACTATCTGTATCTGAATACCTATCCTAAAAGTTACTAGCTGTGTGACTTTATCAAATTACTTAACCTCTCTTATTCTCAGTTTCCTGAACTATAAAATAGGGTTAATACAAGCAACTATTTGATATGATTTTATTAGAGTTAAATAAAAAAATGCATGTTAAAGTACCTGGCCTATATTAGGTACTCAAAATATAAATACTGTTATTACTGTATCTTCCCAGATGTTGTATCACTGTTAATTAGTTGATGGGTGAAAAATAGTCTTATTCTAATTTGTATCCCTTCAATTCCTGGATAAGTAGCTATTTGTGGGATTATTCTTGTTGTTCTGTATATAATTTTTCCCCCAGTAATTTACTGAGTTTTAATGGACAAGTTTTAGTTTTCTTACTATACATAAGAATTAAAGGGAGTGATATAATCTCATTTAAGTGGAAATTGCAAGAACTCAAGTAATTTAAAATCAAAATTTATATGAACAATTCAGTATTGAGATAAGAAAAGGCCTAGTATCAAGCCTTAAGAAACTCCATCATCTTTTTTTTTTTTTAGTTTTGGTTATCAGAATTGAAAAGTGAATTAGATGGTGTCAGACACTTTAGAAAACAGCCTGGAAGTTTCTCAAAAAGTTCTATGCAGAGCATCAAATGGCCCAGCAATTCCAATCCTAAATATCTGCTTAAGGGAAATGAAAACATTGCCTATACCAAAGACTTGTACATACATGTTCATTGCACCATTGTTCACAATAAACCAAAAGTAGAAATAATGCAAATTCCCATCAGTTGAAGATTCTATAAACAAAATGTCATATGTCTATTCAATGTAATGTTATTTGGCAAAAGAAGGAATAAAGTACTTGTAAGTGCTACAAACTAGATAAACCTTGGAAACTTACGTTATGTGAAAAGAAAGCTACCATACTGGCAGTAGAGAAATATCTATGTAGAAACAATTCCTGTTGAGTATTCTATCTTCCATATTTTTAGCCCTTACTAGCTCTGCTAACACCATCACTCCCTTGATCTTTTCTTGCTAAAGATAATTGATCACATTTATGCCAGAGACCTTAACCTGGACAGAAATCTGAAGAGCCTGTAGGAGGAGGTATTGTTTATGTAAGGAACTCTCATACTTTGTTATCATGAGAACCCTATATGAAGAACTCAATGTTCTACAGTTGTTACAGTGTCTCCCATTAACTTCTTCCCTTTTATAAATTACTTCCTCCAATTTTGTCCAGTTTAGTTCATGCATGTCTGCATATACTGGATTGCAATCCTTTCTTTTTCCCAAATAAATCATTTTGGTGATGGAATGCCTAGTCAAATTTTGTTTTATGGTTGACAGCAATGGCTTCATTCTGCTGCTTGTCCTTGGGTATTTCACTATCCTCTGTTGATTTCTTTCAGCCTGCCTGTGTGTCTGTAAATAGCCTTTTTATTAAACTTTCATCAGGTAAAACATTTGAATATGCCATATGTATTTTCCCTGAACTCTGAGTAGGTTGAGTTTGCAAAACAGTCTCTTATAATTTTTTTTAACAGAAACACCTAAGGATTTAGCTTTATTTTTCATTTTTGCAGCAGCAATGAGAGCACAAAGGAAACTTTTACTCAACGTTACACAATCTGGCATCTCAAAAGAAGGTTAGTAAAACACATGCAAATAAATGGCCAATTGTCATGAATTCAAATCACATCCTAAAGGTTGGCAGAAAAATGCTTTCAAAATCCAGATGTTCCAAAACAATTTGTTATTCTTAAGAGTTATACAGGGTGGTGGAAAAGTAGGTTTACAATTGTTCATATAAAAATAATACAAGAATTAATAAATATCAATACAAGAATGAACTCTGGATTTCAAGCACCCACAACTGTAAACCTATTTTGCCTCACCCTGTATAGGGAAGAGATCATTCCCCAAAATACTTTTTAAAATTTTTTTATTGTTGAAAGTATTACATGTCCCCTTTCCTCCCCATTGTCTTCTCCCAGGCCACCCCTGCCCCCCAGCCCAGGCCTCCACTATTGTATTGTCTGTGTCCATTGGTTATGCTTATATGCATACAAGTTCTTTGGTTGATCTCTTACCAGCCCCCCACCCCGCCCCCGCACCCTTCCCTGCCTTCCCTTTGAATTTTGACTGTTCGATGCTTCTATGTTTCTGGACTGTTTTTGTTCATCAGTTTATGTTGTTCATTATATTCCACAAATGAGTGAGATCATGTGATATTTATCTTTCTCTGACTGGCTTATTTTGCTTAGCATAATGCTCTCCAGTTCCACTCATGCTGTTGCAAATGGTAAGAGTTCTTTTTTTAACAGCAGCATAGTATTCCATTGTGTAGATGTACCACTATTTTTAATCCACTCATCTGCTGATGGGCACTTAGGTTGTTTCCAAATTTTAGCTATTGTAAATTGTGTGGCTATAAACATAAGGGTGCATATATTATTTCTGATTTGTGTTTCTGATTTCTTGGGATATATTCCTAGAAGTGGGATCACTGGGTCAAATGGGAGCTCCTTTTTTACTTTCTTGAGGAAACTCCATACTGTTTTCCACAGAGGCTATACTAGTCTGCATTCCCATTAGCAGGGTTCCCTTTTCTCCACACCCTCACCAGCACTTGTTTACTGATTTGTTGAGAATAGTCATTCTGACAGGTGTGAGGTGGTACCTCATTGTCATTTTGATTTGCATCTTTCAGATGATTAGTTTTTTTTTGTTTTGTTTTGTTTTTTTTTTAGCTGTGTTTAAATCAGTTTTCAAATTCCCATACGCTTTTTTTACTTTTCCACCCTTCAATTTAAAAATATCTTGATCCTGGCTGGTATGGCTCCGTTGGTTAAAGTGTTGTCCCATGCACTGAAAGTTCAGTTCCATTTCAGGTTATGACACATATCCACATTGCCAGTTCGATACCTGTCTGGGCAATGCAGGAGGCAATGTGAGATGTTTCTCTCTCACATTGATGTTTCTCTCTCTCCCTCTATCTTTCTCTCTCTCAAATCATTTTTA
Organism: Myotis brandtii; assembly: GCF_000412655.1. NCBI lineage: Eukaryota > Metazoa > Chordata > Mammalia > Chiroptera > Vespertilionidae > Myotis > Myotis brandtii. The sequence continues at coordinate 502,243 of NW_005365111.1, read as the reverse complement.
AAATAGATAAAAATAAATAAAAATACATTGGATAGTTTTTCCAAAAACTTTGTATGTTTAATTGACATTTTTAAGAATGAAAAATTAATTTTATATCACATTCTAATTTTTAAAATATTTTTGTATTTATTATTTTTAAAACTTATTTCTGCTACTCTCTGTAGATTACTTTGGTGGTTTTGTAAAACTTCTTGAATTAAAATTATAGTTTATTCCTTCTTGTAAATAATTAATATGTTTAAGTCTATGATAGTTTTTTTAAGTGACACTTAATCTAAAAGCTTTAATATTTACCATTACCACTGATTACTGAAGTTTCTTATTGCTTTTAGTTCCTTTTTCAACGGAGTAAAAAGTGTTCTTTAATTCACTTTTTAAAATATTGGTTTACAAAAATTAATGCCTCATAAGCAAAGCTAAAATCTCCTTTGATGCTCCCATTTCCAATTTCTGTTCCTTCCCATCTCTCATACTTTAAAATATTTTTCTGTGGGTTTTTATGCACTTTTATGAAAATGAAGAAAATATGTAGAATGCATAGGGAATTAAACAATAAATTTCATCATACTCTATTTCTGCAACTTATTTTTTATTGTATTTTGTAAATTAAAGATTTTTACACTTAGTTGTATACTGTTAAAGATCTTGTTGGATAGCTAAACTTAGCTGAACATATTTTTTTAGCATCCATGGTAAATACACTACAGTCTATTCAGCCAATTCACTACAGAGTGTCATGGTTAGGAGCATTGACTCTCTAGTGTAGTCAAATTGCTGGGCTCAAATCTTTGAGCTTTGGGGCAAGTTACTTAATCACTTTGTAACTCACTCTGTTTCCATCATCAAAATGCAAATAATTATACTTTTCTTATGTGATTTTTGTAGGGTTTGAATGTAGTAGTACATATAAAACCCTTAGGCTAGTGCCTGCCATGTGGGAATCACACAACAAAAGTCAAAAATTACCATATATAAATATTCACTTTATTACTAGTTTTTCACTCCTCCAAAACATAACTGGCAATCTGATTTGATTGATATTTAGTGATTGAAGGCGTTCAGTATATGCTTCTTTGTGCATGTGTATAAATTGGTTTTTAGAGTAGATACCAAGTTGTGAAATTGCTGAGTTATAAAACATACTTATAGCTTATTTAGCTTTAATTTGTAATTTCTTAATAACTAGAGACATTGAGAATAATTTATAAGTACATTATTTCCTATTACTTTTTTCTGACATGTCTCTCCATATCCTTTGCCCACTTTTTTCTTGATTTGGTAAAAGCTTTATATATATATCATATCCTCTTTCAGTCTGTCACACATTTTTAAAAAACAGAAGTTTTATTTTATTTTATTTTACTTTATTGATTAAGGTATTACATATGTGTTCTTATCCCCTCATTGCCCCCCACCCCCACTCTTTCCCTCAGCCCCCTTGGTGTCTGTGTCCTTTGGTTATGCTTATATGCATGCATACAAGTCCTTTGGTTGATCTCTCCCCCTCACCCCCACCCTCCCTTACCTTGCCTTTGAGGTTTGACAGTCTGATCAATGCTTCTCTGTCCCTGGATCTGTTTTTGTTCATCAGTTTATGTGGTTCATTATATTCCACAAATGAGTGAGATCATGTGATATTTATCTTTCTCTGACTGGCTTATTTCACTGAGCATAATGCTCTCCAGGTCCATTTATGCTGTTGCAAATGGTAAGAATTCCTTCTTTTTTACCACAGCGTAGTATTCCATTGTGTAGATGCACCAACATTTTTTAATTGACTCATCTGCTGAAGGGCACTTAGACTTTTTCCAAATCTTAGCTATTGTAAATTGCGCTACTATGAACATAGGGGTTCATATATCCTTTCTGATTGGTGTTTCTAGTTTCTTGAGATATATTCCTATAAGTTGGATCACTGGGTCAAATGGGAGTTCCATTTTTAGTTTTTTGAGGAAACTCCATACTGTTCTCTACAGTGGCTGCACCAGTCTGCATTCCCACCAGCAGTGCACGAGTGTTCCTTTTTCTCCAAGCACTTGTCGTTTGTTGATTTTTTGATGATAGCCATTCTGACAGGTGTGAGATGGTACCTTATTGTCGTTTTGATTTGCATCTCTCAGATGATTAGGGACTTTGAGCATGTTTTCATATGTCTCTTGGCCTTCCTTATGTCCTAATTTAAAAGTATCTATTTAGATCCGTTGCCCATGTTTTATTGGGTTGTTTATCTTCCTTTTGTTAAGTTGTATGAGTTCCTTGTAAATGTTGGAGATTAAACCCTTGTCAGTGATAACATTGACAAATATGTTCTCCCATGCAGTGGGCTTTCTTGTTGTTTTGGTGATGGTTTCTCTTACTGTACAGAAGCTTTTTATTTTGATTTAGTCCCATTTGTTAATTTTCTCTTTGGGCATTAAATTTGGGATATTTACTAGGTGTACGGGTTAACAATGCAGATTTTTTTCAATAGATGGAGTTACACATATGTTGATATATATGCGATTTGATATGTATGCTATTTTGTTGTATTGACAACAAGCTTCAAAACTTCATATGTCAAATTTGCTGA
>NW_005365111.1:493950-498699 GCF_000412655.1 Myotis brandtii | reverse complement strand
CATTTTTGATGTTTCTCTTGAAATTATCATGTTTTCTTTGATTACAAAATCTGCATTATTAACCAATACACCTATAATCCCCTAAACAAAGCAGTGTGTTTTCTTGGTTGACTCCTGGCTTGTGTTTTCTTGGTTGACTTCTACTTCCTGGCATTTGCCTACATGACCCACAGACATGCGGACTCATATACACAATGGACTAATGGACTGTAACTAGCCTGATGCTAAACTGGACCCAGCTGCTATACGGAATGGAAACTCTGGACACTGAATATGATTTTAGCTCTACTGAATCCCCAGCTACACTTTTTCCAGGACTGGATTAAGGGAACTGGGACTTTGGAAACCCAGGGTTGTTGCTAGTTAATTTTTAGTGGAGACAAAAGCCAAATGTATCTTGGGATATATTCCTAGAAGTGGGATCACTGGGTCAAATGGCAGTTCCATTTTAGTTTTTTGAGGAAACTCCATACTGTTCTCTACAGTGGCTGCACCGGTCTGCATACCTACCAGCTGTACACAGGTGTTCCTTTTTCTCCACATCCTCACCAGCACCTGTCATTTGTTTATTTGTTTAATGATACCCATTCTGACAGGTGTGAGATGGTACCTTATTGTCGTTTTGATTTGCATCTCTCAGATGATTAGTGACTTTGAGCATGTTTTCATATGTCTCTTGGCCTTCTGTATGTCCTCTTTAGAAAAGTATCTATCTAGGTCCATTGCCCATTTTTTTATTGGATTGTTTATCTTCCTTTTGTTAAGTTGTATGAGTTTCCTGTAAATGTTGGAAATTATACCCTTATTGGATATAACATTGGCAAATATGTTCTCCCATGCAGTGGGCTTTCTTGTTGTTTTGTTGGTTTCTTTTGTTGTACAGAAGCTTTTTATTTTGATGTAGTCCCATTTGTTCATTTTCTCTTTAGTTTCCATTGCCCTAGGAGCTGCATGGGTGAAGATATTGCTTGGGCATATGTCTGAGATTTTGCTGTCTGTGGATTCCTCTAAGATTTTTATGGTTTCTCGTCTTATATTTAAGTTCTTTATTCATTTTGAGTTTATTTTTATGTATGGTGTAAGTTGGTGGTCCAGTTTCATTTCTTTGCATGTATATCTCTCCAATATATCCCAAGAAAATAGAAACACCAATCAGAAAGGATATATGCACCCCTATGTTCATAGCACCACAACTTATAATAGCTAAGATTTGGAAACAGCCTAAGTGTCCATCAGCAGATGAGTGGATTATAAAACTGTGGTACATCTACACAATGAAATACTACACTGCTGTAAAATGGAAGAAACTCCTACCATTTGCAATAGCATAAATGGGCCTAGAGAGCATTATGCTAAGCAAAATAACTCAATCATAGAAAGATAAATATCACATGATCTCACTCATTTGTGGAATATAAGGAACAACATAAACTGATGAACAAAAACAGATCCAAGGACAGAGAAGCATTGATCAGATTGTCAAACCTCAGAGGAAGGTAAGGGAGGGTGAGGTAAGGGGGAGATATCAACCAAAGGACTTGTATGCATGCATATAAGCATAACCAATGGATACAGACACTAAGAGGATGAGGGCATAAGTGTGGGGGGGGGCAATTGGGGAATAAGGAGATATGTGTAATACCTTAATCAATAAAGAAAAGAACGAATGTATCTTGAAACATGACTGATGATTACTACAAGCTTAATCAGAGCATGAGGCTAATTCCAGTTACAGCTCTTCATGTGATGTCTTTATTAAAGCAGATCAACACAGATACTGAGAGTTACTATGTAGTAATTTTTGTTTCAAATCCCTTTCTCCTCCCTCATTTCTGTCAGCAATGAAAATCTAAGCCATTTGCCTTTATGTGGCCTTCACTTTTTTAAAAAAATATATTTTTATTGATTTCAGAGGAGAAGGGAGAGGGAGAGAGAAATAGAAATATCAATAATGAGAAAGAATCATTGATCGGTTGCCTCCTGCATGCCCCCCACTGGGGACCGAGCCCGCACCTCCGGGCATGTGCCCTTGACCAGAATCGAACCCGGGACCTTTCAGTCCACAGGCCGACGCTCTATCCACTGAGCAAAACTGGCTAGGGCACCTTCACTTTCTTATATTAGGGCTATGTAATCTCTTCTGCTATCTGTTAAAATTTGGCTGGAAGTGACCATAATTATGTTGATATCCTATGTGAATTGTCATGCTAGTTTATTATACTGATGAAGTTATGTTAAGTGGATCTTATGAGCAGGAAATAGCAAGCATTATAGGTGCTGTAGTAAGACACATGCATGTTTAGAGTCCTGACACATCTTTGGTATTTTCTAGGTACCCAGTGGCCTGAAGCCTATGAGAAAGTCCTCTGTAAGGTGGGAAAAAGTTCTTCAGCCTTGAACTGTCCAACATGAAAAAAAAGATACAATAATTGGTAGACCTTATTAGGATTTTGGAGACAACATACACAATAGTTGGGCTTTCTGCTTCAACTTATTTACCATGTATTACATAATGTTGTCAGTCTTGAGTATTATCTAGAGCAATAAAGTATATCTAGAGTATATCTGGACTCCAGTTTAAATCTCTCTGCTACATGGGCCTTATGACCCAGCAGATACAATAATATTGGAAGTTTCTGTGGCAGACAAAAATACTTTAGGACAATCACAGTGCCAACTCCTAATATTATGGAGCAAGGCTATACCATCTTCTTACAACTATTCCCAATTTAAAATATCACTCTCATCTTTTCAACATGCCTAGTAGAGACTGGATGCCTTACTATGGGATAACAAGTGACTATGAAACCCACACTGTTCATCACAAAAATAGTATTATCTGATGTACTGAATCCTTGAAATCGGATATGAAGCATAGCATCCTGAATTTTCAGTGATTGTGTTCATTGAGAGATACCATCAACCTTACAGCAGCAGTAAGTAAATGATGCTCTCTCCCTCTTGGCCAGGAAACAATAGACGGAGGTGGGAGTTGCACCTCTCACTATTATATCTAAGGATGCATTGAATGAATGCTTGCTTACAATATTGGGTTTGATGGGCTTGGAAGTCCTACTACTCAAGGGCAGAATACTTCCACAGGGAACAGAGTAATGTTTTCAATAAATTGGAATCTGAGACTAATTCTTAACCATTTGTAGCTCCTCATGAACTAATAGACACAGACAGAATCATGGCACTTGCTTGGTAATTGATTCTGATTATCAAGGGAAAAGTGGGTTGATGCTCCACAATAAAGTCAAGAAAGATTATAACTGGAACCCAATGAATTCACTGAAGTGCCTTTTTTACTCTCTTGCCAAATATCCATAATTAGTGAAAACCTGAAACAAATATAATACTGTGAAAGACTCAGATGCAGCAGTGCTAAAAGTTTGGGATATTCCATTAGGCAAAACAAAACACACCCAGCCAAGAAGATTAAGAGGGCAAAGGAGCACAAGGAATTGTTTGCAAAAGAAAAAACTATGATTATCAAACTTAGGACTCATAAGAAGCTAGAAAATCAGAGGCTGAAGAAGCTATGCTTTACTTTTTTTCTTTTTCCCTTATTCCCACGCCCACTCAAATAAAGAGTAATGGTGACAACTAACATTTTGTTTTCCAGTGGAAATATCAGTGAATTGACACTAACTTGCAGTTACATGGTAGCCAATGGGAATTTGTGTGTTCTTTATGTTGGGGACACACTCTTTTATTTGGACAATAAGTGGATGCTGAAGAGCAAAGGAATGGCTGTGCTGCACATTCCCTGTCTTGTTCTCCAGAGCCACTCTACTCTTACCCATTCTGCATATATCCAGGAGTTTAACTTTTGTTAAACTGCATCAATGCAGTATGGGACATGAGGGACACCAGCAGGAGGTCAAAAGTCAAATTGACTCCTTTCCCTCTGGCTTGTAGCCAAGTTTGGCTCATGAGGGACACCAGCAGGAGGTTAAAAGTCAAATTGACTGTATCCTTTTACCAAAACCCACAGCTACTGTTAGAGAAATTCCTCACTTAGGCTTTCCAGTTTCTTAGAATCATTCTTTCCCCTAGCATTTTCAAAGCTAGGGATCATAAGGGTTTTTGAATGTTACTAGTCCTAGTGAGCTTCACTTGGTTTCTAGTAACTTTTGTTACACCTTTATAAATTGTCCCTTTATTAATCTGTTTTCATTATCCTATTTGAGAGTGCCATATGTTTTCTGCCTAGACCCCAAGTGACACATCAAGTATTCATTTTCCCCTACCTACCATGAGTAAGTTCTGGTATCTGTAGGGTCAAGCCATGTTACCTTTGATCCAGGTGTATAAACCAAAAACTTGGGAGTCATCAATGGCAAACTTTTAACACTCCTTACTCTACATATCCAACCCATAACTGCTTTCTGTCAATTTTATACCAAAACTATATCTCAATTTTCTCTATTTATTTATTTTACTAGAGGCCCGGTGCACAAAAATTTGTGCACTCGGGGGGCGGGGGGAGGGGGGGTCCCCCAGCCCAGCCTGTGCCCTCTCGCAGTCTGGGACCCCTCAGCAGATAATGACCTGCTGGCTTAGGCCTGCTCCCGGGTGGCAGAGGGCAGGCCCAATCCCTAAGTGCAGCCCCTGGTCAGGCTCAGAGCAGGGCCCATTGGGGAGTTGGGGCACCGCCCCGTCATGCACAGAGCAGGGCGGATCGGGAGGTTGCAATGCCACCCTCAGTCACGCTCAGGGTAGGGCCGATTGGGGGGTTGGGGC
>NW_005365111.1:480013-493181 GCF_000412655.1 Myotis brandtii | reverse complement strand
GAACGTTGGAGTCTGCAGCAAGCAAGCCTCATGCTCGCTTCAGTGCCTGGCTGCCGGCCGCCATCTTGGCTGACAGGTAATTTGCATATACTCACTGATTAGCCAATGAAAAGGGTAGCGGCCGTACGCCAATTACCATGTTTCTCTTTTATTAGTGTAGATCATTGTCATTTTCCTAGTCCAATCTATTATCAACTTTTTCTTGGAATATTGAAAAAGCCTCCTAACTGGTCTTACTTTCTTCCCATTTGTCTTGCTTTAATACATTTTTTCTCTCTGCAACCAAGGTGATCTTTAAAAAAATATCAATTCATTCCCTTCTATGGTCCTGATTAAAGCCTCTCAATGGTTTCCTATTTAGAGGTTCAAATTGGTAGTTACAGAGTACTCATGGGGATGTAAAGTACAGCCTAAGGAATATAGTCCATAATATTGTGATAGTTATGTATGGTGCCAAGTGGGTACTTGAAATATTGGGGGCACCACCTTGTAAAGTATATGATTGCCTAACTACTGTGCTATATACCTAAAACTAATATAAAACAATATTGAATGTAAACTGTAATTGAAAAATAAAATTTAAAATAATTAAAAATAATAACATCAATTTTTATGACATAATCTACAAGGTCTCACATGATCTGGATCTATTTTTCCAACTTCTTTTCATACAATTGTCTTTACTTAGTGAGCTCCACCTCACTTTCTCCATCAACCACACTTCTTGCCTCAGGTACTTAGCTCCCAATTTCCTCCTACTGAAATGTTCTCCATTAATATGCTTCATTTATACTACTCGCTTGTCTTTCAGTTCTTAGCTCAAATTTTACATTCTCAGTTAAGAGTTCATTAATAGTTTAGGATTGACTCCCCATTTTAAGCTCTCATAAGCACTGTAAAATTTTTCTTGATAAAGAATAGTGCAATTATTTTTTTAAAAAATAAGGTTTATCCTTTCTAGGAGACTAGATGCTCAATGTTTGGTGCCTATGTCTATTTTGCTCACAACTGTACACGTCCTCAATGACTAGAATATTGCTTGACAAATGAGTGAATTAATGAGCACATAAATTAATGCAGTCAATAAACAGGGGTGGTGGATTAAAGGTTAGAATGGAAAATAGCACAAGTTGTGAAAAACAAACGTGCTTCATACAGCATGTTTTAGATAGATAATTGCCCACTTTTCTGGTTTACACTGACCCTGGCTTCTGAATTAGTGGACAAATAATGGGATAGCTAGTGCCTGTCACTTATCAATTTCTCATAGGTTCCAGCATCTAGTTTTTATTCAGTTACACTCTTAATGCCTCTGAAGGTTTTCTATTTTTCAAAATAATTATTAGTGGTAAAAATTTATGTGGTTGCAATGGGGTTGCTAGCCTTATGCTATTTCATACTATAGCAACAAAGACTTTTGATAAACAATGCATCTCACTGCATGGAATTACCTTTAAGTTCTATTCTTTTACATACTAGGTCTCTTTCTTGGTACTATATTCTTTATCTTGTGTGAATGTCACCTTTAAAATTATTATAAATTTGGCTGTGATGTAGTTTATGTAATAAAACACTGCTTCCAATTACTCTCGTTTTTGTTTGTTTCATTATTTTCTTTAGCTATTCTCACCTATCTATGCTTCTGGATGAACCTTCAAGTAATTTTGTCAAGTTCCAAAAACAATTCTTTTGTTCTTTTGATTGGGATGGGTTAAACCAATAAATGTAGTTGAGGAACAACTTCTCTATTTGTAATGTTCTTTCTTCCTGCTCCATTTACTCAACTCTTCTTTTATAACACTTACTAGAGGCCTGGTGCACAAAATTCATGCACGGATAGGGTCCCTAGGCCTGGCCAGTGATCAGGGCCGATCGGGGTCTTCTGGCTGCCAGCCAGGGCCTTCCTTTATTCCATGGCACCCCCTGGTGGTCAGTGCACATCATAGCGAATGGTTCAACTCCCAGTCGGTCAAACTCCCGAGGGGACAATTTGCATATTAGCCTCTTATTATATAGGAAGTTTTGTGGTTTCCTTCATAGTAATTCCAACATTTCTTGCTTGTTGTTATTTTAGGTCCCTGTTGCTATTATTAGTAGAATATTTGTTTTCCCTACATTAACTTCTTACCTGGTTGTTGGTGATATAAAGAAAAACCATTGGGTTTTGTTTATATTGTACTAAATCTTCTTATTGGTTTTGAAAGTTTTCAATTAATCCACTAGTTTTTCATATAAAAATTATGGTAATCGGCACAACTTTATCCTCATTAATAAGTGATACTTGTTATTTGTTTCACATTATTGCATTGACCAGAATGTCTAAAACAATACAGAATAGCTGCAATAGCCAGCTTCCTTTCTTGGGTTGCACTATTATTCATGATGCTGAATACAAATTTATTAAGATAAATTTGTAAGAACAGTGTCTCCAGTTTCTTAATTTTATACATATTTTAAAATAAGGAATGGGTATCTAATTTTTCAAATTCCTTCTAAATATTCTCATTCTTTTTAAAAATATGATTTTATGCTTTCAGAGAGAGGAATGAGAGGGAGAGATAGAAACATCAGTGATGAGAGAGAATCATCAGTCGGCTTCCTCCTGAATGCTCCCTAATGGAGATTGAGCCCACAACCCAGGTATAAGCCCTGACAGGGAATCAAAGCATGACCTCCTGGTTCATACGTCGACATTCAACCACTGAGCCATGCTGGCTGGGCTAAATATTCTCATTCTTTATAAAGAATCAGTTTTTGAATTTTTCAGCTACTGTTGTGATTTTCTAATTATAGTATCTTTTCCCCATTTTTAAAGATTTGTGTTATTATACTATTTCTAAAATCTTAAAGTTAAATATGTAGTTAATAGAATATATGCACCCCTATGTTAATTGCAGCATTATTTATGATAGTCAAGTTATAAAAGAAACCCAGTGCCCATCAATAGACGACTGAATAAAAAAGCTGTGGTACATATATACAATGGAATATTACTTGGCAATTAAAGAAAATAAATCTTATCATTTGGAACAGCATGGATGGACCTAGAGATTATTATGCTGAGTGAAATAAGTCAGTCAGAAAAAGTCAATTACCACATGATTTGTGGAATCTAAGGAATAATACAAACAAAACAGAAACAGACCTATAGATACAGAAAATAGACTCATGGTTGCCAGAGGGGAGAGGGTTGGGGGACTGGGTGAAAAGGTGAAGGGATTAAGAAATACAGCGTGGAAGTTACAAAATAGTCATGGGGATATAAAGTATAGCATAGGATATATAGTCAATAATATTATAATAGCTATGTATAATGCCAGTTGTGTACTGGAAATATCAGGGGAGCACTTTATAAAGTTTATGGTTGGGTAACCACTATGCTGTACAACTGAAATTTATACAAATTAATATTGAATATAAACTGTAATTTAAAAATCAAAAAAATTAAAAAGAAACAATTCTTTAAAATGTAGTTAATGTCTTTTCTTTCTAGAAAAGATTATTTAGGGCTATAGATTTGAGTGGGTACAATTTTGGCTACTGAAATTAACCAACAGTCACAACCAGCAAGTGGTCATTGATATCAGGAACAATGTTTAACCTAACACAAGAGAAAGAGTCTAAAGTAATGGCCCCTTTTGTATGAAGCTTATACTCTTAGGTAAGTGAGTGGCCATCACAGCATGTGAAGTTATTAAAAGTCGCCAACATCTTATCCAAAGTTAGTTCTTAGTGACCTACCATAACTGTGTATGGTTATTTTTTATGAAAAAAATAAACACATGAACAAGTTTGAAATTGCTATGATCCTGAAAGCTCTTACAAAAAGTTAAACTTACATGTAAGCCAATTATGGGGTATTTATAAAAGATTACTTGATATAATATCAAAAGAGAATTAAAATATAGGTTGCTATAATTTGTAAATGGTGGAGGTGGGAGTGAGGGCAGAATTAAGCTCATAATTTTGGACCTATTGCAGGTACACCAAAGCTAAATAAGTAATATTAATTGTTCACACTAAGTATACCTTTAATGAGAAACAGTGGTTGAATTTGGTGAAATTTATTATAGGTTGTAGAATTCATACAACCTAAATTTCTTCCAGCATTCAGCACTTCTACAGTTTTGTGGGTTTTACAATACAGATATCAATGAGAAAGAATCACTGCATTAGTGAAAATGACTTCTTTATGAAAAAATGTTCACATATAAGTCATATTTATTACTGAATACCTAACATAAATGGAAAGAGGTAATTTCTAAATTTAGGAAAGTTGCGCAAAATAAAATAAAAAACAACAATGACAAGATATTTGACATACTTTACAGAAAAATGGTCAAAACAAATTTAAATATTTAAATTTAAAACATGCTCTACCTTATGACTTAGTGAAGAGTAATTTAAGAAAGAACACAAAGGATGGGATTTGTCGTCAGGATGTTAGCTGACATAATTCATGCTGCTTTCACAAAACTAAACCCTATAAATTCATAAGAAAAATATAAGCATTATTTAATTTTAGTATCCAACAAGCAATTCCAATTAAACTAAAAATTAACAGAGCTTACAGTGGTTAGTAGGGTTGCCCCCCTTTTATTTTAGTATAAGGAATAAATGCATGAGTAAATATCTGGAGTATCACATATAATTTAATGTTGAAGTCATACTGTAATTCTCTGACTTCTTATTACTAAGAATTCTCTTTTTTGTTGCTTCTCACTCTTGACAGATCTTGGTCTCAACAATAAATTCATTGGGGAAATGTCTAATCTTCCAGCACTTATCAATGACACCTTTATTGGAACCTGTGAGGAAAGGCATACCAAAAAGTGGCTGTTTAGTTTATTGTGTGTAATGGAAAACATATCTAGATTTGCTCTCCACTTTTCCCCTACTCCACCCTCACTCTCCTTCAGTGTCCCAGTAACACAGGGCGAAGGAAAAAATAAATTGCCTACCCAGCAAGAGGTCTCTTCTACGAAGGCGGAAGGACTTGCGGTTGTTACAAAGTTGGTAAATAAAGATGCCAAGGTTTCTAACATCACGAATCTCCTCCACAGCAACCAGGTCTTCATGAACCACATAAGTGTGAGGCAGGTATTTGCCACTCTAAAAATTAAAAAAAAGACTAAAATGAGAAATTCTTAAAAACACGATTTAAGTACTTATCAAGTAAACTATTTTAGAGCAGGTTTAAGTTCACAGCATATTTTTATTTGTAAAATTATTCCAATGAAATGAAATGTTTTGACTCAAAATCATTTCTTTTTTTAAAAAGAGAAAGCAAACTTATTTGGAAACGCTTATATAAAAATTCGACATAAAAAATACATACTGCCAGTTTGCCAAAGAGCTCCACCAGGTTTTTTGGAGGCATAACAATGGAGGTATTGAGAGGCATGAGATAGCAGTTCCCCAGCAGCAAGTCCAGGTAAGCAGTCATGCCCTGTTAGGGAATGGGAAAAGGTATAATCCAGAGAATATCAATGCTGCAGATTTTCCAAATACCATTAGAACAAACAGCTACATTTGTTCAAAATCAACTGCTATATTTTAATAACAAAAGAACGAAAAAAGCTTTGTTGTGAAAAATGCATATTTATGAACAGATTTAATATTTACCAATGAACTAAAAATATAGAAAATTATCAAATACCTATGGCAATGAGAAACTCACCTTTTCAAAGTCATGAATAATTGCTGCAGGGTCACTATCAGAGAAACTGGGCACAGGTACATCAATGATGGCGATGTTGTCATCCTCTCTAATGTCAGCCTCCTCAATCACAGGCAGGAAGTAGGGCTCTCCCCCTTGAAGGGAATTTGCTGGGTCCTCAGAATCAAAGAAACACATTTCTCCACGGTAGATGGTACTCTAAAAGACAAAAAAAAGAAGAATTAAAAGCTTCTAATATGCACCACCATGACATTACAATCATTTCTCATGCTAATATCAATTCATTGTACTATTTGACAAGGTGAGGACTGTTTATTTTTCTTTTTATTGAATTTATTGGGATGATACTGGTCAAAAAATTATACAGGTTTCAGGTACACAATTCTACAACACATCATCTGTACACTGTATTGTGTGTTCACCATCCCAAGTCAAATCTCCATCCATCATTTATACCCCTATACCTTTCTCCACCTCTGCCTACCTCCCTCACCCTGGAAATCACCACACTGTTATCTGTGTACATGAGTTTTTTTCTTTTGTGCTCAATCTCTCCAGCCCCACCTCCCACACCCAGAAAGTGAGGACTGTTGAGTACAGTTATCACCATGAAGACTAATCAATTTAATAAACTAAAGGTAACTTGAAAACTTTCAATAAATCTTCATTTCACCTGTAAGGAACATAAAATTATTTTAATTTCTACTAAATGTATAGCAATTAAGCAATCCAAATGATAAAAATTGTAATTATTATTACCTTAGGCATGAAGTATTTGTAAATGCAGGTTCCACCAACAATAAGTCCTGCCAAGATGAATGAAAGGCCTAAGAGAGTAAGCATGCAACTCCCAGAGGAGCCCTCCTTTTGCTGGGTAGCAACTCGAATCTCCTATTTATTAAAAAGCAAAAAAAAAAAAAAGAAAAAATCAGATTGCACTTTTAGACACATAGTTGCTATTGTGTACAACTTACTTCTCTTGAAACCCAAGATACTTTTAAAATATGTCATCTTAGCCTAAAATAATTTCAAGATAATTTCTGATGTTTAATGTGAAGATCTCTAATTATATTTATCTTCCTCCTGGCATTTCCTAACCCAAATATAAATATTAAGTTACTTCAAAAAGCACACTTTTAGAATCAGCTGAAATAATTATTCTTTTGTGGGTTGTTATTCTCTTTAAATAAATGGAAGTTATTACTTTTGGGATATAATCATTAACTTTCTGGCATACAAATGTTTATTATTTTTTGTAAATCAACTTGTTTGCCAACTTAAAAGTAAATTAATATCCTTTGATTTTAAACTAATTATCAGAAATCTGTTTTTTAAGGTAAGTGTTATAGGAGGGATTCTATAATGCAGGTATATGCCATTTCCACCTATTTCAAAAATTAAAATATTAATGGTGGGATACATTTTATAATGTTCCTAATTTTAATGAAAAAAGTAGACTTGCTAATGCCACCCAATGTTCTATAGTTGTGCATTGTGTGAATGAAATAAATTCTGGGCAAAACTCTAGATTTTATAGTACAGCATTTGCCATAGTGAGATATAAAAGCTCTGTGGTAATAGTGACTGTTAAATTCATAATTTGTTTAAGAATTGGAACAAAAAATAACCAAAGTAAACAAGTAACCAATTAACTGTACTTTTCCCAGGGCAGTGGACCAAGCAGTCCTCCAATCCCATTATTATATGTCACAATATGCCCTAAGATGTGAGTATGCAAGGGTAAAACAAATGAAGTCAGCAAATGTAGTAATTGGTAATTAGAGGCTAAATAATGCAGAATGGTATGTAAAATAATCCAGAATGGTATGTAAATGGAAATGCTTTAGGTTTTTCAGATCATTAGCTCTATTCTTTTGTTTTAACCCTCAAGGCAGATGATATGTTTATTGATTTTAGAGAGAGAGGAAGGGAGAGAGAGAGGGAGAAACATCAATGTGAGAGAGAAATGTTGATGGGCTGCCTCTTGTTCAAGCCCTGACCTGGATTGAATCCAAAAACCAAGGTATGTGCCCTGACGGGGAATCGAACCTGAATCCTTTTTGATGTGCAGGACAATGCAAGGCCATTATCTCTATTCCATGACAACTACTATAATAATTTGGGTCTAATTAACCTTCATATTTTCATTTATGGTGAAAATAAATGCATGGATCCTAAGGAGAAGCAATCATTTGATAATTTGTCAAAAATGATTTTTCTTATAAAATTCAAAACAATTTCGTATTCACATTTTTTAGCTGAATTTATTTGAAATCAAGCCCTCCATTAATATTCTATAAACTTTGAAGGCTTTCCTTTATCCTAACAATTTTCAGAAATTTTAAATTATTTTTATTCAAAAATCTAACCTAAATTAACATTACAAAGACATAACTATATATTATGATTGTGAATTACTGTAATCTAGAGCAAGAGTCTTAGAAATTATATTTTAGATCATTAAATTGAGGTTCAGAAGGATGAAGTGACTTAGCTATAAGTAACAAAGTGACTTAATTTGAAATTCTCAAGACATTAATTCCTTTTATTTTCTTGTCACTGAGATATAAAAAGAGCAGTTTGCACTGAAAATTTATTTCCCCTTCCAATAATTCATGGCATTTTTTAATTAAGCAAGGTTTCAATTTCATAAAATTTCCCATTATGCTAGGAATAAAGATTTATTTTCATTTAAATTTGTTGAGCTTCAGGGTGGTAGGGGCTATCACTTACCATAGCTAACTTCTCTCTGAACTATATTTTAAAGTTATGACTGCTGACCTACTATTCTGTGTGCTCAATCTCTGATGATCTGATCAATACATCACAATATAATTTTTCAAGTATTAAATCAGTGTCCTATAGTGGCCAGATCAGAATTGCGTGCCAGCTTCTCCAACGCCTATCAAAGACATGTAATCATAGTGCAAATGTTCATTTGTTTTTATTCCTCATCACACCATGGGCCTGGCAGAAGTATTACTTCCATATTAACTGAATCCAATTATAAGTCATGAAGTTTTTGGTGGTGAGGGAAAAAAAGGATTGCTGTGTGGCTATATTTAACTACTAATATCTAATTAGACCTCCCCCAAATCTGGCCATGTTTCACTTACAAAGTAAGTAGGACAATTACATATATAACATGTCATTTCATCAAAACCTCAAAATGCAAGGGGTGCAAATTTGATTTCTGAAATGCATAATACACAAAAGCTAGCTTGATTGCTGGGTTAAATATTGAAAGTTTCCATGATAAAAATTCTTCATAAACACATTAGCATTTCAAATTGTGTGCATAATAAGTTTTACTACATGGGTTCTGGATTCACTCAAAGCACTTTTTAAATCTCCACTCTGAGCACAAAAGTTAAAACTTTATGGAGAGAACAAGACAAATTAGGGCAAATCTGCAAACTCCAATACTGCACAGGTTTTATAGAACAAGAAGAACATACAGTCTGCTTTTTAACATTGAGACTTTACTAAGGAGAACGAGGATCAGTTTACAAACACTGAAAACAGGTTAGATTTTTAAAGGAAATAGAAGTTTGACTAAATAAATAATGGCTAACATTTGGGGGGAAGTGATAACTTCCTCGGTTCCTGGCAATGCTAGAAGCTTAAATTACAAGGTTGGACCTGTGACAGATCTCTCATGGGGGAGGAGGGCTAGAGGGGTACCACTCAGTAAGAAAGTACCAAAAGAAGCAAATTTAAAAAAAAAAAAATAAAACCCTTAAAATTTATTTTTAAACAAGAGTGTTTTTTTTGTTGTTTTTTTAGGAAGTGTCACTCTGAAAACATACAAGACTCTTGGACTAAGAGGACATAGTGAACATCCCAAATTCTAATGAAAACCAACCTAAATTTTGACAGCTCCTTCCCCAAATGTTTAACATTGCCTGTGTATGACCAAGGAGAAACTGAAAATATACAGGGGGTGGGCACAAACACACACTGCCCCAACCCATATAGCTTTCAGTCATAGTGACCCCTTGCCCACCACACTGCACCCCCACAAACACTCTGATCCTAGAAATATTTAGATACACAGAACTTCATACACGTCAAAAGGAAAGAAAGAAGAGTTAAATCTCTTGTTCCCCAGGAGAAAGTGACATTGGGTCCCAGGAGTTCCCTTCAAACTTCTTCCAACATTGCTCCTAGAACTGTGGAACGTGGCACAACATGCTGGGATGCTAAGGGGGGTGGGGCACAGCAAGCAGAAGCTGGAGCGACTAGACAGATCAGGGGCGATTGGGCAAACCGCTTGGACAGCACAGAAGAGATTGCTCTGGAACACACAGCCAGAATTCATTTTGTCCTCTATCACTTTCCCCCTTCCTTCACCCTAAAACACCCCTTTCCCACCTTCCTGACCCTAGCAGGCAGTCAGGAGTGGAGTGGGGACCGCTACCTTGCTGGTCAGGATCTGAGCTGGGACCGTGCGGCTTACAAGGGCTTCCACGTCTTGCCGTGCCTCCTGTTTTTGCACCGCTGTTGGTGTGTTGAAGGCGATTTTCACCATGGTGAATCTTTGGGTCGCCCGGTAAGGCGCGGTTGCAATCAGCTTCTTGGGCTGCAGTTTGGAAAAGGAGATCTCGCTAGCCCTAGCTGCACTTCCTTTCTCCCTTGTTTGCTTTCTGCTGCTGCAAGCCCAGGTCTGGGGATACTTATGACGCAGTCCAAGCTGGGTGGGAGATAGAGGGCGGGCACAGGGAGGGGCCAAGGGCAGAGCAGGAGGGCGTCCTAGTGCTGGGATGGGAGTGGGGGTTGTCAGTGAGGGAAGAGGAGAGCCCCGTAGCCCGCTAGGGCTGGACAAGCCTCACAGGCATTCCAGGCATGTGACCATTCACTCTCTGCACAACTCAGATAAGAACAAGACGGGAAGAAACCCTGCTTGTCTTGTCTTTCTGCCTCTGTCCAGGTCACACAGCCTGTAATCCTTGATTCTGTTTTCCCAAACTTGGACCTGGACCCCCGTGGGGCCAGGAACTCTAACTTGGCAGAAACCTAAGCTTCCTCAGCTCTGCACCCTCCCAGATCCCAAAAGCACAGTTCCATGATTGTTTTGTTCCTTTATAATACCTTCCCTTTAAATAATACTCAGAAGCCTATTTATAGTTAGTTTCTTGGTTCCTTCTCTCAACATTTTTTTCTATCTTGGCATTTGTTTTGTAATTTTAATTTCCCAAGCTAGAGCAATGCTAAATCAGAAATATAGGACTCCTACCTCTTCCAATTCCCATTTTGCAGGCTAGACAAGATGAGACTCAGAGGAGTATGGAAAGATCAGATCGTAGTGAGTCCCAGAAATAATCCAGATCTTTTCATTCTCCCAGGTCAGGGAAAGCAGAGTAAGAATTCAGCCAAGAGGTTGTTTCTCTTCAGCCACCAGCTGTGAAATCTGAAGGGGAAAAAAAGCAGGGTTATGAATATACCTATGTGTTTAGGGAGGTGGAATTGTGGTTGCAGAATATAGAATTTAGCTAGATGCTAACCAGCTCTGGTGGGAAACAAACAATAATCTCAAAGGGGATGAGTTATAAATCATTATTGGAACATTTACATGTGCAGCTAGCGTAATCATGCTATTTCTTCACAATCAATTCTCCCTGATTAGTGACACTGATGGAGAATCTCACCATGTGAAGTTTATGCTTTGGAAGTTGATGACTGGGGCTGGTTGTAAAGATTTTATAAATAGTCCTGTTGCCAAGACAGTAGAGTGGTCTCTTGTGTGAAACCAGTAATACTTTCCACAAAAAAAGGATCCAGCTTGTGCTAGAGATTCTCCCATCTACTTATATACTTATTAAAGGGATTTGAATATAAGAGTCACCACCCATCTGTCCAAGAAATTCCAGTTTGGAGTTTTGCCCACTGAGATTACTCTGAAGTCCATGTCCTGTCTCCACTGTGGGAGCTTTGTGAAAACAGCCTTCATTTTCTTGGCTAGGCCACTGATGGGAAGGTAGATGGAGGGGAACAGTAGGGAGCCTATGCTTTACACAGGGCCAGATATTTGAATTTGCTTAGAAATATTGGCATCTTATATTCTTTCACTAATCTTTGTTCAGGTCTGGCCATCACAATTGAACATTTAGTGGGCAACCTTTAGTGTAGGCTGAGGAAAGCTCAATGTCCTAAGATCTTTCTCTTTACAGGTAACTACTGTTTCCCATCACCTTTGTGACACAAAGCTTAGAGTTTATGCTAGTCTGGCCCTGTGATACACACCACAAGATGGCTGAACAAATTGTTTCTTCTACACATTTATCTACCAAGTATAAGGTGGTAGTTGTGAAACTAATGTATTATCTTAGTATATCTGCCCTGAAAGGTGGTGAGACAGAAGGGGCAGGGATTATTTCCATTTTTTCAGATGAATAGATCCAAACTCTGGTAACAACCAAGACACTATAAGATTAAATGCTAAGTATGTGACATTGAGCAAATCACCTCATCTACTTGAGCCTCAATTTCTTCCTCTGTAAAATGGTGCAATATTTTCATTATGTTGCTGTGAGGATCATTTACGATAATGCAGGAGAAAACATATTTTCATTTATGAAAAGGATAGGAGAGTGAAATTGTTGGTTACACTAGGATTTTTATTTTAGTCTGTAACATAGCCATTTTTCAAGGTTATAAGAACAATCTATTTTCTTCTTCTTCTTCTTCTTCTTCTTCTTCTTCTTATTATTATTATTATTATTGTCTGAAGTTTTACATATGTGTCATTTTCCCCCAATTGACCCCCTCCTCCATCCCTTCCCAGACCAGGCAAGCTCCCACCACCCCAGTGTCTGTGTCCATTGGTTATGCTAATATGCATGCATATAAGTCCTTTGCTTGCTCTCTAACCCCCACTCCCCTACCATTTGTCTCTAGATCGATCTATTCTTGTTCATGAAATTACATTGATTATTATAACCCACATATGAGTGAGATCATATAATGTTTATATTTCTCCAACTGGTTTATTTCACATAGCATAATGCTCTCCAGTTCCATCCATGCTGTTTGCAAATGATAAAAGTTACTTCTTTTTAATAGCAGCATACTATTCCATTGTGTAGATGTACCACAGGTTTCTAATCCGCTCATCTGCTGATGGGCACTTAGGCTGTTTCCAAATCTTAGCTATTGTAAATTATGCTGCTATGAACGTAGAGGTGCATATATCCTTTCTGATTGGTGTTTCTGTTTTCTTGGGATATAGTCCTAAAAGTTTGATCACTGGGTCAAATGGGAGTTCCATTTTTAGTTTTTTGAGGAAACTCCATACTGTTCCCACAGTGGCTGCACCAGTCTGCATTCCCACCAGCAGTGCACGAGGGTTCCTTTTTCTCCACATCCTTGCCAGCACTTGTCGTTTGTTGATTTGTTGATGATAGCCATTCTGACAGGTGTGAGATGGTATCTCATTGTTTTGATTTGTATCTCTGAGATGATTAGTGACTTTGAGCATGTTTTCATATG
>NW_005365111.1:476283-479142 GCF_000412655.1 Myotis brandtii | reverse complement strand
TGGTCACCCCAACTGCCCCCCTGTTGGCCGGATTGCTCCTCACGGCCCCCCCACTGGCCTGGTTGCCCCACGCAGCCTGCTATTCAGTCATTTGGTCATCCCTCACTAACCCCCCTGCTGGCCTGGTCGCCCCATGCAGCCTGCTTGTTCAGTCGTTTAGTCGTCCCTCACTAACCCCCCTGCCGGCCTGGTTGCCCCAGGCAGACTGCTTTTTCAGTTGTTTGATCGTCCCTTACTAACCCCCCTGCCGGCCTGGTCATAGGCAGCTTATTGTGAGGGCGTGAGGGTTAATTTGCATATTACCTCTTTATTATATAGGATTATTATATAGGATATGGTGTAAGTTGCTGGTCTAGGTTCATTTTTTTTGCATGTACCTGTCCAATTTTCCCAACATTTGTTGAGACTGTCTTTACTCCATTGTATGTTCTTGCCTCCTTTGTCAAATATCAATTGACCATAAAGGTATGAGTTCATTTATAGGCTCTTTGTACTATTCCATTGATCTATCTGCCTGTTTTTGTGCCAATATCAGGCTGTTTTGATTACAGGGGCTTTGCAGTATAGTTTGATATCTGGTATTGTGATCCCTCCAATTTTGTTCTTCTTTCTCAAGATTGTTGCAGCTACTTGGAATCCTTTTTGTTTTCATATAAATTTTTGGAGCATTTGTTATAGGTCTTTGAAATATGCCATTGGTATTGTAATAGGGATTGCATTCAGTCTATAGATTGCTTTGGGTAGTATGGGCATGTTAATTATATTAATTCCTCCAACCCCATGAACATGGTATATGCTTTCACTTGTTTGTATCTTCCTCTGTGTCTTCAGTGTCATATAGTTTTCTGAGTACAAGCCATTTGCCTCCTTGGTTATGTAAATGCCTAGTAACTTATTTTTGTTGTTGTTGCAATTTTAAATGTGATCCTTTTCTTAGTTTCTCTTTCTTAGAGTTCATTATTGGTGTATAAATATGCCATCATTTTCTGTATGTTGATTTTGTATCCTGCTAAATTGTCAAATTCATTTTTTAAATCTAGTAGTTTTTTGGTGGAGTCTTTAGGGTTTTCTATGTTCAATATCATGTCATCTGCAAATAATGACAGTTTTACTTCTTCTTTTTCAATTTCGATGCCTTTTATTTTTTTCTTCTTGTCTGATCACTATGGCTAGCACTTCCAGTACTGTGTTGAACAGGAGTGGTGAAAGTGGGCATTCTCTCTTGTTCCTGTTCGTAGGGGAAATGGTTTTAGTATTTTCCCATTGAGTATGATGTTGGCTGTAGGTTTATCATATATGGATTTTATTATGTTGAGTTATGATCCTTCCATTCCCACTTTGCTGAGAGTTTTTATCAAGAAAGGGTGCTGGATTTTGTCAAATGCTTTTTCTGCATCAATTGATATGATCATGTGATTTTTGTTTCTCAATATGTTTATGTGATATATCACGTTTATTGATTTGCAGATGTTGTACCATCCTTGCATTCCCAGAATAAATCCTACCTGGTCATGGTGTGTGATCTTTCTAATGTAATATTGAAGACTTACTGCCTTGTGCTGTGATTAACTATGGGAATACAGTGGTGAGCAAAGAAGACACAATTTTGCCCTTATATGCTGCCGGGGACCAATTCCAGCATGTCATAATTTTGAGAGTTTCATCAAAAGTTTGATGAGACTTGGGAACTCAACAGGGTTGAGTCACACATGTAGTCACCTGTTGGGAATGGTTAAAGGCATTTCCCCAAACCTGAATAGGAAACTGATTGTGGCTGCCAGATAGCTAACAGGCATCTTAGTCTACATGTTATTGCCTCCTACTGGCCAAACACCTGAACAGCCGTAGGCTAATTCCCCCAAACTGACAATGCTTCTGTACCCTCTGAAACCTTACCCTTTGAAGTGTATTATCTCCACCTTGCCTTAGGACAAATTGTGTTAATAAAAAGCAAGGGTCCTAGACAAGGAGGTAGTCTTCAGTTCCGTTAGCTGAAGGTCCTCTGACCCCCAATGCCTTTCAAAATTATATCTCGTCTCCGGACTCTTTATTGCTCTCTGGATTCCTATGTCATCTATGCACAGCCTTTTCCAGATTCCTAAACCCTTCTTGATGCTGGGACAAGAACCCCGGCAATATGCTGCACCATTGCCAATGACATATTTGTCATAATTTCTCCATTTTTTGTAGAGGGAGCACTGATCTTGTGCTGTGGAGTGGGATATAGCAATTTTACAAAGCAACAGAGTAGTTCCCCCCACAGCCAATGATACTATGAATGCTTTAATTCCTAGCTAACCTACAATGGCTTCAGATCCAGAATTCTATCTATAGCTATATATATAAAAGGCTAAGTGACTGACTTCATGTCCATCTGACCATGTGACCTACCGGCTGGCACATGTGATGTGCACTGGCAATTTAAAAATAAATGTTGACTTGTGTATGCACAATACATAAAAATCTCTCGCTGGCACCAATTGCATGCGTGTGTTTTGATCGGTCATTGCTGATCGTGAATTTGGTTGTTTTTCTTGACATTCTGAAAATACTCGATGGAGATTTTCACACCTATTTGAATGATGATTCCATCGATTCAACAGATGATGCTGAAAAGGAAAATTTTCCCATCAAATTTAATAGTATTACTCCTTTGGGAATGCTGTGTCATAAATTAAAATTGAAAGTAGGTGCACTCATCATGCTACTGAGAAATCTTAATAGTAAATGGGGTCTTTGCAATGGTACTAGATTTATTATCAAAAGATTGTGACCTAACATAATCTAAGCTGAAGTATTAACAGGATCTGCGGAAGGAGAGGTTGTTCTGATTCCAAGAATTGATTTGTCCCCGTCTGA
>NW_005365111.1:472750-476161 GCF_000412655.1 Myotis brandtii | reverse complement strand
ATCACAAGGGAAATTAGTCAAGCACTCTGAAAGTGTTTTTACTCTTAATGTGGTATACAGGGAGATATTAGAATAAGTTTAATCAATTTATCAGTCATTGTTTTTATCAATGTTGTTTTTATATCATGTTTTTGTTGTTTTTATATCATGTTGTTATTGTTTATTTATTAATCAATTTATATATTATTTTCATACATATTTTACTAATGTTCTTTCATCTCTGACACTCTATTATAAAGAAAGGGCAAATAGCTATATTAAAATATTTTGTACTTTAATTTTATAATACTATATTTTATATACTATTTTGACATGTAATTTTTTGCAGTAATGTAATTACCTCGTGAATCTTTCTTCTAATTAATTTCCTTTTAATGTGCATGAATTTGTGCACCAGGCCACTAGTTTTAAAAGATTAATCTGACAGCAAGTTGGACTGGGATACCAGTTAGGAGACACTCCTATATTCCAGGTGAGAGGTGGTGGGATACATTGATGATTTCACTATTTAAAATGAAGGGACACCTTCCAGAGATATTTTGGAGCCACACTTTATAAGGCCTGGTACATGAATAAATTACATGGAGAAGAAAATTTAGAAAAAATAATCCTGTTTTGAATAATGAGGAATGCAAAATTGGGGAAATTATGGTGCCCTTGATAACAATTCTAAACCTTTTTTGGGCATGTCATAAACTAGGTTTCTGTGCTAAGCCCACTAAACTTATTATGCCATTTAATCTTTACTACCACCCTGTGGGATATTATATCCCTCATTTTATTGAGGAAGAAACAGAATTTCCAAGAGTTTAGATGACTTGCCCAAGATCAAATTCTAACCCAGGTGGTCTGATTCTAGTGTTTATACTCTTAAACACTATATTGCCTGGCTGCTACTAAAAAAAATGGGAACATCAAGAAGGAGGCTGGCTTTAAAGTAGGGAAAATAATCAGCATATTCTGTAGGGAAATGAAGCATGATTCCCTGCCTATTTTACAGATTCCTGCCTAACATTTTGTTCAGGACTAAAAACACTTGACACCGTTTTAAAACTTTACTTGCCATAGGCTACTCATGTTAAAGCATATTTCTCCTGAGTTGTGCAGTTGCTTTTATCGGCAGAGAAGCAGACAGGGAGAGCTGGCCAGCCATCTGCTTCTGGTATAATTCCAGGAATTTGGTTTTAATATTTAAAGATCCAGGCCATTTCTATATCCACTGTTTCCCTACATATGTAACACAGCCCTAGGAGCATAGTTAAGGCCCCTCACACAAAGTAATAGAGAACAGCTCACTTTCTGGAATAGATTTTTGTTTCTTGACTCTAATGAAGGTTTTCTTTGTAGGCTAGTAACTATGATAATAGAAGGATAAAACATTTACTTATATATAAGGATATATTTCAGTCTCTCTCCACAGTGATTTGGTTTTATCATC
Organism: Myotis brandtii; assembly: GCF_000412655.1. Taxonomy (NCBI): domain Eukaryota; kingdom Metazoa; phylum Chordata; class Mammalia; order Chiroptera; family Vespertilionidae; genus Myotis; species Myotis brandtii. The sequence goes on along the minus strand of NW_005365111.1, from coordinate 474,723 downwards.
AAGGTTAAGAGGAAGTTTTAACACATTCTAATTTATAAAAATCACTTTTTTTCCATTTGGAGCAACTTAAAAATATAGTGACATTATTTGTATTTTCCATGCACCTTTTCTAAATTGTGTAAAAATTATTACCTTGTTGCAGAATATCTGGGGAATTTTTAAAATAGAGTTATGAATCGATACCTGAACATTTCTTATCTGATCAAACTTTACAGAAAGTTCCAGTCCTGAGTACTACAAAGGAGAAATTCATGTCTAGCCACACTAGTGCTTTTGAGAATGTCCAATCGGTTCAGTTGCTCTATACTATATTACTGATTAAATAATAAGATGTCATTTTTATTTCAGAGTTATGTTCTTATTCAATGAAAGCATAGACATTTGCATTTTCATCAATGATTGTTAGACCAGATATTATTTTTGCTCACATGTTTCATTTCTTTGGTGGCTGAACATATTCTGCTCTTAGTTTAGTCTTAAAGAACACATAATCTCAAAATTGTTTTATGACACATGAATCAACTTATTTTTGAAAGGCAATTTTGTTTTTTCTTATTTTTATTTCAATATTTTAGATTAACTCCAATATATTCATATTCTGAAGCAGTTAATCTTTTTTCAAAGAATGATGTCATATGTAAATATTGAGGCCAAAAGAGAATACACAACAAGGGATGTTCTAAGTTAGATTGTTGTCAGGTCAGTGGCACAGTCAGTCCCAACAAATTAAGTCAGATCATGATTGGAAAATCCTGCTTGACAATTTCCTAACCCAAATTCAAGGTCCATTGAAAATGCTGCTCATATTTTAGTATGGTTCCAATGTTTCAATGCTAGTGCAAAAGGGAAGTCTTGCATAAAGGAACACTGTAGTTTGTGACAGTTTCTGTACAGTTTTGCATCAACACCTCAATTATATTCCTGATTTGCAAATTAGGGTAATTACCTTCTGAGAATTTTAATATTTTTGTTTTAGCAACTAGCATTTGTAATTACCTCTACCATATTGAAAAGAATCCTATGTAAAATTATTGTCTACATAATCTGGGGAGGAAGGTGCCACTTCTGCTATGTTTTGTTTATGTTGCAGTTAACACAAAACAAGTGGCTCCTTTCCTCACATTTGGCATTGGGGTTTATATAAAATGTTCAGCAAAATAGGTTAGATTAGAATAATGGTATTTATAAATATAAATAGCCAATTAAACACATGCCAACAATCATTATAAATAAGGAGAATCTTTTCCTTCCCCCAGTATGGTGTTACTCATTGACCTTTAAGCTGCAAGAAGAACTTCTATTTATCTGGACTATGAAATGCTTAATTCTCCACTTCTTTCAACTTTGCAAGGTAGCTATAGGGTATCTTATCCTGGTGTATTCTTATTTAATCTCCCTTTCAGCACTTTTTTTTTGGTTGAAACTTTAAGTCCACTGACATTGATGTATCACTTGTTAGTTTATTTATGAAGAGCTTGAGAATAAATCAATTCTCAATTGATGCTAAGAATTGCTATTGAACAACAACGAGACATGCACAGAAAAGAAAAATACATGTAAAAAGAAGTGACACAGTAATTCAGTCAAGTTTATCTTATAGAATTGTGAACATGGATAAGTCTGGGAAAATGAAGTGATGACTGATTAACAATAATATCCAACAAATACTATGATGAATGTCCTGAGACTGTAGGCAGAGTAAGATTCTGCCATCTACACAGCAATTTTCTCCAAAGACAACTCTGCCAGAAAAAAAAACAAAAAACAAAAAAACAAAAAACAAACACAATATGAACTCCAAATCTGCATCCCAAATACAGCCAGAACTATTTCCTCAGCAAATCAAAGTAAAAGTAACTATAATTGTTTACGTAGAAAATTTAAAGAGCCAAAAAGTCTCCCTTTTTTTTTACTCTGTGTATTTTTTTCAAATTTTTTTATTTTTTTATTTTTTATTTATTTTTTGCTTAAAG
>NW_005365111.1:454615-466206 GCF_000412655.1 Myotis brandtii | reverse complement strand
CTCCACCAACCTGAATTGCAAACCGCACCTTTGGGGTAAGTCTAACCTTTCCGTGGAGGGAAGCAGGTCTCCTCTGAGTTCATGTCGTGCTGCTTGCTGAGCTGGCGCCCAGGGGGAGGTTTCAGCCTCAATCTCTAACCATCCCCATTTTCTAGGAGTTCTCTGTCTTTCCTGGCTGCAGACTGTCTCTCAGCTGAATCTCCTCTGCTTGTTCGGGCTGTATGTTACCCGTTTCAGCTGCTCGCCCTTATCTGGTCAAAGCACCAACACGTCTGTCTAAGCCTCTGCCATTTTTTCTTCCTTGGAAAATATCCCACATAGACTTTTTTCTTTCAGAGAATATTCTGGTTGATACTCATGATTCTATGAGTTGAAATGTTGTATTTTTAAAACTTGATGAGAGTACAGCCCTTCCCCTGTGGGTTCATAGGTGGTGTGACTAAGACTTAATGCTGAGGGAAGGCTGAAAGGATTGACAGTGTCTCCCAAAAGTCTCTGCCTAGAGTATTTACTGCTATTTGTGGTCAGTTGGAAGATTACCTTTTACATCACAGGGTTTATATAGTGAGAGCAGATCTTGAAAGACAGCTGGTGATTTGGTCATGTCTCCAAATCACAAGGGAGAGTAACTCCACCTTCGCTGGGCCTTTTGGAGAAAAAAAAAATGGCACCAAAATAGGCAGACATATGGTGCACCCCATCCCGAGGCCAAACTGGAAATACAACTAAATCTGAGAACATCCACCTGGAATTAAAAATTAGGCCTAGCTGAAGAGGCAACTTATAGCAAGGAAGGACAGAAAATGCCTGGAGATCAGTAGGAAGGGTGGCGAGGGCTAGAGTCGGGAGGCAGGCCAGTAAGCCAAGAGGGGAGGAGGAAGCTGTGTTACAGGAGTATCAGTTACCTCAGAAAAATAGAAGCTCAGCCCAAGCTGAGCACCAGAGGCCTGTCTTTTGGGCATCAGGCATAATGTCCAAATGTGAAAAAGAAAAGCTGCAGGGCTACTGGTTGCCAGGGAGTCTAGACCTGAGATCATAGCTTCAGAAACCCTGCACAGCAAAAGGCAGTCCCCTCAAAAGGCAGGCCCCCACAAAAAGCGGTGTTGAGAGGGGAAAGCAGCACAGTACTGCGTGGAGAGAAAGCCTAATTGTTGCTTTGTCTTGTCTTTGTTTTTATTCTCTAAGCCTAAAACACAGGACTTTTCAGTTGCAATCACTCACCTGAGGCTTTGGTGCAGGGAGGGAGGCAGGGCAGGGAGACTTGGAAAAGCACTAGCCAGGAGTCCTGCATTGTAACCTTCTTAGGCTTCTAACCATAAATGGCTCTTTCTCCCCAGAGAAGCTAGTCCCTCCCAGTGGCCTCAGGATAGGTGATACAGCCTGCCACACACTTCATTTTGAGCTTTACTGAGGAAACAAGGCAGAGGCCAAGTTTACAGGTCTGAATAGCCTCAAGGAGCCCTCAATGACTGGATTGGAAGAGGGACTGTCTGCCCCCCACCCCATTCTGGGAACCAGACTGATAAAAACTCCAGGTTGCCAGCCAACCCCATTGATCTCCATACAAGGATCTCTGACTAACCAAGGGCAGAGTAATATTTTGGGCCACTCACGGAGGAGTAGCTCTAGGACAAGAAAAAAACACCCATCGTGTTCCCTGAACACAAAAGAATATCAACCCCACCTAAAAGCCTGTCAGAAACAGACCTTTGAGGGATTAAGATTGACTGCTGGCAGACAGGCAAAGAGAGCAGATTGGCCCCACTTGCTTGCAGCCAGGGCTGTAAAGACAGACACAAGCAGAGGACTGGTGGATTGCTTGGAGCTTCAAACAAGGTGCTAAAAACAGAAAGCCAGTGTTTGACAGTAGTTAGCACCTAAGTACCTAACAGGAAGACCAAATTGGCAGAAGAACAGAAGAATGGTGTCCAAAACCAGCTCCCATGGGGCATTTAAACTTAGCTGAAGCAAATGACACTTCACTTTTTTTCCATTTTTTAATTACTTTTAATTTTTTGCACCTTTTTCTTCCTCTTTTCTTTTTTCTCTCCATTTTCCTACTCCTTTCTTCATTTTAGTTTTTCTCTTTTCTTTCTTTTTTCCCCTTTTTAAAAATTGATCTTCTTTAACAGCTTTATTGATGTGTTATTATTTCTGGCCATAGTGATCAGAAAAGAAGAAATAAAAGGCATCTAAATTGGAAAAGAAGAAGTAAAACCGTCATTATTTTCAGATCTCATGATACTATACATAGAAAACTCTTAAGACTCCACCAAAAAACTACTAGATTTAATAAATGAATTCAACAATGTAGCAGGATACAAAATTAACACCCAAAAATCCATATCATTTTTATATACCAATAGTTAACTCTCAGAAAGAGAAACTAAAAAAAAATCCCATTTACCATTGAAACAAAGAAAAAATTAAAATACTTAGGCATAAACTTAACCAAGGATGTAAAAGACCTGTACTCTGAAAACTGTAGGGTGTTAAAAAAAGAGAGAGAGAGAGAGAGAGAGAGGAAGATATAAACAAGTGGAGCCACATACCATGTTCATGGATTGGTAGAATCAACATCATTAAAATGTCTGTATTACCAAAAGCTATCTATAGATTCAATGTAAGCCCTATTAAAATACCAATGGCATATTTCACAGACTTAGAACAAACACTCCAAAAATTTATATTGGACCGAAAAAAGACCCTGAATAGTTGCAGAAATCGTTAAAAAGAAGAACAAAGTTGCAGGAATCACTATTCCAAATATCAAGCTATATTACAAAGCCACTGTTCTCAAAACAGCATGGTACTGGCACAAGAACAGGTATATAGATCAATGGAACAGAACAGAGAACCAAGAAATAACCCCAAGACAATATGCTCAATTAATATTTGACAAAGGAGGCAAGAGTATACAATGGAGTCAAGACAGTCTCTTCAATAAATGGTGTTGGGAAAATTGGACAGGTACATGCAAATAAAAGAAAATAGATCACCAACTTACACCATACACAAGAATAAACTCAAAATGGGCAAAAGGCTTAAATGTAAGATGTGAAACAATAAAAGTCCTAGAAGTAACCATAGGCATCAAAATCTCAGACATCTCTCATAGAAATATGTTTACAAATACATCTCCTAGGACAATGGAAACTAAGGAGAATACAAACAAATGGGACTACATGAAAATAAAAAGCTTCTACACTGCAAAAGAAACCATAAAAAAATAACGAGAGCCCACTACATGGGAGAACATATTTCCTAATAATACGTCTGATAAGGGGTTAATCTCCACCATATATAGGGAACCCCTACAACTTAACAAACAGAAGACAAACAATTAAATTAAAAAATGCCAAAGAGCTTAGACACTTCTCCAAAGTGGACATACAGATGGCCATGAGACATATGAAAACATGCTAAAAGTCACTAATCATTTGAGAGATGCAAATCAAAACGGCAATGAGATATCACCTCACATCTTTCAGATAGCTATCATCAACAAATGACAAGTGCTGACGAGGATATGAGAAAAAGGAACCCTCTTACACTGCTGTTGGGAATGCAGACTGGTGCAGCCTATGTGAAAAATAGTATGGAGTTTCCTTAAAAATTTAAAAACTGAACTGACATTTGACCCAGTCATCCCACTTCTAGGAATATATCATATGAAACCTAAAACAATAATCAGAAAGAATATATGAACCCCTATGTTCATAGCAGTGCAATTTTCAATAGCTAAGACATGGAAACAGCCTAAGTGCCCATCAGCAGATGAGTGAATAAAAAAACTGTGGTACATTTACACAATAGAATACTACAGAGCTGAAAAAAAGAAAGAACTATTAACATTGCAACAGCATGGAGGGACCTGGATATTAGTATTATGCTGAATGAAATAAGCCAGTCTGAGAAAGAGAAGTATCACATAATCTCACTCATGTGTGGAATTTAATGAACCAAATAAACTGATGATCAAAAAGGACCCAGAATCATAGAAGCATGAACAGACTGCTGAACCTCAGAGGGAAGTCAGGAAAGGGTGGGTGGGAAGATATCAACCAATGAACTTGAATTCATACACGCATAACCTGTGGACACAAACAAGGGGGTAGTGAGGGCTGGGGTGGGGGGCAGACAGGAGTGGGATGGAAGAGGTTAATGGGAGGGGAAAGAAGACCTATGTAATACTTTCAACAATAAAGATTTTTTAAAAATTTTAAAAAAACTTGATGAGACAATGCATGATATATAGTGCACCGTGTCTTGGAACTAATGCAGCACTCTCAAGAAGTCTTAAACACCACCATCTCCTTAGAGATAAGGGCACAGAGAAATCTGTTCACCCATTACTCCTATTTACTCCATGATCCTTTCCTGGAGCACAATTCTCCCATTCTTTGGCCACCACCAACACTAACTTCATATACTTTTTCTTCTATTGTCTCATGCCACTGTATGTGACTGTGCTACATTTCCCTAACTATATTATACGAGTGGCCTGGTGCACAGATTCATGCACATTGAAAGGAAATTGATTAGAAGAAATATTTTAATATCGCTATTTGCCCTTTCTTTATAATAGAAGTGTCAGAGATGAAAGAACATTAGTAAAATGTGTATGAAAATAATATATAAATTGATTAATAAATAAACAATAACAACATTATATAACAACAGCGAAGACATGATATAAAACAACAAAAAACATGATATAAAAACATTGATAAAAACAATGACTGATAAATTGATTAAACTTATTCTAATATCTCCCTGTATACCACATTAAGAGTAAAAACACTTTCAGAGTGCTTGATTAATTTCCCTTGTGATGTAGTATTTAAAACTTTAATGTCACATGCTCTTCGAACTCGAGAGAAAACAACATATAACTGACCATGTCTGAAAACGGTTCAGGCAGGAATATTCGTACTCTGTCTAGAGCTTGTCCTTGTGATTTATTAATAGTCATCGCAAATGCTGACATCACGGGAAACTGTCTTCAAATTAATTTAAATGGGAGGCCAGTGTCAGAAGGGGACAAATCAATTCTTGGAATCAGAACAACCTCTCCTTCCGCAGATCCTGTTGGCTTCCTTTGGGCGGGACGCTTGGCTTCCTTAGGGAAGGAAGCTTGGCTTTCTTCGGGTGGGACGCTTTGCTTCCTTCATCGCCCCAGCAATGAAGGAAGCCAAGCCTCCCTCAAGCCCCGGCTGGCCATCCTCTGGGTGGCAGCCTAGGAGCTGGCCAGAGGAGGTGGGAGGTGGCTCCATCCTGGAGCAAAGGCAGAAGGCAGTTCCAGCACAGAGTGAAGGCATAAGGCAGCTCTGGCCTAGTGCGATGATAGAAGGCAGCAGCCAGAGCAAAGGCCCGTGTCCCAGTGCTGGAGGGAAGCCGGTGACGGCAGCCAGGGGAAGGAAGGCCTATTGTTCCACGAATCTTCGTGCATTGGGCCTCTAGTATATATATAAAAGGCCAAGTGACCAATCGTATATAAGTCCGACTGACCAACCAACTAGCCAATACACATGACGCACACTGGCAATTTAAAAATAAACTTTGACTTGTTCATGTGCGATACATATAAAGCTCTTGCTGACACCAATTGCACGTCTGTGTTTAGATCTGTCATTGTCGATAGTGAATTTGGTTGTTTTTATTGACATTCTGAAGCTGAAAGAAAGCAGAGACGTTGACAGAATATGTCTGAAGATCAACTATGGCACAATGTACCTCTGAAGCCGAAAGAAGCCAGCGTCCTTCATTGTAAATCAGATCCTAATAAATTGAATGCCACTAAAATTAAACAAATCAGTATCCTGTTTCCTACATTACATGCAATGATGTATCCTATTCTTTTTTTCACATGGTGAAAAAGGCTGGGGAACAGATATTGCATTAAAACTTGGAGACAGCAGTGTAATGGACAATAATACTAGACGAAATGTAAGCATGCGAGTCACAAAAATGCAGTATTATGCATTTCATCTCTCCATCCTGGACACATTCAATCCTATTTTAAATGTTGTTATGTCATGTTGTTATTAATTATTTATTAATCAATTTATATATTATTTTCATATACATTTTACTAATTTTCTTTCATCTCTGACACTTCTATTATAGAGAAATGGCAAATAGCAATATTAAAATATTTCTTCTAATTAATTTATTTTCAATGCGTATGAATCCATGCACCAGGCCACTAGTATAGTTAATAATACTATGCGATTATTTGAAAAATGTTCAGTAGATCTTAAAGATTCTCATGATAATAACTAAATCTCTTACTATGTATGGTGACAGACATTATATAGACTTATCATGGTAATCATTTTGCAACATATACAAATATCAAATCATCATGTTGTACTCCTGAAACTAATATAATGTTGTATGTCAATTATACCTTCATGGATAAACGTTTACAGTAACAATGAGGTAGGTGTTAGGGATGAACATTTATTTCCCAGTGCTACTGCTTCCATGCAGAGACAGAATTGCCTAGAAAATAACTTCCTGCCTTTTGTCCATATCCACTCTTATTTCCTCCTTACTATGAGAGCAGGAAGTTTGACCTTTACTGATGAATCTAGGAGTGAATTTCTTCCTTCTTGGATCTCAGAGCTGTAGGTTGAGTGCATTCTGGTATGGGGAAGGTTTCCCCTATAGAATAGACCTGTCAGGGGTTAAAGTAAATTCAGGAGGAGGGGTGTATTAGTAAATCCATTTGTCAGATCAAAATTACTCACATTCTCAAAAGCTTATTGGTTGTAAATAAAATGGTTGGAAGTTGATAAACTCTGCCATGATGAATATAAAAGTTTTGTAGGATCAAATGAAGTAAGGTATGTAAAACTGATGTCATTATATACTGATGAAATTGATTACATTTCTATTGCAGAAGACTTTAAACAACTTTAGAGAAGGTAACATTTTTATATTTCTATATTTTCTAAATACCACATAGTTGGACACACACACACAAAAAAAAAGATTACTGAAGAATTGTTAATCAGTAGATTGAAGGCATGATACTGTAAAGGCAGTATAATGCCCCCTTAATTTTCCACCTATTTGCTCCCTCTTTCTTCCCAAAGAGAAGCAGTTGTCAACAACTAATACAATCAATGAGTGTAGTTGAACACCAACTAGGTATTTGCTCAGACTCATGCTAGACACTGTGGAGTTATAAAGCATGAGACTCAGGCCCTGTTCTTTAGAAATACTAACCTAATATATAAAAACCCTGAGTCCATCATGACTGGAGGCTCAACCAACCAGAAGACAGTTCTGCAGTCAGGTGGGTTGCTGTGGCGACCCAGCACTGACTGCTGAGGAGGCTGCGAATCAGGCCTGGAGAGAGGCATGGAGGGTCTGATCCATAGCCTGTGTGGCAGCTGTAGATCAGCATTTGCCTCTCTCTTTCTCTCCAGGCCGGGCCAGCAGCCCCGCCTCCATTTCTCTCCAGGCCTCCACAGGGGCTGCTGATCAGCCCCACCTTTCTGATCAGGCCCCATTGATAGGCCCAGAAAAGCTGAATGGCATAGAAACCAACCAATCAGAACCAAATCTGGGTCAACTGTGAGGAGCCAATGGCTGCCTAGGAGGTGGAGCTTTTGATGCTGACTGGCATAGAAACCAACCAATCAGAACCAAATTGGCCAGCAGAGGAAGGAAGTTGGGGGGAGATCAGGCTGGCAGGGAAAGGCAGTTGGGGGCGAGATCAGGCAGGGAGGGGAGGGCAGTTGGGAGCAATCAAGATGGCAGGGGATCAGTTAGGTGTTAATCAGGCCATCAGGGGAGTGGGTAGGGGGTGATCAGACTGGCAGGCAGAAGCAGTGGGAAATCAGCAGGCAGGCAGGCAGGCGAACAGTTAGGAGCCAGCAGTCCCGGATTGTGAGAGAGATGTCTGACTGCTGATTTAGGCCCAATCCCACAGGGGTCCCAGATTGGAGAGGGTGCAGGCTGGGCTGAGGGACAACCCCCCCCCATTGCACAAATTTCGTGCACTGGGCCTCTAGTTGTAAATAATTCTGCAACGAGCATGGAGGTTCATATATTTTTCAAGTTAGTGATATTGATCTCTTAAGGATAATTACTGAGAAGAAGAATTATTGGATCATATTTTTATTTTTTATTTTTTGTGGAACCTGCATATTGTTTTTCATAGCAGCTATGCCAATTTACAGTCTCACCAATAGCACACGAGGATTCCTTTTCCTTCTCATCTGTCATCTTCAACATTTGTTATTTGTTGTATTTTTTATAATTGTCATTCTAGTAAGTGTGATTCAATATATATTTTTTGTTTTATTTTGCATTTCCCTGCTAATGAGTGATGTTGAGTGGATTTTCATGTAACTGTTGGCTATCTGTATGTCTTCTTTGGAGTAATGTCTATTTAGATTCTCTACCCATTTTTTAAATCATATTGTTTGTTTTTTGTATTCTGTTGTATGAATTCCTTATATTTGTTAATATTAACCCCTTATTGGATAAATGATTAGCAAATATTTTGTACCATTTAGTAAGTTATCTTTTCATTTTGATTATGGTTTTCTTTGCTGTGCAGAAGCTTATTAGTGTGATATAGCCCCACTTGTTTAATTTTACTTTTGTTGTCTTTGTTTTTGGTGTCAAGTCTAAAAAATCATCAACAAGACATATCTCAAGGAGCTTACTACTATGTTTTCTGCTAGGTTTTTTATGGTTTCAGGTCTTATTTTCAACTCTTAAATCTATTTTGAGAGTCTTATTTTCAACTCTTAAATCTATTTTGGTTGTCCAGTTTTCCCAACATAATTTTTTGAATAAACTGTCATTACCTTATTTGTCAATTATTAAGTGATCATACACATGTGAATTCATTTGTCAATTATTAAGTGATCATATACGTGTGAGTTCATTTCTGGGCTCTCCATTCTATTCCATTGATTTATGTGTCTTCTTTAATACCACATGTCATGCTTTTTTGATTACTAGAGCTATGTAATATAGATTGAAATCAGGGAGTGTGATGCTTCCAGCTTTGTTCTTCTTTCTCAAGATTGCATTGGTCATTTGGTGTCTTTTGTTCCATGCAAATTTTAGGATTGTTTCTTCTATTTTTGTGAAACAGGCCATTGAAATTTTGGTGGAGATTGTACTAAATCTGTAGATTGCTTTGAGTAGTATTGTTATTTTAATAATATTATTCATCCAATCCAAGAGCTCAGAATTGGAATATCTTTTCATATATCCATGTCTTATTCAATTTACTTTATCAATGTTTTATAGATTTCAATGTGAAGGTCTCCCACTGTCTTGGTTAAATTCATTCTTAGGTATTTTAGTCTTTTTTATGCAGTTATAAATGGGATTATTTTCTTAATTTCTCTGCTAATAGTTCATCATCAGTGTACAGAAATGCAGCAAATTTAATATATTGATTTTGTGTCTGCAAATTTACAGAATTTATTTCTTAGTTCTAAGAAGTTTTATTGTATAGCATTTAAGATTTCCTATACATTATATAATGTGACCTGCAATAGTGACAGTTTTACTTCATTTGAAAGTTGGGTACAATTTATTTATTTACTTATTTATCCCTGTATTTTTCTTAATTGTTCTTAATTGGCTAAGACTTCCAATACTACGTTAAATAAAAGTGCCGAGAGTGAACATTTTACCTGCTTTTGACAAGTGAGGAAACTGAGGTTCTGAGGGATAGTTCATGGTTGCACAACCAGGATGTGTCAGAGCTTGGGCTGGAACACAGGTCTCTTAAATCTAAGCTTAGTTTTCTATCTACCACACCATGCTGCCTTAGGGTATAACAGATGTTCCCTGCCTTTCACCACTGGTATCACATATCATACATATCATTGGTAACAGTCTGAGAATATGAACTCTAGTGTTTGCCATTTGAGGCCTTCACCTCACAAAGGGATTTTATGTAAACCAATACCATGCAAATTTCTAAAGCAGACCATGAGAAAAGTTTCTAAAGAGAAATTTCACATACGAGCATGAGAACACTTTTCACTACAGCATAGCTATGCATAACATCAGTAGTCAAGACAATGTTTCTTGGTTTAAATAAAGGAGACAACTTCAGTCTTGCTGGATTTATTAAGAATAAAACCAATTATATCTTGGAAGAAGGATGCAATCAGTGCTCCTTATCTCTGTCCAATCTTTGAGGCAATGTAGAGTAAAGGCTATAAACATGAACTGAAATCTTTCCCAGAGGTTTCTTAGCCGACTATCCCCGATGTCTCATTGGCCAGACTGCATCTACTCATTCCTAAATCAATTATTGACAAGGAGAATGAATGGAATTTCCATGATTGGCTTAGTCTATTCAGAACTTACTCTGGTCTGAGAGGAAACCAGGTTTTGTAGGGCAAACAAAATTGGGTTTCCTGTAACTATGAAGAAGGGGAATATATACAAAATAGGTAACCAATAATACTCACATAGTTCTTTCCAGAAAGAAATGTCTAAACATTATCATCAATGCAATCCTTTGCAGTTTTATCAGTATATTATTGCAACTTTGGGGCTTTCCAAAGCAGATAAACTATTCAGGAATCCTTCTTTTAGACGTCAGCTTTAGATCTTTCCTTTTTGTACATACACCACTCTCATTGTAATAATTCCAATTTTAATTGACCTAAAATGCTTTGGTTCTTCAATTCATTGGTCTTTGGCATTTTCTGCCTAAAAATACAGCTACAAAAAATAAATAAATAAAGGCTCAGGTGCAAGATTGAGGAAATACAGTTGTGTTGGACTTAAAAGAAAATCTTCAAATAAACCCTAGCTGGGTGGTTCAGTTGATTGGACGGTTGCCCCATACACAAAAAGGTTGCAGGTTCAATCTCTGTTTGGAGCATGTACAGGAGGCAACTGATCAATGTTTCTCTCTCACATTGATGTTTCTCTCTCTCTCTCTCTCTCTCTCTCAAACATATCCTTGGCCTTAGCTAGTTTGTCTCAGTGGATAGAGCGTTGGCCTGGGAACTGAAGGGTACCTGGTTCGATTCCAGTCAAGGTCACATGCCTGGGTTGCAGGCTCGATCCCCAGTGGGGTGCATGAAGGAGGCAGTCAAACAATGATTCTCTCTCATCCTCTATGTTTCTATCTTGCTCTCCCTCTCCCTTTCTCTCTGAAATCAATCTACACTAATAAAAGAGAAACATGGTAATTGGCGTACGACCGCTACCCTTCCCATTGGCTAATCAGGGAGATATGTAAATTAACTGACAGCCAAGATGGCGGCCGGCAGCCAGGCAGCTGGAAGCGAGCAGGGAGGTTCGCTTACTCCAGTGACTGCAGACTCCAACGTTCCCCGCCTCTGAGTTGCAACTCTAAGCAACTATGTACTATGTTGCAAATGTAGAAGCTAAACAAAAGCCCAGAAACCAGCTTTCAGCCTGCCGGGATCTCAGAGCTGAAGTTATACATTGTTTCGATTATAGAACGGCAAACAAACCAGATACCAGCTTTCAGCAGCGGAAGCCTCACAGCTAGAGCCAGAGCTAAAGCTGGCCCAGAATAAAATAAAAAAAAGAGAAAAAAAAGGAGCGGTTGGGAGCTTCAG
>NW_005365111.1:439237-453963 GCF_000412655.1 Myotis brandtii | reverse complement strand
GCCCCAACCCCCCAACCGGCCCTACCCTGAGCGTGACTGAGGGTGGCATTGCAACCTCCCAATCCGCCCTGCTCTGAGCCCGATCAGGGGCTGCACTTAGGGATTGGGCCTGCCCTCTGCCACCCGGGAGCAGGCCTAAGCCAGCAGGTCATTATCTCCCAAGGGGTCCCAGACTGCGAGAGGGCACAGGCCGGGCTGAGGGACCCCCCCCCCCGAGTGCACACATTTTTGTGCACCGGGCCCCTAGTAAAAATATATTTAAAAAAATAAAACACATCCTTGGGTGAGGATTTTCTTTTAAATGTCCAAATAATTTTGTTTTGAATTTTCAACAATTTTAGCCAAATGAAATCTCAACTTTGGATTCATCAGCAGTCATTTTTAAAACATTGTTCCTTAAAGTATTTTATAAAAACCTTTAACAATGTGAAATTTTGATAAAGTTTTTCTTGGTTTTGTTTTGTTTTTTCCTTGAATGAAGAGTCAGTGTATTATTAACAACTACAAACAAACCCACAAAATGCTCTATTTGGCTTTAAATTCAGGAGGTATCAATTTCATTTTTAAGAGTGGCACCACTTCAACTACCTATAGGTAGTACTGATAAGAGATTCTATTTGTTTAATTTCATAATCTAGAAAACATAAGTTTGCTCTTATTACTGGCTCAAATTATATAGCTTAATGTGAAATTTCCACCTTTAAGAGGAGTAAAGTAATAAAACAAGTTAATTGACAAGGAATCCAATGGGGACCAAATCTCCCAAGGACTCACAATGCTTTCTGTAAGACAGATCATCCAGCATGGCATAAGATCATTTCTACCAAAATTGGGTGGTATCAAGGCTAAGACAGTCTTTGTGAGTGAATATTTAACTACATTAATATTAAAATAAGACATTTGTACAAGCTGATAAATTTGGAAGTGAATACCTGAAACCTGCTAACAAGAGCCCAGGTAATACTGAGAGCCCAGATTTAAGGGTTTCTAACAAAAGCAGGTACTATCCTTTTATTATGAATTCTATGAGTTTGCACAGGCCAGTATTAAACTAGTAACAAGATTATGGATTAATGATAAGTTACTCTTGTGATATCTTACCTATTAATTGGAGGAAAAGTACCTTATAGTATTTTTAGAATCTTCTTTTGGATGGACAAACTTGCTAGAGCAAGACAGTGAATTTAGGAAGATTCCAAAGTAAACAATAGAAGTTAAACATATAAGAAAAATGTCAGAGGATTGAAATAGGAAAAAGAGGTCAGCATCATAGAAGCTTGGGAGCAATCCAAGAGGACTAGCTACTTGTGTAAGTTATATTTTCTTCAATCTGCATATCAACAGGAGTATTGAATAACAAGTCTTGGCCTCTTAGATTTATATGTTGCACTTTCCATGTATGAAGTCAATACCCTCAAATATGAGAAAACAGAGTATTTATAGGGATAGGGGAATGAGAAAGGGGCCCAAATTCTTGGATGTAAGGGATAGAAGAACTGAAGAACAAGATCATAGAAGGGTTACCAATAAGCCTGCCTTGATGCTATTACACTACATTCCAGCTATTAAATTGATCTTTTAAAAAATGTAAAGTATTGACTGAAACCTCCTGATAGACTATAGGTAATTTAATAGAAGGGCCAAGGAACTAAGAAACTTTTCACTTCTTTAAGTTTTGTCTCATTAAACCATAACACCCTTGTTTTCCTTTTGACCTTGGAGCCTCCATGCCTAATGCAAATATGAAACTGCTTTCTTTGTAACTCATTTAGGAAATAATACTCTTACTAAACAGTTAGTGGCTTTTCTCCTCTATATACAGGGTGGGAGGAAAGTAGATTTACACTTGATCATACAGAAAATAATAAAATCCTATATACTAAAGAAGTAATATGCAAATGGTTGTTCCGCTGTGAAGTCTAACAACTGACCTCATAACAACCGGATCAGGGATCAGCAGGAGGGTAGGGCATCGAGCTACAAGTGGGTGGTGGAGAGCTACAGGAGGAGTCAGACCAGCAAGCTATGAGGCCGGTAGGGGGCAGAGGGAGCAGCAGGGCGAAGAGCTACAGGAGGGTGGCAATGAGCTACTGGCTACAAGCCAGTGGCAGAGAGCTACGGGGGGAGGGGGGGCGCGGCAAGGCAGCAAGCTATGAGGGGAGGCAGGGGAGGGGAGGCGGGGAGAGCTACAGGAGGGCAGGGCAGTGGGCGGAGAGCTACTGGAGGGCAGCAGCAAGCTACTGGTGAGCTACTAGGTCACGGATTCATGCGCAGGGATACTAGTAATTAATAAATAAATAATAATAATACCAAAATAAACTGTTTTGCATACTCACAACTATAAATTTTTGCATACTCACAACTATAAACTTTTGTCCCACCCTGTATATTTACCATTAGACACACCTTCCTATCCTTCCCCAACACTCAGGCTAGCAAATCTTGATTATTTACTGACATTCATTAGAAAATTAGTCATGTCCCTCGGTGAAAAAATGTTGGCCTCAAGGCATAATGAAATCCAAGTTTCCCCCTTTTTCCTCCTTCTTTCTATAAACATAGTTTAAGGAGGAACCATCTTGTATCCCCCTTTTCTTTCCAAGCTTGCTTCTCTTTGCTTCCCCCCCCACACACACTGTCTGTCTGGGGAGTGCATAAAGCAGGCTTTCTTCTTGTGTACACAGGCCTCATTTAAATCACTGAGGGCTATAGCAGGATTCCAGGCCTCTTTCCCAGCCTCCATTTGCATTTTAAGCAGCTTTGGCAGTCATGATGAGGAGCTCTCCTTCAGAACTACAGACCTCTTTATTTGCTTGGGTGACATGCTTGATGGATGTTCTCTCTGAATATAGACTGTGATGTTGAGTGGCAAACCTGGGCCCTATATTCCTTTTTATATATGCTGCTCTTTCCTTTATGGCAATAGTCAGCAGAGCTAAACCTGCATTGTATGGCCCTAAATGTATAGAGTATGTTTGTTTAGCAGAGAGGAATTTTCAGTTTTCCCATTGTGTACTTTGTTTTTTAAATATATGTTTTATTGACTTCAGAGAGAAATGGAGAGGGAGAGAGAGATAGAACCATCAATCATTGATCAGCTGCTTCCTGCATGCCTTACACTGGGGATCCAGCCCAAAACCTAGGCATGTGCCCTGACTGGGATTCGAACTGTGACCTCCTGATTCATAGGTTGATGCTTAACACTGAGCCCTGCTGGCCTGGCACCATTGTGTAGTTTCTTTTAGAAAAGCTGGAAGCAGATGCTTTGGCTTCTCTACCATCCTCCTGCTCCTTGTTGACTGCCTGATATTTGTAAATGTTACTTTCTTTAAAGAGGGTTATTTTGGGTATAGAAGAAAGAGATTTGCACTAAAAAGTCCAAGTTAGGAGTTCTGTCAGCTCCCAGTTACATGAAAGAAAAATCCAAACTGCAAATTAAAGTTCCTGACATGTCTGCACATCTTTATAAATGACAAGATTATTGTTACAAATATATTTGTTCCTTCCTATCGGGCTCCTAAAGAACGGCATTATCAAAATAAGTATGTTTGGAGGATTTGTTCTTTTGAAAATTATCAGAAAAAAGAATGAGACCTCATGGAATCATAAAATGTCAGATATGGAAGGAATTTCAATAATTTGGTTCAACTTCCTCTCTGGCTGCACAGTAAAGTGCCTTACTCTATCAGGAGAGGGAGACTGGAATCCCATGTTTGCTCAGCTCTTTCTACTACAGTCTGCCACCTCCTGGGTTTAGTGTCGCCTCATACCTCACTATTGTTGATGATTAAACTTCTATTTTTCCTCCATAAAACCCTTACCACAGAAAAAATAATAAATGCCTTTGCAAATGCTATAGTGTTTTCTCTTTTCATAACTAGTTTTTTTTTCCAGGAAAATTTTATCTTTATATAGGCTTTGATGTTAGTAATTTATTCCATCAGAATTTTGGACCACTGAAGTTTATAATCTGTGTGAAAGGTTTTTTTCTGTTTTATTTTTATTAACATTTGTTTCATCATGATTGATACACATAGCTTGGCAAACACACACACACACACACACACACACACACACACACACACACACACACACACGGAGTTACCCAGAGTCTGACTGGTGACAAAAAATGAACAGGTGTGAGGGACAGTCATTGGAATGTGCAGGCTGGTCTTCAGGCAGATCCAATATCACATTGTGATGACTGATTTTGGGCAACAATTAGCACAGGTGCTGCATCATCCAGTGTCCATTTAATATTAATCTGTCTTCAGTTCTCAACAGAAAACATGTTTTGCCCCCTCACATCCTGATGTGTGCCCTCCATTTACTCTTCAACACCCGTTTGCTCCCAGAGCCTACTGCCTCCTTGTCTAGGTTAGGACATCCTGCCTGCATGGTGACCAGGTGGAAGTAGCTGTGATCATGTTAAGGTTAGCCTGAGGGTGTGTTCCAAGGCTTAATTTCTCTGACATTAATTGATTGATCTTATAAATTAGACATTAATTCAAAGCTGTTCTTTGAATGTTCACTCACTGACTGTGCACCTATTTATTAGAGTTGTAACAGAAAATTTTGTAAAAGTAAGTTTTTGGTTTATATGTTTTTGTTTTTTGTGCCTGTTCTATGAAGGAGGTTTCATGAAGGGGGTTTCATAAATCATCATGTCACCTCTTTAAATACCATATGGTCATATTTTTAAAAAGACACTGTGACAAGGGGCCCCAGAACATTGAATAGAAATACTATAAAAACTTCAGAACACTTAACATAAAACTGATATATTATGTGGTAATGTTTCTAGTAGAAACCACGACCTTGTTTATCATAAAAGAATAGTCTTTGGCTAAGTTCCATGCTGTATGCTGAAAAACTGTCACATTCTAATCACAATGCAGATTGTCACTCCTATTCAGAGCTGGGCAACCTAGAAATTTTAGAGGAAAATACTGCTGAAAAATGAATTTTGCCAAACAACGAATATTACGGACAAACTCAGGCAGTGAGGACTACTCCCAGAGCCTTAGTTTTATCCTGTACAAAATGAGGATATGGGCCTATAAATCTACACCTCTGTGGTATAACTTACTTTTTTTTCTAGAAGCAAAAGTCTCTGTAGCTGCAATAATCTTTTGATTGGAATGGTGACTGGTTTTGCAACACCTTATTGGGTCTCTAATTATCTCTGAAGGCATTGTGAAATGCTTACGAGGAAAAACATACAAAACCAACTTAAAATCTTTTAAACTGAAAATAGGAGCCAACAGCATTCAGCACTTGTGTGGACTTGTGGGAAAGAGTGCTAGGAAATTGAACAATGTGTTCTCTCTTCCTCACCCTGTATGGGATCAGTCACCATATTCTGCCAAGCCTTCTAGGACAATATATCTTGCATCTGTTCTTTTCCATTTTCAGCACTACCATCCTCACTGCATCTTCTTACCAGCTCACCCTTATTTTATTTTGAAAGCCTCTTGAGCATTCTCACCTTGTTTTCCTGTTAATCTTTGGCTCTTTCCTAATTCAATCTCAGAAATGCAGCTTGTTCTGTTCATTGTTTTGTTTGTTTGTTTTTTGTAGGGCACAGGGAAAGAAAAAATAAAGGATGTGGGAGAGGAGAGAGAGAGAAAGAGAAGAGAAGAGAAGAGAAGAGAAGAGAAGAGAAGAGAAGAGAAGAGAAGAGAAGAGAAGAGAAGAGAAGAGAAGAGAAGAGAAGAGAAGAGAAGAGAAGAGAAGAGAAGAGAAGAGAAGAGAAGAGAAGAGAAGAGAAGAGAAGAGAAGAGAAGAGAAGAGAAGAGAAGAGAAGAGAAGAGAAGAGAAGAGAAGAGAAGAGAAGAGAAGAGAAGAGAAGAGAAGAGAAGAGAAGAGAAGAGAAGAGAAGAGAAGAGAAGAGAAGAGAAGAGAAGAGAAGAGAAGAGAAGAGAAGAGAAGAGAAGAGAAGAGAAGAGAAGAGAAGAGAAGAGAAGAGAAGAGAAGAGAAGAGAAGAGAAGAGAAGAGAAGAGAAGAGAAGAGAAGAGAAGAGAAGAGAAGAGAAGAGAAGAGAAGAGAAGAGAAGAGAAGAGAAGAGAAGAGAAGAGAAGAGAAGAGAAGAGAAGAGAAGAGAAGAGAAGAGAAGAGAAGAGAAGAGAAGAGAAGAGAAGAGAAGAGAAGAGAAGAGAAGAGAAGAGAAGAGAAGAGAAGAGAAGAGAAGAGAAGAGAAGAGAAGAGAAGAGAAGAGAAGAGAAGAGAAGAGAAGAGAAGAGAAGAGAAGAGAAGAGAAGAGAAGAGAAGAGAAGAGAAGAGAAGAGAAGAGAAGAGAAGAGAAGAGAAGAGAAGAGAAGAGAAGAGAAGAGAAGAGAAGAGAAGAGAAGAGAAGAGAAGAGAAGAGAAGAGAAGAGAAGAGAAGAGAAGAGAAGAGAAGAGAAGAGAAGAGAAGAGAAGAGAAGAGAAGAGAAGAGAAGAGAAGAGAAGAGAAGAGAAGAGAAGAGAAGAGAAGAGAAGAGAAGAGAAGAGAAGAGAAGAGAAGAGAAGAGAAGAGAAGAGAAGAGAAGAGAAGAGAAGAGAAGAGAAGAGAAGAGAAGAGAAGAGAAGAGAAGAGAAGAGAAGAGAAGAGAAGAGAAGAGAAGAGAAGAGAAGAGAAGAGAAGAGAAGAGAAGAGAAGAGAAGAGAAGAGAAGAGAAGAGAAGAGAAGAGAAGAGAAGAGAAGAGAAGAGAAGAGAAGAGAAGAGAAGAGAAGAGAAGAGAAGAGAAGAGAAGAGAAGAGAAGAGAAGAGAAGAGAAGAGAAGAGAAGAGAAGAGAAGAGAAGAGAAGAGAAGAGAAGAGAAGAGAAGAGAAGAGAAGAGAAGAGAAGAGAAGAGAAGAGAAGAGAAGAGAAGAGAAGAGAAGAGAAGAGAAGAGAAGAGAAGAGAAGAGAAGAGAAGAGAAGAGAAGAGAAGAGAAGAGAAGAGAAGAGAAGAGAAGAGAAGAGAAGAGAAGAGAAGAGAAGAGAAGAGAAGAGAAGAGAAGAGAAGAGAAGAGAAGAGAAGAGAAGAGAAGAGAAGAGAAGAGAAGAGAAGAGAAGAGAAGAGAAGAGAAGAGAAGAGAAGAGAAGAGAAGAGAAGAGAAAAAGGAAAGAATAAAAGAAGGAGGTAAACATCTTCAGTGGTTCTCCATTGCTTCTCAGAATAAAGAGAAACCCCTTTGTATTAAAATTAAAATCCCCTTACACTTTGGCCCCAGCTTTCCTCTCTAGCCTTACCTTCCTCACACTGGTACCCTAGCTTTTTTAAAAATCCTTTGTAGTGCCTTATTCCCTTCACTTCTGCAACCTCCAGCAGTGTCTCCAATTTCCAGTCAAATCTTATTTTTTCCTTAAAATTGTCCCAAGCCACTTACCCTTAAGTAACTTGTACATGTAGCATAAGCACTCAGTAAGACTTATATATAAGGAACTCAATCCGAGTAAATTCTCAAAATGTTTCTAAAAGCAAAACATTTAGTTAGTACATCACATCTCCAAGAGGTATTCTTCAGACAATTTAGAATTTTCATATTATTTGTTCACTTGGCAGAATAATTTAAATAATGCCCATACAATTCAGCATTTGGACTGAAGACCAGGTGGCTATTTTGGAATGTAAATGGAATAAAATATGTAAGTATACCAAGTATAAAACAGTGCTATGGAAACGATAAACAAAATTCTAGAGTATTCAAAATGAAGTATAAATAGCATAATTGAGAAGATGTAAATTAATGTCAGCACATCTAAAAAGGTACTGTCTGTTAAACCAAAATAAAGAACATTTTAAAGCTAAGTTATTATTGTTAATTTATGACTGATAATTACATAAATTTTGTTTTCTTTCCAAAGAAAGTAAAATGCTTTCCTGCCTCAAAGCTTTTGCCCCTGCTATTTCTCTACCTAAAAACTAATTCTCTCTGAGAGTCTAGATTAAATGGCATCTTTGCCATGAAATTCTTGAATCTCTATCCATGTGATTAATTTTGCTCTCTTTATTTTCTGTGCTTTTGTAACATGCTGTTCTTATTTTAATATTTAGAATTATTGATCTAAAGTTTAGACTTAACAAGTACCATAGAAATGATATGGTCCAATACAGTCCCTTTATTTATAAACAAACCATACACTTTATTATCATTTCCCTTTGTTATTAGAGTTAATTGTGAACGTATCTATTTTCCCCTTTAAATTTACAGTCCTTGAGTGTAGGAATTGTGTTTTTTTGCATCTTTCCCTGTGCCCTACAAAACAAACAAACAAAGCAAAACAAAACCAATAAACAAAAACAATAAAAACCACGAGTGCTCAAGAAATACTTTTTGAATAATTGTTACAAAATAAATAAATGAAAGATTGAATATATTGAATTGTCTCTAGCAAAATAGTGAAGTAAGCACAGCTTTGATTTTTAACACTTTAAAGAATGTTTCTCTTTTTATAACTCCCTACTCCCACTTCTCCCCCTAAAGCCCACTTTCATCATGCTGATTTTTAGTAATGTGTACCTCATTCAAATGTCATAAAAATATGAGGGAATATTTTAATTGTTTCTCAATTAAATGTATCTAAAAACTGTGTATAAAGAGCTGGGCCAGCTGAACCAATTGATATTTTCTGCAGAATAAGTGTGGCAGAACCTGAATTTCCTGGTCCTTGCTGTGTAGCAGGAGTATGTTGATGGACCATGGCAAATCAGACAAAACTGCACTTTTTTGTCTCATCTGATTTGACTGTACTCAGATAAAGTTTAATCTTTACTAGTCCCAGTGGGCCTTCCACCATCCTATTTATCCTAAATAAAGAATATTTTTCCACTCCACTATTGTTAGTACTTGAATTAACAGTAAATTCTTTAATATCTATCCCTATTTCTTGCAATGATTTATTATTCAGAAATCCCACAAAGGGCTGGTGATTTTCTAGGAAATATTATCAATAGCAGAAAGAGATCATTTATAATAATAAAAGGGTAATATGCTAATTAGACCAGACGTCTTCTGGACATCATTCCAGACGTCCTTCCTGATGAAGCCAGGGCCAGATGGAAGCCAGCCTGGGTCCCTGATGCCTGCGGGAAGTCCAGGGGAAGCCATCCGGGGTCCTGAGTGCCACAGGGAAGCCAGTGCTGACAGCCAGGGGAAGGTAGGCCTATTCTTGCACAAATTTTATGAGTTTATCATAATAAAGGTGTGCTAACACTGACTTTCATAGTAGGGAAATATTTAAAGATGGCATGGACTAATCAAACTGAACTAGATTTCTCAATACCTAATGCTTTGACAGGCCAATGTGGTTCAGTGTTTGAGCATTGACCTATGAACCAAGATCATATTAAGGATATAAAAAAGAAAGTGGCAAATGAACAAAACAAGAAACTCATACACAGAAAACAGTATGGTGTTTACCAGAGTAGAAGGGGTATGGGGAGGACTAAGAAAAAGTTAAGGTGGTGAAATAAATATTGACTGAAGAAAGGTCACAGTCCGATTCCCAATCAGGCCACATGCTGGGAATGCAGGCTCAATCTCTTGTAGGAGGCATTCAGGAGGCAGCCGATCAATGATTCTCTCTCAACATTGATATTTCTATCTATCTCTCTCTCATCCTTCCTCTCTATGAAATCAATAAAAATATAAAGAGATCTAAGTACATGAAACATATTCCATATTTTTGGATTAAAAGACAATATTTAAGGTGGTAATACTCCTCAAATTAATATATTTATTCAATGTAATTCCTACCAAAATTCCAGCTGGTTTTGTGCACTACTTGGTAAGATGACCCTGAAATTAATATCCAAGAGAAGTGCAAGAGAAACAAAATTCCTAAAACAAAGTTGGAGGACTCACATTTCCCAATTTCAAAATTTACTGGCATAAAGATAGCCATATAGATTAATGGAATAGAATTGAGAGTCCAGGAAAAATATCCTTACATGTGTGGTCAATTGATTAATGCAAAGTTATCAAGGCCATTCAATAGGGAAAAATATTATTTCCAAAAAAATGGTGCTGGATAACTGTATATCCATATGCAAAGATATTTAGATATTTACCCTATACCATGCATAAAAATTAACTCAAAATGGATAAAAGGTTTAAATATGAAATAAAACTATACAATTCTTAGAAGAATGAATAGGAGTAAATATTCTTGATCGTGGATTATACAATGGTTTCTTAGATAAAATACAAAAACACAAGTAAAACCAATAGATAAATTGGACTTCATCAAATTTTAATTTTTTGTGGTTTAAATTACAGCATCAAGAAAGTCAAAAACAATCTATGGGGTGTGAAAAAACATTTGGGAAACATGTCTGACATGGAACTTGTATCCAGAATATATCAAGAACTGTGACAACTCAACAATAAAAGACAACTAACCTTATAAACATGGGGAAAATTTGAATAGAATCTCTCAGGAAAATATGCAAATGACCAATAAACACATGAAAAGAGACTCAGAATCATTATTCAAAAGGCAAACGCAAATCAAAACCACACTGAAATATCACTTCATACACATTAGGGCACCCTTAATCAATAAAAAGTGTTGATGAGAATGGAGACATATCAGAACATAATTACGCTACTGATGGGAATGTAAAAAGGTACAGGTACTTTGGAAAAGAGTTAAATAGTCTTGAAAAATAAAACAGAGTTACCATGTGACCCAAAGATTCCACTTCTAGGTATATAACCCAAAGAATTTAAAATGTATGTTTACCATAAAGCTTGTACACAAATGTTCATAGCAGCACTTAATAATAGCCAAAGAATAAAACCAACACAAATGCCCATCAACTGATGAATGGATAAGCAAAATGTGGTATAACTGTTGCCAGAAAGGGGACCTGGCGATTGGCGGGTTCATCTATTCCTTTTCAGAGATGAAAATTATAAACATTTTAGCTAAACATTGAGAGCAATTCTAAATGAATATAAATTCCAAAAATATTACCAGTATGTTGTTTCCTAGGGTAACTACTTAGAAGACATAACATTCAATTGGATGCATAGACTGTGTTTACTATCTCAATACTTAAGAGATTTTATGTTTCAAGTCATCTTCATCTCTTTTTTTCTTTAATAAAAATTGAAATAGAGACAGAGAAGCATCAAACTGACAGTCAAACCTCAGAAGGAAGGCAGGGGAAGGGGGAATAAGAGATCATCCAAAGGACTTGTATGCATGCATATAAGCATTATTAATGGACACTGACACTAGGGGGGTGAGGGCATGTGCTGGGGTGGGAGTGACTGGGGAAAGGTCAATGGGAGGAAAATAATATTGTAATAGCTATGTATGGGCCAGGGAGGTGCTTGAAATATCAGGGGGACCGTTCTGTAAAGTTTAACCACTATGTTGTACACCTGAAACTAATACAGAATAATATTGAATGTTAAAAAATAATAAAATAAAAACATCTTCCCCCCAAATAAATTGCTGATAAGATGTATATTCCAATTCTTTGAGAGATAAAAATCTAAAATCTACAAAGAGAAGAAATTTTCAATAATTTCTCAGTATAGAGATGACTACTGACATAACAGTTACAACAGAAGTTTTCTTTGCTTATAGCATCACCTATGAGGCATGTTGAGTACTCATCAAGTCAATTAGCCACAATTTCAGATGGTAAGAGCAAACAACCATTAATCATCCAATGAAGAAAAAGGTTTTGTGGCCTTACATTACCAAGAATGATTCCAATTATCTACAGAGTACACAATTCTCTACATTCCTTTGGATAGATTTAGCCACAGGAGCATTGAAATTCAAATATTTTGATTTGTTTTCAAAAGTAGCAATTGAAACAGAGAATAGAATGGACAAGAGACTGAGGAGTAACTGACTTTCTTCCTCCCGATTACACTCAATTTGTTCAGATAATATATATATATTTCTTCTGTGCCACCAATAACACTTTTTTCTTTATAAATTTTAAGAAGAAAGATTTCCAGGTCAACAGTATAAGAATCCATAAATTCATCCAATGTCAAAAACCATTAATGTTTTGTTATATTTCTTTAATATATTCCATAACCCTTTAAAAAAGCTGGAGTACTTTTAAATGAGTCCTAACATAAAGTTAATTCTCACCTAATTACCTCCATTTGTTTTTCAGGAAAGATAAATAAGGGCATTTGCATTAAAAATACCACCATCACACCAAAAAAATTTAATACTATGTCATTATTTATTATCTAATATGAAGTCCCTATTCAAACTTCCCTGATTGTTTAAATATGCTGCTTTACCATTGGCTGTTTGGATCAGTATTCAAACAAATTCCACTTGTATTTAGGAACCATTTCTCTTAAGTATCTTTAATTTATTTTATTCTAAAACAGGCCTCTCATAAAATCTCCACCCAATTTTGTTTTTTATGAGTACCATGATTTTAACCATATGCCTTTCCATTTAGGAATGTAACAGGTCAATTTACATATTTTTCTGAATTTAGCCTTATTTATTATTTAGCTGGGACCACCATACATACAATTATTAATTAAACAGATTCTTCTTAAGTGCTTACTATATGTCAGGCATATTTCTGGTGTTTTATATTCAGTTGTGAAAATGACAGTTATAGTCCAGGCCCCTGTCATGTAATTTCCAGAAAATAAACAAAGAAATAGTTGTATAATGTGGATGAAAGGGGGCCACATACTAAGCTGACAAGCTCAGGGAAGGCCTGCATGCTGATCTTGCAAACTCAGAGACCTAAAGTAACCACAAAGGATGGTCTGAAATTAAACTTTAACTAAAAGCAGTTATGGTGGGTAATTATGTCCTAGGCAAGTATCTTCACTGACAAGGTCAACCTTTACCTTAACTGAGCCTATCCGTCTTTTTGCATCTATAATAACATACCCTTGAAAAGTCTGGGTAACTTGTAACTTCCCTTTTTCTGGACTCCTTGGGGCACAACCTAATGTGCCTGGGTGCCAGGACAGATACCACCAATTCCTTTATTGTTATCATGTTAATTGCTCCTGCACCCACCTAAGTATGTGTCTATCATTTTACTTTTTATCCAATCCCAGAGGTTTCCCCATTTTGCTTTCTCCCGCCTCTCTAAACTATCACCAATGGATTTCATGTAACCCACCTATGTCCCTTCCTTTGATTGCAATGTACAAAAATAGATGAGAAACCACTATTCTCTGGAGCACTGTCCCAATTGGTTGAGATATTGCTTTCCAACAATTGTTGACAGTTTGGAGCAAATAAACTCACAAAAATTCTTTACACGTTTGAATGTTTGTTTGTTTTCGCATTAACAATAATATACTAGTAGTGTCACTTGTGATAAGTTACATGATAACAATAATAAAGCCCAGTAAGGGGACAGAAAGAGGAAGGTATTTTAGATAGGATGATCATTAACAATCTTTATTTGTGACCACTTATCTTGGAAGTAGTATTAAAATAAAAACGTTCAAACCTGTAAATAAGTGTGTGAGTTTATTTGAGCTATACTGTCGACAATTGCCAGGAAGCAGAACCTCAATGAATTGAGATAATACTCTGGAGAATGATAGGTTACATCTATATTTATACATTGCAATCAAAGGAAGGAACATAGGTGGGTTACATGAAATCCACTGGTGATAGACTAGAGAGGCAAGAGAAAGCAAAGCAGGGAAACACTGGGATTGGATAAAAAGTAAAATGATACACACATACTTAGGTGGGTGCAGGAACAATTAACATGATAACAATGAAGGAATTGGTGGTATCTGTCCTGGCACCCAAGCACATTAGGTTGTGCCCCAAGGGATCCAGAAAAAGGAAAGTTACAAGTTACCCAGAATTTTCAAGGTTATGTTATTATAGATGCAAAAATACAGACAGGCTCAGTTAAGGTAAAGGTTGACCTTGTCAGTGAAGATATCAGCCCAGAAAGTGACTACCCACCATAAATGCTTTTAGTTAAAGTTTAATTTCAGACCATTTTTTTGAGGTTACTTTAGGTCTCTGAGTTTGCAAGACCACCATGCAGGCCTTCCCTGAGCTTGTCACGTTAGCATGTGCTCCTTTCGTCCACAGTAGGATCTCTATATATAAAAGCCTAAGTGGCCATTACAACCAAACAACCGGAACGGATGGATGACCAGTCGCTATGATGCGCACTGACCACCAAGGGGCAGATGCTCAATGCAGGAGCTGACCCTTGGTGGTCAGTAAGCTCCCACAGCCAACCTCCCATGGCCAGCAAACCTCCCCGGTTTCTCCCCCTATTCCTCCCTCTTCTGGCAGGCCCTGTCCGGCAGGCCCTGTCCAGTAGCCAGCAAGCCCTGACTGGCCCGGCCCCAGTTGGGACTGAGCAAGATGGCCCCGATAGGCCCTGATTGCCTCCCTGGCTTAGGGACCCCACCTGTGCACGAATTTTATGCACAGGGGCCTCTAGTATAAAATAATAGGCTACGTGAGTTGAAAGTTACCATAAAAGGTCACATTGTTGAATTTCTAGACTATTTGATGATTTAGAAATTGCTAAATGATTGGTAAAATATGCTTATTTCAATGATTTACTGTCCAGATATCTGTAAAGCTTTCATGGTGCTTGTGAGTTGGTATCAAAATGAGTATATACATGTATATACATTTTGAGCATATGATTGACATAAACTGTGTAATGATAAAAACCAAAGTATTTGGAAATGCATATGAACTCAAATTATTTTTTGTTATCTAAATTTCAAAATAGAATCTTTTCTAAATATAAAGAC